>NC_135259.1:0-372392 GCF_964204865.1 Styela clava
GTCAAAAAACACCAATAACCCTGCTAAAACACTTAAAAACAGTGAAAAACCGTCAAAAAACACCAATAACCCTGCTAAAACGCTTAAAAACAGTGAAAAACCGTCAAAAAACACCAATAACCCTGATAAAACGCTTAAAAACAGTGAAAAACCGTCAAAAAACACCAATAACCCTGCTAAAACGCTTAAAAACAGTGAAAAACCGTCAAAAAACACCAATAACCCTGCTAAAACGCTTAAAAACAGTGAAAAACCGTCAAAAAACACCAAGAACCCTGCTAAAACGCTTAAAAACAGTGAAAAACCTTCAAAAAACACAAGAACCTTGCTTAAACGCTTAAAAACAGTGAAAACCCGTCAAAAAACACCAAGAACCCTGCTAAAACGCTTAAAAACAGTGACAAACCGTCAAAAAACACCAAGAACCCCGCTTAAACGCTTAAAAACAGTGAAAAACCGTCAAAAAACACCAAGAACCCTGCTAAAATGCTAAAAAACAGTGAAAAACCGTCAAAAACACCAAGAACTCTGCTAAAACACTTAAAAACAGTGAAAAACCGTCAAAAAACACCAAGAACCCTGCTTAAACGCTTAAAAACAGTGAAAAACCGTCAAAAAAACACCAAGAACCCTACTAAAACGCTTAAAAACAGTGAAAAACCGTCAAAAAACACCAAGAACCCGGCAGAAGCGCTTAAAAACAGTGAAAAATCGTCAAAAAACACCAAGAATCCTGCTTAAACGCTTAAAAACAGTGAAAACACTTAAAACAGTGCTTATTTTAAAGATATCGACAAAATACGAACGCTTAAAAACAATGAAAAATCGTCAAAAAACACCAAAAACCCTGCTAAAACGCTTAAAAACAGTGACAAATCGTCAAAAAACACCAAGAACCCCGCTTAAACGCTTAAAAACAGTGACAAACCGTGAAAAAACACCAAGAACCCTGCTAAAATGCTAAAAAACAGTGAAAAACCGTCAAAAAACACCAAGAACTCTGCTAAAACACTTAAAAACAGTGAAAAACCGTCAAAAATCACCAAGAACCATGCTAAAACACTCAAAAACAGTGAAAAACCGTCAAAAAACACCAAGAACCCTGCTTAAACGCTTAAAAACAGTGAAAATCCGTCAAAAAACACCAAGAACCCTGCTGAAACGCTTAAAAACAGTGAAAAACCGTCAAAAAACACCAAGAACCCTGCTAAAATGCTAAAAAACAGTGAAAAACCGTCAAAAAAACAACAAGAACCCTGCTATAACGCTTAAAAACAGTGACAAACCGTCAAAAAACACCAAGAACCCCGCTTAAACGCTTAAAAACAGTGAAAAACCGTCAAAAAAACACCAAGAACCCTGCTATAACGCTTAAAAACAGTGACAAACCGTCAAAAAACACCAAGAACCTTGCTGAAACGCTTAAAAACAGTGAAAAACCGTCAAAAAAACACCAAGAACCCTGCTATAACGCTTAAAAACAGTGAAAAACCGTCAAAAAACACCAAGAACTCTGCTAAAACACTTAAAAACAGTAAAAACCGTCAAAAAACACCAAGAACCCTGCTTAAACGCTTAAAAACAGTGAAAAACCGTCAAAAAACACCAAGAACCCTGCTAAAACGCTTAAAAACAGTGACAAACCGTCAAAAAACACCAAGAACCCCGCTTAAACGCTTAAAAACAGTGAAAAACCGTCAAAAAACACCAAGAACCCTGCTTAAACGATTAAAAACAGTGAAAAACCGTCAAAAAACACCAAGTACCCTGCTGAAACGCTTAAAAACAGTGAAAAACCGTCAAAAAACACCAAGAACCCTGCTTAAACGCTTAAAAACAGTGAAAACCGTCAAAAAACACCAAGAACCCTGCTAAAACGCTTAAAAACAGTGAAAAACCGTCAAAAAACACAAAGAACCTTGCTTAAACGCTTAAAAACAGTGAAAACCCGCCAAAAAACACCAAGAACCCTGCTAAAACGCTTAAAAACAGTGACAAACCGTCAAAAAACACCAAGAACCCCGCTTAAACGCTTAAAAACAGTGAAAAACCGTCAAAAAACACCAAGAACCCTGCTAAAATGCTAAAAAACAGTGAAAAACCGTCAAAAAACACCAAGAACTCTGCTAAAACACTTAAAAACAGTGAAAAACCGTCCAAAAACACCAAGAACCCTGCTTAAACGCTTAAAAACAGTGAAAAACCGTCAAAAAAACACCAAGAACCTTACTAAAACGCTTAAAAACAGTGAAAAACCGTCAAAAAACACCAAGAACCCGGCAGAAGCGCTTAAAAACAGTGAAAAATCGTCAAAAAACACCAAGAACCCTGCTTAAACGCTTAAAAACAGTGAAAACACTTAAAACAGTGCTTATTTTAAAGATATCGACAAAACACGAACGCTTAAAAACAGTGAAAAATAGTCAAAAAACACCAAAAACCCTGCTAAAACGCTTAAAAACAGTGAAAAACAGTCGAAAAACACCAAGAACCATGCTTAAACGCTTAAAAACAGTGAAAACCCGCCAAAAAACACCAAGAACCCTGCAAAAACGCTTAAAAACAGTGACAAACCGTCAAAAAACACCAAGAACCCCGCTTAAACGCTTAAAAACAGTGAAAAACCGTCAAAAAACACCAAGAACTCTGCTAAAATGCTAAAAAAACAGTGAAAAACCGTCAAAAAACTCCAAGAACTCTGCTAAAACACTTAAAAACAGTGAAAAACCGTCAAAAAACACCAAGAACCCTGCTTAAACGATTAAAAACAGTGAAAAACCGTCAAAAAACACCAAGAACCCTGCTGAAACGCTTAAAAACAGTGACAAACCGTCAAAAAACACCAAGAACCCCGCTTAAACGCTTAAAAACAGTGAAAAACCGTCAAAAAACACCAAGAACTCTGCTAAAATGCTAAAAAAACAGTGAAAAACCGTCAAAAAACACCAAGAACTCTGCTAAAACACTTAAAAACAGTGAAAAACCGTCAAAAAACACCAAGAACCCTGCTTAAACGCTTAAAAACAGTGAAAAACCGTCAAAAAACACCAAGAACCCTGCTAAAACGCTTAAAATCAATGAAAAACCTTCAAAAAACACAAAGAACCTTGCTTAAACGCTTAAAAACAGTGAAAACCCGCCAAAAAACACCAAGAACCCTGCTAAAATGCTAAAAAAACAGTGAAAAACCGTCAAAAAACACAAAGAACTCTGCTAAAACACTTAAAAACAGTGAAAAACCGTCAAAAAACACCAAGAACCCTGCTTAAACGCTTAAAAACAGTGAAAAACCGTCAAAAAACACCAAGAACCCTGCTAAAACGCTTAAAAACAGTGAAAAACCTTCAAAAAACACAAGAACCTTGCTTAAACGCTTAAAAACAGTGAAAACCCGTCAAAAAACACCAAGAACCCTGCTAAAACGCTTAAAAACAGTGACAAACCGTCAAAAAACACCAAGAACCCCGCTTAAACGCTTAAAAACAGTGAAAAACCGTCAAAAAACACCAAGAACCCTGCTAAAATGCTAAAAAACAGTGAAAAACCGTCAAAAAACACCAAGAACTCTGCTAAAACACTTAAAAACAGTGAAAAACCGTCAAAAAACACCAAGAACCCTGCTTAAACGCTTAAAAACAGTGAAAAACCGTCAAAAAAACACCAAGAACCCTACTAAAACGCTTAAAAACAGTGAAAAACCGTCAAAAAACACCAAGAACCCGGCAGAAGCGCTTAAAAACAGTGAAAAATCGTCAAAAAACACCAAGAATCCTGCTTAAACGCTTAAAAACAGTGAAAACACTTAAAACAGTGCTTATTTTAAAGATATCGACAAAATACGAACGCTTAAAAACAATGAAAAATCGTCAAAAAACACCAAAAACCCTGCTAAAACGCTTAAAAACAGTGACAAATCGTCAAAAAACACCAAGAACCCCGCTTAAACGCTTAAAAACAGTGACAAACCGTGAAAAAACACCAAGAACCCTGCTAAAATGCTAAAAAACAGTGAAAAACCGTCAAAAAACACCAAGAACTCTGCTAAAACACTTAAAAACAGTGAAAAACCGTCAAAAATCACCAAGAACCATGCTAAAACACTCAAAAACAGTGAAAAACCGTCAAAAAACACCAAGAACCCTGCTTAAACGCTTAAAAACAGTGAAAATCCGTCAAAAAACACCAAGAACCCTGCTGAAACGCTTAAAAACAGTGAAAAACCGTCAAAAAACACCAAGAACCCTGCTAAAATGCTAAAAAACAGTGAAAAACCGTCAAAAAACACCAAGAACTCTGCTAAAACACTTAAAAACAGTGAAAAACCGTCAAAAAACACCAAGAACCCTGCTTAAACGCTTAAAAACAGTGAAAAACCGTCAAAAAAACACCAAGAACCTTACTAAAACGCTTAAAAACAGTGAAAAACCGTCAAAAAACACAAAGAACCCGGCAGAAGCGCTTAAAAACAGTGAAAAATCGTCAAAAAACACCAAGAACCCTGCTTAAACGCTTAAAAACAGTGAAAACACTTAAAACAGTGCTTATTTTAAAGATATCGACAAAACACGAACGCTTAAAAACAGTGAAAACCCGCCAAAAAACACCAAGAACCCTGCAAAAACGCTTAAAAACACTGACAAACCGTCAAAAAACACCAAGAACCCCGCTTAAACGCTTAAAAACAGTGAAAAACCGTCAAAAAACACCAAGAACTCTGCTAAAATGCTAAAAAAACAGTGAAAAACCGTCAAAAAACACCAAGAACTCTGCTAAAACACTTAAAAACAGTGAAAAACCGTCAAAAAACACCAAGAACCCTGCTTAAACGATTAAAAACAGTGAAAAACCGTCAAAAAACACCAAGTACCCTGCTGAAACGCTTAAAAACAGTGAAAAACCGTCAAAAAACACCAAGAACCCTGCTTAAACGCTTAAAAACAGTGAAAACCGTCAAAAAACACCAAGAACCCTGCTAAACGCTTAAAAACAGTGAAAAACCGTCAAAAAACACAAAGAACCTTGCTTAAACGCTTAAAAACAGTGAAAAACCGTCAAAAAACACAAAGAACCTTGCTTAAACGCTTAAAAACAGTGAAAACCCGCCAAAAAACACCTAGAACCCTGCTAAAACGTTTAAAAACAGTGACAAACCGTCGAAAAACACCAAGAACCCCGCTTAAACGCTAAAAAACAGTGAAAAACCGTCAAAAAACACCAAGAACCCTGCTAAAATGCTAAAAAACCGTGAAAACCCGTCAAAAAACACCAAGAACTCTGCTAAAACACTTAAAAACAGTGAAAAACCGTCAAAAAACAACAAGAACCCTGCTCAAACGCTTAAAAACAGTGAAAAACCGTCAAAAAACACCAAGAACCCTGCTGAAACGCTTAAAAACAGTGAAAAACCGTCGAAAAACACCAAGAACCATGCTTAAACGCTTAAAAACAGTGAAAACCCGCCAAAAAACACCAAGAACCCTGCAAAAACGCTTAAAAACAGTGACAAACCGTAAAAAAACACCAAGAACCCCGCTTAAACGCTTAAAAACAGTGAAAAACCGTCAAAAACACCAAGAACTCTGCTAAAATGCTAAAAAAACAGTGAAAAACCGTCAAAAAACACCAAGAACTCTGCTAAAACACTTAAAAACAGTGAAAAACCGTCAAAAAACACCAAGAACCCTGCTTAAACGATTAAAAACAGTGAAAAACCGTAAAAAACACCAAGAACCCTGCTGAAACGCTTAAAAACAGTGAAAAACCGTCAAAAAACACCAAGAACCCTGCTTAAACGCTTAAAAACAGTGAAAAACCGTCAAAAAACACCAAGAACCCTGCTAAAACGCTTAAAAACAGTGAAAAACCGTCAAAAAACACAAAGAACCTTGCTTAAACGCTTAAAAACAGTGAAAAACCGTCAAAAAACACAAAGAACCTTGCTTAAACGCTTAAAAACAGTGAAAACCCGCCAAAAAACACCTAGAACCCTGCTAAAACATTTAAAAACAGTGAAAAACCGTCAAAAAACACCAAGAACCCTGCTCAAACGCTTAAAAACAGTGAAAAACCGTCAAAAAACACCAAGAACCCTGCTGAAACGCTTAAAAACAGTGAAAAACCGTCGAAAAACACCAAGAACCATGCTTAAACGCTTAAAAACAGTGAAAACCCGCCAAAAAACACCAAGAACCCTGCAAAAACGCTTAAAAACACTGACAAACCATCAAAAAACACCAAGAACCCCGCTTAAACGCTTAAAAACAGTGAAAAACCGTCAAAAAACACCAAGAACTCTGCTAAAATGCTAAAAAAACAGTGAAAAACCGTCAAAAAACACCAAGAACTCTGCTAAAACACTTAAAAACAGTGAAAAACCGTCAAAAAACACCAGGAACCCTGCTTAAACGATTAAAAACAGTGAAAAACCGTCAAAAAACACCAAGAACCCTGCTTAAACGCTTAAAAACAGTGAAAACCGTCAAAAAACACCAAGAACCCTGCTAAAACGCTTAAAAACAGTGAAAAACCGTCAAAAAACACAAAGAACCTTGCTTAAACGCTTAAAAACAGTGAAAACCCGCCAAAAAACACCAAGAACCCTGCTAAAACGCTTAAAAACAGTGACAAACCGTCAAAAAACACCAAGAACCCCGCTTAAACGCTTAAAAACAGTGAAAAACCGTCAAAAAACACCAAGAACCCTGCTAAAATGCTAAAAAACAGTGAAAAACCGTCAAAAAACACCAAGAACTCTGCTAAAACACTTAAAAACAGTGAAAAACCGTCAAAAAACACCAAGAACCCTGCTTAAACGCTTAAAAACAGTGAAAAACCGTCAAAAAAACACCAAGAACCTTACTAAAACGCTTAAAAACAGTGAAAAACCGTCAAAAAACACAAAGAACCCGGCAGAAGCGCTTAAAAACAGTGAAAAATCGTCAAAAAACACCAAGAACCCTGCTTAAACGCTTAAAAACAGTGAAAACACTTAAAACAGTGCTTATTTTAAAGATATCGACAAAACACGAACGCTTAAAAACAGTGAAAACCCGCCAAAAAACACCAAGAACCCTGCAAAAACGCTTAAAAACACTGACAAACCGTCAAAAAACACCAAGAACCCCGCTTAAACGCTTAAAAACAGTGAAAAACCGTCAAAAAACACCAAGAACTCTGCTAAAATGCTAAAAAAACAGTGAAAAACCGTCAAAAAACACCAAGAACTCTGCTAAAACACTTAAAAACAGTGAAAAACCGTCAAAAAACACCAAGAACCCTGCTTAAACGATTAAAAACAGTGAAAAACCGTCAAAAAACACCAAGTACCCTGCTGAAACGCTTAAAAACAGTGAAAAACCGTCAAAAAACACCAAGAACCCTGCTTAAACGATTAAAAACAGTGAAAAACCGTCAAAAAACACCAAGAACCCTGCTTAAACGCTTAAAAACAGTGAAAAACCGTCAAAAAAACACCAAGAACCTTACTAAAACGCTTAAAAACAGTGAAAAACCGTCAAAAAACACAAAGAACCCGGCAGAAGCGCTTAAAAACAGTGAAAAATCGTCAAAAAACACCAAGAACCCTGCTTAAACGCTTAAAAACAGTGAAAACACTTAAAACAGTGCTTTTTTTAAAGATATCGACAAAACACGAATGCTTAAAAACAGTGAAAACCCGCCAAAAAACACCAAGAACCCTGCAAAAACGCTTAAAAACACTGACAAACCGTCAAAAAACACCAAGAACCCCGCTTAAACGCTTAAAAACAGTGAAAAACCGTCAAAAAACACCAAGAACTCTGCTAAAATGCTAAAAAAACAGTGAAAAACCGTCAAAAAACACCAAGAACTCTGCTAAAACACTTAAAAACAGTGAAAAACCGTCAAAAAACACCAAGAACCCTGCTTAAACGATTAAAAACAGTGAAAAACCGTCAAAAAACAGCAAGTACCCTGCTGAAACGCTTAAAAACAGTGAAAAACCGTCAAAAAACACCAAGAACCCTGCTTAAACGCTTAAAAACAGTGAAAACCGTCAAAAAACACCAAGAACCCTGCTAAAACGCTTAAAAACAGTGAAAAACCGTCAAAAAACACAAAGAACCTTGCTTAAACGCTTAAAAACAGTGAAAACCCGCCAAAAAACACCAAGAACCCTGCTAAAACGCTTAAAAACAGTGACAAACCGTCAAAAAACAACAAGAACCCCGCTTAAACGCTTAAAAACAGTGAAAAACCGTCAAAAAACACCAAGAACCCTGCTAAAATGCTAAAAAACAGTGAAAAACCGTCAAAAAACACCAAGAACTCTGCTAAAACACTTAAAAACAGTGAAAAACCGTCAAAAAACACCAAGAACCCTGCTTAAACGCTTAAAAACAGTGAAAAACCGTCAAAAAAACACCAAGAACCTTACTAAAACGCTTAAAAACAGTGAAAAACCGTCAAAAACACCAAGAACCCGGCAGAAGCGCTTAAAAACAGTGAAAAATCGTCAAAAAACACCAAGAACCCTGCTTAAACGCTTAAAAACAGTGAAAACACTTAAAACAGTGCTTATTTAAAAGATATCGACAAAACACGAACGCTTAAAAACAGTGAAAAATAGTCAAAAAACACCAAAAACCCTGCTACAACGCTTAAAAACAGTGAAAAACAGTCGAAAAACACCAAGAACCATGCTTAAACGCTTAAAAACAGTGAAAACCCGCCAAAAAACACCAAGAACCCTGCAAAAACGCTTAAAAACAGTTACAAACCGTCAAAAAACACCAAGAACCCCGCTTAAACGCTTAAAAACAGTGAAAAACCGTCAAAAAACACGAAGAACTCTGCTAAAATGCTAAAAAAACAGTGAAAAACCGTCAAAAAACACCAAAAACTCTGCTAAAACACTTAAAAACAGTGAAAAACCGTCAAAAAACACCAAGAACCCTGCTTAAACGATTAAAAACAGTGAAAAACCGTCAAAAAACACCAAGAACCCTGCTGAAACGCTTAAAAACAGTGACAAACCGTCAAAAAACACCAAGAACCCCGCTTAAACGCTTAAAAACAGTGAAAAACCGTCAAAAAACACCAAGAACTCTGCTAAAATGCTAAAAAAACAGTGAAAAACCGTCAAAAAACACCAAGAACTCTGCTAAAACACTTAAGAACAGTGAAAAACCGTCAAAAAACACCAAGAACCCTGCTTAAACGCTTAAAAACAGTGAAAAACCGTCAAAAAACACCAAGAACCCTGCTAAAACGCTTAAAAACAGTGAAAAACCTTCAAAAAACACAAAGAACCTTGCTTAAACGCTTAAAAACAGTGAAAACCCGCCAAAAAACACCAAGAACCCTGCTAAAATGCTAAAAAAACAGTGAAAAACCGTCAAAAAACACCAAGAACTCTGCTAAAACACTTAAAAACAGTGAAAAACCGTCAAAAAACACCAAGAACCCTGCTTAAACGCTTAAAAACAGTGAAAACACTTAAAACAGTGCTTTTTTTAAAGATATCGACAAAACACGAATGCTTAAAAACAGTGAAAACCCGCCAAAAAACACCAAGAACCCTGCAAAAACGCTTAAAAACACTGACAAACCGTCAAAAAACACCAAGAACCCCGCTTAAACGCTTAAAAACAGTGAAAAACCGTCAAAAAACACCAAGAACTCTGCTAAAATGCTAAAAAAACAGTGAAAAACCGTCAAAAAACACCAAGAACTCTGCTAAAACACTTAAAAACAGTGAAAAACCGTCAAAAAACACCAAGAACCCTGCTTAAACGATTAAAAACAGTGAAAAACCGTCAAAAAACAGCAAGTACCCTGCTGAAACGCTTAAAAACAGTGAAAAACCGTCAAAAAACACCAAGAACCCTGCTTAAACGCTTAAAAACAGTGAAAACCGTCAAAAAACACCAAGAACCCTGCTAAAACGCTTAAAAACAGTGAAAAACCGTCAAAAAACACAAAGAACCTTGCTTAAACGCTTAAAAACAGTGAAAACCCGCCAAAAAACACCAAGAACCCTGCTAAAACGCTTAAAAACAGTGACAAACCGTCAAAAAACAACAAGAACCCCGCTTAAACGCTTAAAAACAGTGAAAAACCGTCAAAAAACACCAAGAACCCTGCTAAAATGCTAAAAAACAGTGAAAAACCGTCAAAAAACACCAAGAACTCTGCTAAAACACTTAAAAACAGTGAAAAACCGTCAAAAAACACCAAGAACCCTGCTTAAACGCTTAAAAACAGTGAAAAACCGTCAAAAAAACACCAAGAACCTTACTAAAACGCTTAAAAACAGTGAAAAACCGTCAAAAACACCAAGAACCCGGCAGAAGCGCTTAAAAACAGTGAAAAATCGTCAAAAAACACCAAGAACCCTGCTTAAACGCTTAAAAACAGTGAAAACACTTAAAACAGTGCTTATTTAAAAGATATTGACAAAACACGAACGCTTAAAAACAGTGAAAAATAGTCAAAAAACACCAAAAACCCTGCTACAACGCTTAAAAACAGTGAAAAACAGTCGAAAAACACCAAGAACCATGCTTAAACGCTTAAAAACAGTGAAAACCCGCCAAAAAACACCAAGAACCCTGCAAAAACGCTTAAAAACAGTTACAAACCGTCAAAAAACACCAAGAACCCCGCTTAAACGCTTAAAAACAGTGAAAAACCGTCAAAAAACACGAAGAACTCTGCTAAAATGCTAAAAAAACAGTAAAAAACCGTCAAAAAACACCAAGAACTCTGCTAAAACACTTAAAAACAGTGAAAAACCGTCAAAAAACACCAAGAACCCTGCTTAAACGATTAAAAACAGTGAAAAACCGTCAAAAAACACCAAGAACCCTGCTGAAACGCTTAAAAACAGTGACAAACCGTCAAAAAACACCAAGAACCCCGCTTAAACGCTTAAAAACAGTGAAAAACCGTCAAAAAACACCAAGAACTCTGCTAAAATGCTAAAAAAACAGTGAAAAACCGTCAAAAAACACCAAGAACTCTGCTAAAACACTTAAAAACAGTGAAAAACCGTCAAAAAACACCAAGAACCCTGCTTAAACGCTTAAAAACAGTGAAAAACCGTCAAAAAACACCAAGAACCCTGCTAAAAAGCTTAAAAACAGTGAAAAACCTTCAAAAAACACAAAGAACCTTGCTTAAACGCTTAAAAACAGTGAAAACCCGCCAAAAAACACCAAGAACTCTGCTAAAATGCTAAAAAAACAGTGAAAAACCGTCAAAAAACACCAAGAACTCTGCTAAAACACTTAAAAACAGTGAAAAACCGTCAAAAAACACCAAGAACCCTGCTTAAACGCTTAAAAACAGTGAAAAACCGTCAAAAAACACCAAGAACCCTGCTAAAACGCTTAAAAACAGTGAAAAACCTTCAAAAAACACAAAGAACCTTGCTTAAACGCTTAAAAACAGTGAAAACCCGCCAAAAAACACCAAGAACCCTGCTAAAACGCTTAAAAACAGTGACAAACCGTCAAAAAACACCAAGAACCCCGCTTAAACGCTTAAAAACACTGAAAAACCGTCAAAAAACACCAAGAACCCTGCTAAAATGCTAAAAAACAGTGAAAAACCGTCAAAAAACACCAAGAACTCTGCTAAAACACTTAAAAACAGTGAAAAACCGTCAAAAACACCAAGAACCCTGCTTAAACGCTTAAAAACAGTGAAAAACCGTCAAAAAAACACCAAGAACCCTACTAAAACGCTTAAAAACAGTGAAAAACCGTCAAAAAACACCAAGAACCCGGCAGAAGCGCTTAAAAACAGTGAAAAATCGTCAAAAAACACCAAGAATCCTGCTTAAACGCTTAAAAACAGTGAAAACACTTAAAACAGTGCTTATTTTAAAGATATCGACAAAATACGAACGCTTAAAAACAGTGAAAAATCGTCAAAAAACACCAAAAACCCTGCTAAAACGCTTAAAAACAGTGACAAATCGTCAAAAAACACCAAGAACCCCGCTTAAACGCTTAAAAACAGTGACAAACCGTGAAAAAACACCAAGAACCCTGCTAAAATGCTAAAAAACAGTGAAAAACCGTCAAAAAACACCAAGAACTCTGCTAAAACACTTAAAAACAGTGAAAAACCGTCAAAAAACACCAAGAACCCTGCTGAAACGCTTAAAAACAGTGAAAAACCGTCGAAAAACACCAAGAACCATGCTTAAACGCTTAAAAACAGTGAAAACCCGCCAAAAAAACACCAAGAACCCTGCTATAACGCTTAAAAACAGTGACAAACCGTCAAAAAACACCAAGAACCCCGCTTAAACGCTTAAAAACAGTGAAAAACCGTCAAAAAACACCAAGAACTCTGCTAAAACACTTAAAAACAGTGACAAACCGTCAAAAAACACCAAGAACCCCGCTTAAACGCTTAAAAACAGTGAAAAACCGTCAAAAAACACCAAGAACTCTGCTAAAATGCTAAAAAAACAGTGAAAAACCGTCAAAAAACACCAAGAACTCTGCTAAAACACTTAAAAACAGTGAAAAACCGTCAAAAAACACCAAGAACCCTGCTTAAACGCTTAAAAACAGTGAAAAACCGTCAAAAAACACCAAGAACCCTGCTAAAACGCTTAAAAACAGTGAAAAACCTTCAAAAAACACAAAGAACCTTGCTTAAACGCTTAAAAACAGTGAAAACCCGCCAAAAAACACCAAGAACCCTGCTAAAATGCTAAAAAAACAGTGAAAAACCGTCAAAAAACACCAAGAACTCTGCTAAAACACTTAAAAACAGTGAAAAACCGTCAAAAAACACCAAGAACCCTGCTTAAACGCTTAAAAACAGTGAAAAACCGTCAAAAAACACCAAGAACCCTGCTAAAACGCTTAAAAACAGTGAAAAACCTTCAAAAAACACAAAGAACCTTGCTTAAACGCTTAAAAACAGTGAAAACCCGCCAAAAAACACCAAGAACCCTGCTAAAACGCTTAAAAACAGTGACAAACCGTCAAAAAACACCAAGAACCCCGCTTAAACGCTTAAAAACAGTGAAAAACCGTCAAAAAACACCAAGAACCCTGCTAAAATGCTAAAAAACAGTGAAAAACCGTCAAAAAACACCAAGAACTCTGCTAAAACACTTAAAAACAGTGAAAAACCGTCAAAAAACACCAAGAACCCTGCTTAAACGCTTAAAAACAGTGAAAAACCGTCAAAAAAACACCAAGAACCCTACTAAAACGCTTAAAAACAGTGAAAAACCGTCAAAAAACACCAAGAACCCGGCAGAAGCGCTTAAAAACAGTGAAAAATCGTCAAAAAACACCAAGAATCCTGCTTAAACGCTTAAAAACAGTGAAAACACTTAAAACAGTGCTTATTTTAAAGATATCGACAAAATACGAACGCTTAAAAACAGTGAAAAATCGTCAAAAAACACCAAAAACCCTGCTAAAACGCTTAAAAACAGTGACAAATCGTCAAAAAACACCAAGAACCCCGCTTAAACGCTTAAAAACAGTGACAAACCGTGAAAAAACACCAAGAACCCTGCTAAAATGCAAAAAACAGTGAAAAACCGTCAAAAAACACCAAGAACTCTGCTAAAACACTTAAAAACAGTGAAAAACCGTCAAAAATCACCAAGAACCCTGCTAAAACACTCAAAAACAGTGACAAACCGTCAAAAAACACCAAGAACCCCGCTTAAACGCTTAAAAACAGTGAAAAACCGTCAAAAAACACCAAGAACCCTGCTGAAACGCTTAAAAACAGTGAAAAACCGTCGAAAAACACCAAGAACCATGCTTAAACGCTTAAAAACAGTGAAAACCCGCCAAAAAAACACCAAGAACCCTGCTATAACGCTTAAAAACAGTGACAAACCGTCAAAAAACACCAAGAACCCCGCTTAAACGCTTAAAAACAGTGAAAAACCGTCAAAAAACACCAAGAACTCTGCTAAAACACTTAAAAACAGTAAAAACCGTCAAAAAACACCAAGAACCCTGCTTAAACGCTTAAAAACAGTGAAAAACCGTCAAAAAACACCAAGAACCCTGCTAAAACGCTTAAAAACAGTGACAAACCGTCAAAAAACACCAAGAACCCCGCTTAAACGCTTAAAAACAGTGAAAAACCGTCAAAAAACACCAAAAACCCTGCTAAAACGCTTAAAAACAGTGACAAATCGTCAAAAAACACCAAGAACCCCGCTTAAACGCTTAAAAACAGTGACAAACCGTGAAAAAACACCAAGAACCCTGCTAAAATGCTAAAAAACAGTGAAAAACCGTCAAAAAACACCAAGAACCCTGCTAAAATGCTAAAAAACAGTGAAAAACCGTCAAAAAACACCAAGAACTCTGCTTAAACGCTTAAAAACAGTGAAAAACCGTCAAAAAACACCAAGAACCCTGCTAAAACGCTTAAAAACAGTGAAAAACCTTCAAAAAACACAAAGAACCTTGCTTAAACGCTTAAAAACAGTGAAAACCCGCCAAAAAACACCAAGAACCCTGCTAAAACGCTTAAAAACAGTGACAAACCGTCAAAAAACACCAAGAACCCCGCTTAAACGCTTAAAAACAGTGAAAAACCGTCAAAAAACACCAAGAACTCTGCTAAAACACTTAAAAACAGTGACAAACCGTCAAAAAACACCAAGAACCCCGCTTAAACGCTTAAAAACAGTGAAAAACCGTCAAAAAACACCAAGAACTCTGCTAAAATGCTAAAAAAACAGTGAAAAACCGTCAAAAAACACCAAGAACTCTGCTAAAACACTTAAAAACAGTGAAAAACCGTCAAAAAACACCAAGAACCCTGCTTAAACGCTTAAAAACAGTGAAAAACCGTCAAAAAACACCAAGAACCCTGCTAAAACGCTTAAAAACAGTGAAAAACCTTCAAAAAACACAAAGAACCTTGCTTAAACGCTTAAAAACAGTGAAAACCCGCCAAAAAACACCAAGAACCCTGCTAAAATGCTAAAAAAACAGTGAAAAACCGTCAAAAAACACCAAGAACTCTGCTAAAACACTTAAAAACAGTGAAAAACCGTCAAAAAACACCAAGAACCCTGCTTAAACGCTTAAAAACAGTGAAAAACCGTCAAAAAACACCAAGAACCCTGCTAAAACGCTTAAAAACAGTGAAAAACCTTCAAAAAACACAAAGAACCTTGCTTAAACGCTTAAAAACAGTGAAAACCCGCCAAAAAACACCAAGAACCCTGCTAAAACGCTTAAAAACAGTGACAAACCGTCAAAAAACACCAAGAACCCCGCTTAAACGCTTAAAAACAGTGAAAAACCGTCAAAAAACACCAAGAACCCTGCTAAAATGCTAAAAAACAGTGAAAAACCGTCAAAAAACACCAAGAACTCTGCTAAAACACTTAAAAACAGTGAAAAACCGTCAAAAAACACCAAGAACCCTGCTTAAACGCTTAAAAACAGTGAAAAACCGTCAAAAAAACACCAAGAACCCTACTAAAACGCTTAAAAACAGTGAAAAACCGTCAAAAAACACCAAGAACCCGGCAGAAGCGCTTAAAAACAGTGAAAAATCGTCAAAAAACACCAAGAATCCTGCTTAAACGCTTAAAAACAGTGAAAACACTTAAAACAGTGCTTATTTTAAAGATATCGACAAAATACGAACGCTTAAAAACAGTGAAAAATCGTCAAAAAACACCAAAAACCCTGCTAAAACGCTTAAAAACAGTGACAAATCGTCAAAAAACACCAAGAACCCCGCTTAAACGCTTAAAAACAGTGACAAACCGTGAAAAAACACCAAGAACCCTGCTAAAATGCAAAAAACAGTGAAAAACCGTCAAAAAACACCAAGAACTCTGCTAAAACACTTAAAAACAGTGAAAAACCGTCAAAAATCACCAAGAACCCTGCTAAAACACTCAAAAACAGTGACAAACCGTCAAAAAACACCAAGAACCCCGCTTAAACGCTTAAAAACAGTGAAAAACCGTCAAAAAACACCAAGAACCCTGCTGAAACGCTTAAAAACAGTGAAAAACCGTCGAAAAACACCAAGAACCATGCTTAAACGCTTAAAAACAGTGAAAACCCGCCAAAAAAACACCAAGAACCCTGCTATAACGCTTAAAAACAGTGACAAACCGTCAAAAAACACCAAGAACCCCGCTTAAACGCTTAAAAACAGTGAAAAACCGTCAAAAAACACCAAGAACTCTGCTAAAACACTTAAAAACAGTAAAAACCGTCAAAAAACACCAAGAACCCTGCTTAAACGCTTAAAAACAGTGAAAAACCGTCAAAAAACACCAAGAACCCTGCTAAAACGCTTAAAAACAGTGACAAACCGTCAAAAAACACCAAGAACCCCGCTTAAACGCTTAAAAACAGTGAAAAACCGTCAAAAAACACCAAAAACCCTGCTAAAACGCTTAAAAACAGTGACAAATCGTCAAAAAACACCAAGAACCCCGCTTAAACGCTTAAAAACAGTGACAAACCGTGAAAAAACACCAAGAACCCTGCTAAAATGCTAAAAAACAGTGAAAAACCGTCAAAAAACACCAAGAACCCTGCTAAAATGCTAAAAAACAGTGAAAAACCGTCAAAAAACACCAAGAACTCTGCTTAAACGCTTAAAAACAGTGAAAAACCGTCAAAAAACACCAAGAACCCTGCTAAAACGCTTAAAAACAGTGAAAAACCTTCAAAAAACACAAAGAACCTTGCTTAAACGCTTAAAAACAGTGAAAACCCGCCAAAAAACACCAAGAACCCTGCTAAAACGCTTAAAAACAGTGACAAACCGTCAAAAAACACCAAGAACCCCGCTTAAACGCTTAAAAACAGTGAAAAACCGTCAAAAAACACCAAGAACCCTGCTAAAATGCTAAAAAACAGTGAAAAACCGTCAAAAAACACCAAGAACTCTGCTAAAACACTTAAAAACAGTGAAAAACCGTCAAAAAACACCAAGAACCCTGCTTAAACGCTTAAAAACAGTGAAAAACCGTCAAAAAAACACCAAGAACCCTACTAAAACGCTTAAAAACAGTGAAAAACCGTCAAAAAACACCAAGAACCCGGCAGAAGCGCTTAAAAACAGTGAAAAATCGTCAAAAAACACCAAGAATCCTGCTTAAACGCTTAAAAACAGTGAAAACACTTAAAACAGTGCTTATTTTAAAGATATCGACAAAATACGAACGCTTAAAAACAGTGAAAAATCGTCAAAAAACACCAAAAACCCTGCTAAAACGCTTAAAAACAGTGACAAATCGTCAAAAAACACCAAGAACCCCGCTTAAACGCTTAAAAACAGTGACAAACCGTGAAAAAACACCAAGAACCCTGCTAAAATGCTAAAAAACAGTGAAAAACCGTCAAAAAACACCAAGAACTCTGCTAAAACACTTAAAAACAGTGAAAAACCGTCAAAAATCACCAAGAACCCTGCTAAAACACTCAAAAACAGTGACAAACCGTCAAAAAACACCAAGAACCCCGCTTAAACGCTTAAAAACAGTGAAAAACCGTCAAAAAACACCAAGAACCCTGCTGAAACGCTTAAAAACAGTGAAAAACCGTCGAAAAACACCAAGAACCATGCTTAAACGCTTAAAAACAGTGAAAACCCGCCAAAAAAACACCAAGAACCCTGCTATAACGCTTAAAAACAGTGACAAACCGTCAAAAAACACCAAGAACCCCGCTTAAACGCTTAAAAACAGTGAAAAACCGTCAAAAAACACCAAGAACTCTGCTAAAACACTTAAAAACAGTAAAAACCGTCAAAAAACACCAAGAACCCTGCTTAAGCTTAAAAACAGTGAAAAACCGTCAAAAAACACCAAGAACCCTGCTAAAACGCTTAAAAACAGTGACAAACCGTCAAAAAACACCAAGAACCCCGCTTAAACGCTTAAAAACAGTGAAAAACCGTCAAAAAACACCAAGAACCCTGCTTAAACGATTAAAAACAGTGAAAAACCGTCAAAAAACACCAAGTACCCTGCTGAAACGCTTAAAAACAGTGAAAAACCGTCAAAAAACACCAAGAACCCTGCTTAAACGCTTAAAAACAGTGAAAACCGTCAAAAAACACCAAGAACCCTGCTAAAACGCTTAAAAACAGTGAAAAACCGTCAAAAAACACAAAGAACCTTGCTTAAACGCTTAAAAACAGTGAAAACCCGCCAAAAAACACCAAGAACCCTGCTAAAACGCTTAAAAACAGTGACAAACCGTCAAAAAACACCAAGAACCCCGCTTAAACGCTTAAAAACAGTGAAAAACCGTCAAAAAACACCAAGAACCCTGCTAAAATGCTAAAAAACAGTGAAAAACCGTCAAAAAACACCAATAACTCTGCTAAAACACTTAAAAACAGTGAAAAACCGTCCAAAAACACCAAGAACCCTGCTTAAACGCTTAAAAACAGTGAAAAACCGTCAAAAAAACACCAAGAACCTTACTAAAACGCTTAAAAACAGTGAAAAACCGTCAAAAAACACCAAGAACCCGGCAGAAGCGCTTAAAAACAGTGAAAAATCGTCAAAAAACACCAAGAACCCTGCTTAAACGCTTAAAAACAGTGAAAACACTTAAAACAGTGCTTATTTTAAAGATATCGACAAAACACGAACGCTTAAAAACAGTGAAAAATAGTCAAAAAACACCAAAAACCCTGCTAAAACGCTTAAAAACAGTGAAAAACAGTCGAAAAACACCAAGAACCATGCTTAAACGCTTAAAAACAGTGAAAACCCGCCAAAAAACACCAAGAACCCTGCAAAAACGCTTAAAAACAGTGACAAACCGTCAAAAAACACCAAGAACCCCGCTTAAACGCTTAAAAACAGTGAAAAACCGTCAAAAAACACCAAGAACTCTGCTAAAATGCTAAAAAAACAGTGAAAAACCGTCAAAAAACTCCAAGAACTCTGCTAAAACACTTAAAAACAGTGAAAAACCGTCAAAAAACACCAAGAACCCTGCTTAAACGATTAAAAACAGTGAAAAACCGTCAAAAAACACCAAGAACCCTGCTGAAACGCTTAAAAACAGTGACAAACCGTCAAAAAACACCAAGAACCCCGCTTAAACGCTTAAAAACAGTGAAAAACCGTCAAAAAACACCAAGAACTCTGCTAAAATGCTAAAAAAACAGTGAAAAACCGTCAAAAAACACCAAGAACTCTGCTAAAACACTTAAAAACAGTGAAAAACCGTCAAAAAACACCAAGAACCCTGCTTAAACGCTTAAAAACAGTGAAAAACCGTCAAAAAACACCAAGAACCCTGCTAAAATGCTTAAAATCAATGAAAAACCTTCAAAAAACACAAAGAACCTTGCTTAAACGCTTAAAAACAGTGAAAACCCGCCAAAAAACACCAAGAACCCTGCTAAAATGCTAAAAAAACAGTGAAAAACCGTCAAAAAACACAAAGAACTCTGCTAAAACACTTAAAAACAGTGAAAAACCGTCAAAAAACACCAAGAACCCTGCTTAAACGCTTAAAAACAGTGAAAAACCGTCAAAAAACACCAAGAACCCTGCTAAAACGCTTAAAAACAGTGAAAAACCTTCAAAAAACACAAGAACCTTGCTTAAACGCTTAAAAACAGTGAAAACCCGCCAAAAAACACCAAGAACCCTGCTAAAACGCTTAAAAACAGTGACAAACCGTCAAAAAACACCAAGAACCCCGCTTAAACGCTTAAAAACAGTGAAAAACCGTCAAAAAACACCAAGAACCCTGCTAAAATGCTAAAAAACAGTGAAAAACCGTCAAAAAACACCAAGAACTCTGCTAAAACACTTAAAAACAGTGAAAAACCGTCAAAAAACACCAAGAACCCTGCTTAAACGCTTAAAAACAGTGAAAAACCGTCAAAAAAACACCAAGAACCCTACTAAAACGCTTAAAAACAGTGAAAAACCGTCAAAAAACACCAAGAACCCGGCAGAAGCGCTTAAAAACAGTGAAAAATCGTCAAAAAACACCAAGAATCCTGCTTAAACGCTTAAAAACAGTGAAAACACTTAAAACAGTGCTTATTTTAAAGATATCGACAAAATACGAACGCTTAAAAACAATGAAAAATCGTCAAAAAACACCAAAAACCCTGCTAAAACGCTTAAAAACAGTGACAAATCGTCAAAAAACACCAAGAACCCCGCTTAAACGCTTTAAAACAGTGACAAACCGTGAAAAAACACCAAGAACCCTGCTAAAATGCTAAAAAACAGTGAAAAACCGTCAAAAAACACCAAGAACTCTGCTAAAACACTTAAAAACAGTGAAAAACCGTCAAAAATCACCAAGAACCATGCTAAAACACTCAAAAACAGTGAAAAACCGTCAAAAAACACCAAGAACCCTGCTTAAACGCTTAAAAACAGTGAAAATCCGTCAAAAAACACCAAGAACCCTGCTGAAACGCTTAAAAACAGTGAAAGACCGTCGAAAAACAACAAGAACCATGCTTAAACGCTTAAAAACAGTGAAAAACCGTCAAAAAACACCAAGAACCCTGCTTAAACGATTAAAAACAGTGGAAAACCGTCAAAAAACACCAAGTACCCTGCTGAAACGCTTAAAAACAGTGACAAACCGTGAAAAAACACCAAGAACCCTGCTAAAATGCTAAAAAACAGTGAAAAACCGTCAAAAAACACCAAGAACTCTGCTAAAACACTTAAAAACAGTGAAAAACCGTCAAAAATCACCAAGAACCATGCTAAAACACTCAAAAACAGTGAAAAACCGTCAAAAAACACCAAGAACCCTGCTTAAACGCTTAAAAACAGTGAAAATCCGTCAAAAAACACCAAGAACCCTGCTGAAACGCTTAAAAACAGTGAAAAACCGTCGAAAAACAACAAGAACCATGCTTAAACGCTTAAAAACAGTGAAAAACCGTCAAAAAACACCAAGAACCCTGCTTAAACGATTAAAAACAGTGAAAAACCGTCAATAAACACCAAGTACCCTGCTGAAACGCTTAAAAACAGTGAAAAACCGTCAAAAAACACCAAGAACCCTGCTTAAACGCTTAAAAACAGTGAAAACCGTCAAAAAACACCAAGAACCCTGCTAAAACGCTTAAAAACAGTGAAAAACCGTCAAAAAACACAAAGAACCTTGCTTAAACGCTTAAAAACAGTGAAAACCCGCCAAAAAACACCAAGAACCCTGCTAAAACGCTTAAAAACAGTGACAAACCGTCAAAAAACACCAAGAACCCCGCTAAAACGCTTAAAAACAGTGAAAAACCGTCAAAAAACACCAAGAACCCTGCTAAAATGCTAAAAAACAGTGAAAAACCGTCAAAAAACACCAAGAACTCTGCTAAAACACTTAAAAACAGTGAAAAACCGTCAAAAAACACCAAGAACCCTGCTTAAACGCTTAAAAACAGTGAAAAACCGTCAAAAAAACACCAAGAACCTTACTAAAACGCTTAAAAATAGTGAAAAACCGTCAAAAAACACCAAGAACCCGGCAGAAGCGCTTAAAAACAGTGAAAAATCGTCAAAAAACACCAAGAACCCTGCTTAAACGCTTAAAAACAGTGAAAACACTTAAAACAGTGCTTATTTTAAAGATATCGACAAAACACGAACGCTTAAAAACAGTGAAAAATAGTCAAAAAACACCAAAAACCCTGCTAAAACGCTTAAAAACAGTGAAAAACAGTCGAAAAACACCAAGAACCATGCTTAAACGCTTAAAAACAGTGAAAACCCGCCAAAAAACACCAAGAACCCTGCAAAAACGCTTAAAAACAGTGACAAACCGTCAAAAAACACCAAGAACCCCGCTTAAACGCTTAAAAACAGTGAAAAACCGTCAAAAAACACCAAGAACTCTGCTAAAATGCTAAAAAAACAGTGAAAAACCGTCAAAAAACTCCAAGAACTCTGCTAAAATACTTAAAAACAGTGAAAAACCGTCAAAAAACACCAAGAACCCTGCTTAAACGATTAAAAACAGTGAAAAACCGTCAAAAAACACCAAGAACCCTGCTGAAACGCTTAAAAACAGTGACAAACCGTCAAAAAACACCAAGAACCCCGCTTAAACGCTTAAAAACAGTGAAAAACCGTCAAAAAACACCAAGAACTCTGCTAAAATGCTAAAAAAACAGTGAAAAACCGTCAAAAAACACCAAGAACCCTGCTTAAACGCTTAAAAACAGTGAAAAACCGTCAAAAACCACCAAGAACCCTGCTAAAACGCTTAAAATCAGTGAAAAACCTTCAAAAAACACAAAGAACCTTGCTTAAACGCTTAAAAACAGTGAAAACCCGCCCAAAAACACCAAGAACCCTGCTAAAATGCTAAAAAAACAGTGAAAAACCGTCAAAAAACACCAAGAACTCTGCTAAAACACTTAAAAACAGTGAAAAACCGTCAAAAAACACCAAGAACCCTGCTTAAACGCTTAAAAACAGTGAAAAACCTTCAAAAAACACCAAGAACCCTGCTAAAACGCTTAAAAACAGTGAAAAACCTTCAAAAAACACAAAGAACCTTGCTTAAACGCTTAAAAACAGTGAAAACCCGCCAAAAAACACCAAGAACCCTGCTAAAACGCTTAAAAACAGTGACAAACCGTCAAAAAACACCAAGAACCCCGCTTAAACGCTTAAAAACCGTCAAAAAACACCAAGAACCCTGCTAAAATGCTAAAAAACAGTGAAAAACCGTCAAAAAACACCAAGAACTCTGCTAAAACACTTAAAAACAGTGAAAAACCGTCAAAAAACACCAAGAACCCTGCTTAAACGCTTAAAAACAGTGAAAAACCGTCAAAAAAACACCAAGAACTCTGCTAAAACACTTAAAAACAGTGAAAAACCGTCAAAAAACACCAAGAACCCTGCTTAAACGCTTAAAAACAGTGAAAACCGTCAAAAAACACCAAGAACCCTGCTAAAACGCTTAAAAACAGTGAAAAACCGTCAAAAAACACAAAGAACCTTGCTTAAACGCTTAAAAACAGTGAAAACCCGCCAAAAAACACCAAGAACCCTGCTAAAACGCTTAAAAACAGTGACAAACCGTCAAAAAACACCAAGAACCCCGCTTAAACGCTTAAAAACAGTGAAAAACCGTCAAAAAACACCAAGAACCCTGCTAAAATGCTAAAAAACAGTGAAAAACCGTCAAAAAACACCAAGAACTCTGCTAAAACACTTAAAAACAGTGAAAAACCGTCAAAAAACACCAAGAACCCTGCTTAAACGCTTAAAAACAGTGAAAAACCGTCAAAAAAACACCAAGAACCTTACTAAAACGCTTAAAAACAGTGAAAAACCGTCAAAAAACACCAAGAACCCGGCAGAAGCGCTTAAAAACAGTGAAAAATCGTCAAAAAACACCAAGAACCCTGCTTAAACGCTTAAAAACAGTGAAAACACTTAAAACAGTGCTTATTTTAAAGATATCGACAAAACACGAACGCTTAAAAACAGTGAAAAATAGTCAAAAAACACCAAAAACCCTGCTAAAACGCTTAAAAACAGTGAAAAACAGTCGAAAAACACCAAGAACCATGCTTAAACGCTTAAAAACAGTGAAAACCCGCCAAAAAACACCAAGAACCCTGCAAAAACGCTTAAAAACAGTGACAAACCGTCAAAAAACACCAAGAACCCCGCTTAAACGCTTAAAAACAGTGAAAAACCGTCAAAAAACACCAAGAACTCTGCTAAAATGCTAAAAAAACAGTGAAAAACCGTCAAAAAACTCCAAGAACTCTGCTAAAATACTTAAAAACAGTGAAAAACCGTCAAAAAACACCAAGAACCCTGCTTAAACGCTTAAAAACAGTGAAAACACTTAAAACAGTGCTTATTTTAAAGATATCGACAAAACACGAACGCTTAAAAACAGTGAAAAATAGTCAAAAAACACCAAAAACCCTGCTAAAACGCTTAAAAACAGTGAAAAACAGTCGAAAAACACCAAGAACCATGCTTAAACGCTTAAAAACAGTGAAAACCCGCCAAAAAACACCAAGAACCCTGCAAAAACGCTTAAAAACAGTGACAAACCGTCAAAAAACACCAAGAACCCCGCTTAAACGCTTAAAAACAGTGAAAAACCGTCAAAAAACACCAAGAACTCTGCTAAAATGCTAAAAAAAACAGTGAAAAACCGTCAAAAAACTCCAAGAACTCTGCTAAAATACTTAAAAACAGTGAAAAACCGTCAAAAAACACCAAGAACCCTGCTTAAACGATTAAAAACAGTGAAAAACCGTCAAAAAACACCAAGAACCCTGCTGAAACGCTTAAAAACAGTGACAAACCGTCAAAAAACACCAAGAACCCCGCTTAAACGCTTAAAAACAGTGAAAAACCGTCAAAAAACACCAAGAACTCTGCTAAAATGCTAAAAAAACAGTGAAAAACCGTCAAAAAACACCAAGAACCCTGCTTAAACGCTTAAAAACAGTGAAAAACCGTCAAAAACCACCAAGAACCCTGCTAAAACGCTTAAAATCAGTGAAAAACCTTCAAAAAACACAAAGAACCTTGCTTAAACGCTTAAAAACAGTGAAAACCCGCCCAAAAACACCAAGAACCCTGCTAAAATGCTAAAAAAACAGTGAAAAACCGTCAAAAAACACCAAGAACTCTGCTAAAACACTTAAAAACAGTGAAAAACCGTCAAAAAACACCAAGAACCCTGCTTAAACGCTTAAAAACAGTGAAAAACCTTCAAAAAACACCAAGAACCCTGCTAAAACGCTTAAAAACAGTGAAAAACCTTCAAAAAACACAAAGAACCTTGCTTAAACGCTTAAAAACAGTGAAAACCCGCCAAAAAACACCAAGAACCCTGCTAAAACGCTTAAAAACAGTGACAAACCGTCAAAAAACACCAAGAACCCCGCTTAAACGCTTAAAAACCGTCAAAAAACACCAAGAACCCTGCTAAAATGCTAAAAAACAGTGAAAAACCGTCAAAAAACACCAAGAACTCTGCTAAAACACTTAAAAACAGTGAAAAACCGTCAAAAAACACCAAGAACCCTGCTTAAACGCTTAAAAACAGTGAAAAACCGTCAAAAAAACACCAAGAACTCTGCTAAAACACTTAAAAACAGTGAAAAACCGTCAAAAAACACCAAGAACCCTGCTTAAACGCTTAAAAACAGTGAAAACCGTCAAAAAACACCAAGAACCCTGCTAAAACGCTTAAAAACAGTGAAAAACCGTCAAAAAACACAAAGAACCTTGCTTAAACGCTTAAAAACAGTGAAAACCCGCCAAAAAACACCAAGAACCCTGCTAAAACGCTTAAAAACAGTGACAAACCGTCAAAAAACACCAAGAACCCCGCTTAAACGCTTAAAAACAGTGAAAAACCGTCAAAAAACACCAAGAACCCTGCTAAAATGCTAAAAAACAGTGAAAAACCGTCAAAAAACACCAAGAACTCTGCTAAAACACTTAAAAACAGTGAAAAACCGTCAAAAAACACCAAGAACCCTGCTTAAACGCTTAAAAACAGTGAAAAACCGTCAAAAAAACACCAAGAACCTTACTAAAACGCTTAAAAACAGTGAAAAACCGTCAAAAAACACCAAGAACCCGGCAGAAGCGCTTAAAAACAGTGAAAAATCGTCAAAAAACACCAAGAACCCTGCTTAAACGCTTAAAAACAGTGAAAACACTTAAAACAGTGCTTATTTTAAAGATATCGACAAAACACGAACGCTTAAAAACAGTGAAAAATAGTCAAAAAACACCACAAACCCTGCTAAAACGCTTAAAAACAGTGAAAAACAGTCGAAAAACACCAAGAACCATGCTTAAACGCTTAAAAACAGTGAAAACCCGCCAAAAAACACCAAGAACCCTGCAAAAACGCTTAAAAACAGTGACAAACCGTCAAAAAACACCAAGAACCCCGCTTAAACGCTTAAAAACAGTGAAAAACCGTCAAAAAACACCAAGAACTCTGCTAAAATGCTAAAAAAACAGTGAAAAACCGTCAAAAAACTCCAAGAACTCTGCTAAAATACTTAAAAACAGTGAAAAACCGTCAAAAAACACCAAGAACCCTGAAAAACCGTCAAAAAACACCAAGAACCCTGCTGAAACGCTTAAAAACAGTGACAAACCGTCAAAAAACACCAAGAACCCCGCTTAAACGCTTAAAAACAGTGAAAAACCGTCAAAAAACACCAAGAACTCTGCTAAAATGCTAAAAAAACAGTGAAAAACCGTCAAAAAACACCAAGAACTCTGCTAAAACACTTAAAAACAGTGAAAAACCGTCAAAAAACACCAAGAACCCTACTTAAACGATTAAAAACAGTGGAAAACCGTCAAAAAACACCAAGTACCCTGCTGAAACGCTTAAAAACAGTGACAAACCGTGAAAAAACACCAAGAACCCTGCTAAAATGCTAAAAAACAGTGAAAAACCGTCAAAAAACACCAAGAACTCTGCTAAAACACTTAAAAACAGTGAAAAACCGTCAAAAATCACCAAGAACCATGCTAAAACACTCAAAAACAGTGAAAAACCGTCAAAAAACAGCAAGAACCCTGCTTAAACGCTTAAAAACAGTGAAAATCCGTCAAAAAACACCAAGAACCCTGCTGAAACGCTTAAAAACAGTGAAAAACCGTCGAAAAACAACAAGAACCATGCTTAAACGCTTAAAAACAGTGAAAAACCGTCAAAAAACACCAAGAACCCTGCTTAAACGATTAAAAACAGTGAAAAACCGTCAAAAAACACCAAGTACCCTGCTGAAACGCTTAAAAACAGTGAAAAACCGTCAAAAAACACCAAGAACCCTGCTTAAACGCTTAAAAACAGTGAAAACCGTCAAAAAACACCAAGAACCCTGCTAAAACGCTTAAAAACAGTGAAAAACCGTCAAAAAACACAAAGAACCTTGCTTAAACGCTTAAAAACAGTGAAAACCCGCCAAAAAACACCAAGAACCCTGCTAAAACGCTTAAAAACAGTGACAAACCGTCAAAAAACACCAAGAACCCCGCTAAAACGCTTAAAAACAGTGAAAAACCGTCAAAAAACACCAAGAACCCTGCTAAAATGCTAAAAAACAGTGAAAAACCGTCAAAAAACACCAAGAACTCTGCTAAAACACTTAAAAACAGTGAAAAACCGTCAAAAAACACCAAGAACCCTGCTTAAACGCTTAAAAACAGTGAAAAACCGTCAAAAAAACACCAAGAACCTTACTAAAACGCTTAAAAACAGTGAAAAACCGTCAAAAAACACCAAGAACCCGGCAGAAGCGCTTAAAAACAGTGAAAAATCGTCAAAAAACACCAAGAACCCTGCTTAAACGCTTAAAAACAGTGAAAACACTTAAAACAGTGCTTATTTTAAAGATATCGACAAAACACGAACGCTTAAAAACAGTGAAAAATAGTCAAAAAACACCAAAAACCCTGCTAAAACGCTTAAAAACAGTGAAAAACAGTCGAAAAACACCAAGAACCATGCTTAAACGCTTAAAAACAGTGAAAACCCGCCAAAAAACACCAAGAACCCTGCAAAAACGCTTAAAAACAGTGACAAACCGTCAAAAAACACCAAGAACCCCGCTTAAACGCTTAAAAACAGTGAAAAACCGTCAAAAAACACCAAGAACTCTGCTAAAATACTTAAAAACAGTGAAAAACCGTCAAAAAACACCAAGAACCCTGCTTAAACGATTAAAAACAGTGAAAAACCGTCAAAAAACTCCAAGAACTCTGCTAAAATACTTAAAAACAGTGAAAAACCGTCAAAAAACACCAAGAACCCTGCTTAAACGATTAAAAACAGTGAAAAACCGTCAAAAAACACCAAGAACCCTGCTGAAACGCTTAAAAACAGTGACAAACCGTCAAAAAACACCAAGAACCCCGCTTAAACGCTTAAAAACAGTGAAAAACCGTCAAAAAACACCAAGAACTCTGCTAAAATGCTAAAAAAACAGTGAAAAACCGTCAAAAAACACCAAGAACTCTGCTAAAACACTTAAAAACAGTGAAAAACCGTCAAAAAACACCAAGAACCCTGCTTAAACGCTTAAAAACAGTGAAAAACCGTCAAAAACCACCAAGAACCCTGCTAAAACGCTTAAAATCAGTGAAAAACCTTCAAAAAACACAAAGAACCTTGCTTAAACGCTTAAAAACAGTGAAAACCCGCCCAAAAACACCAAGAACCCTGCTAAAATGCTAAAAAAACAGTGAAAAACCGTCAAAAAACACCAAGAACTCTGCTAAAACACTTAAAAACAGTGAAAAACCGTCAAAAAACACCAAGAACCCTGCTTAAACGCTTAAAAACAGTGAAAAACCTTCAAAAAACACCAAGAACCCTGCTAAAACGCTTAAAAACAGTGAAAAACCTTCAAAAAACACAAAGAACCTTGCTTAAACGCTTAAAAACAGTGAAAACCCGCCAAAAAACACCAAGAACCCTGCTAAAACGCTTAAAAACAGTGACAAACCGTCAAAAAACACCAAGAACCCCGCTTAAACGCTTAAAAACAGTGAAAAACCGTCAAAAAACACCAAGAACCCTGCTAAAATGCTAAAAAACAGTGAAAAACCGTCAAAAAACACCAAGAACTCTGCTAAAACACTTAAAAACAGTGAAAAACCGTCAAAAAACACCAAGAACCCTGCTTAAACGCTTAAAAACAGTGAAAAACCGTCAAAAAAACACCAAGAACCCTACTAAAACGCTTAAAAACAGTGAAAAACCGTCAAAAAACACCAAGAACCCGGCAGAAGCGCTTAAAAACAGTGAAAAATCGTCAAAAAACACCAAGAATCCTGCTTAAACGCTTAAAAACAGTGAAAACACTTAAAACAGTGCTTATTTTAAAGATATCGACAAAATACGAACGCTTAAAAACAATGAAAAATCGTCAAAAAACACCAAAAACCCTGCTAAAACGCTTAAAAACAGTGACAAATCGTCAAAAAACACCAAGAACCCCGCTTAAACGCTTAAAAACAGTGACAAACCGTGAAAATACACCAAGAACCCTGCTAAAATGCTAAAAAACAGTGAAAAACCGTCAAAAAACACCAAGAACTCTGCTAAAACACTTAAAAACAGTGAAAAACCGTCAAAAATCACCAAGAACCATGCTAAAACACTCAAAAACAGTGAAAAACCGTCAAAAAACACCAAGAACCCTGCTTAAACGCTTAAAAACAGTGAAAATCCGTCAAAAAACACCAAGAACCCTGCTGAAACGCTTAAAAACAGTGAAAAACCGTCGAAAAACAACAAGAACCATGCTTAAACGCTTAAAAACAGTGAAAACCCGCCAAAAAACACCAAGAACCCTGCTATAACGCTTAAAAACAGTGACAAACCGTCAAAAAACACCAAGAACCCCGCTTAAACGCTTAAAAACAGTGAAAAACCGTCAAAAAACACCAAGAACTCTGCTAAAACACTTAAAAACAGTAAAAACCGTCAAAAAACACCAAGAACCCTGCTTAAACGCTTAAAAACAGTGAAAAACCGTCAAAAAACACCAAGAACCCTGCTAAAACGCTTAAAAACAGTGACAAACCGTCAAAAAACACCAAGAACCCCGCTTAAACGCTTAAAAACAGTGAAAAACCGTCAAAAAACACCAAGAACTCTGCTAAAACACTTAAAAACAGTGAAAAACCGTCAAAAAACACCAAGAACCCTGCTTAAACGCTTAAAAACAGTGAAAAACCGTCAAAAAAACACCAAGAACCCTACTAAAACGCTTAAAAACAGTGAAAAACCGTCAAAAAACACCAAGAACCCGGCAGAAGCGCTTAAAAACAGTGAAAAATCGTCAAAAAACACCAAGAACCCTGCTTAAACGCTTAAAAACAGTGAAAACATCTAAAACAGTGCTTATTTTAAAGATATCGACAAAAAACGAACGCTTAAAAACATTGAAAAATCGTCAAAAAACACCAAAAACCCTGCTGAAACGCTTAAAAACAGTGAAAAACCGTCGAAAAACACCAAGAACCATGCTTAAACGCTTGAAAACAGTGAAAACCCGCCAAAAAACACCAAGAACCCTGCTAAAACGCTTAAAAACAGTGACAAACCGTCAAAAAACACCAAGAACCCCGCTTAAACGCTTAAAAACAGTGAAAAACCGTCAAAAAACACCAAGAACTCTGCTAAAACACTTAAAAACAGTGAAAAACCGTCAAAAAACACCAAGAACCCTACTTAAACGCTTAAAAACAGTGAAAAACCGTCAAAAAAACACCAAGAACCCTACTAAAACGCTTAAAAACAGTGAAAAACCGTCATAAAACACCAAGAACCTGGAAGAAGCGCTTAAAAACAGTGAAAAATCGTCAAAAAACACCAAGAACCCTGCTTAAACGCTTAAAAACAGTGAAAACATTTAAAACAGTGCTTATTTTAAAGATATCGACAAAATACGAACGCTTAAAAACAGTGAAAAATCGTCAAAAAACACCAAAAACCCTGCTTAAACGCTTAAAAACAGTGAAAAACCGTCAAAAAAACACCAAGAACCCTACTAAAACGCTTAAAAACAGTGAAAAACCGTCAAAAAACACCAAGAACCCGGCAGAAGCGCTTAAAAACAGTGAAAAATCGTCAAAAAACACCAAGAACCCTGCTTAAACGCTTAAAAACAGTGAAAACACTTAAAACAGTGCTTATTTTAAAGATATCGACAAAATACGAACGCTTAAAAACAGTGAAAAACCGTCAAAAAACACCAAAAACCTTGCTAAAACGCTTAAAAACAGTGACAAATCGTCAAAAAACACCAAGAACCTTGCTGAAACGCTTAAAAACTGTGAAAAACCGTCAAAAAACACAAAGAACCCTGCATAAACGCCCAAAAACAGTGAAAAACCGTCAAAAAACACCAAGAACCCTGCTGAAACGCCTAAAAACAGTGAAAAACCGTCAAAAAAGACCAAGAACCCTGCTGAAACGCTTAAAAACAGTGAAAACCCGTCAAAAAACACCAAGAACCCTGCTGAAACGCTCAAAAACAGTGAAAAACCATCAAAAAACACCAAGGACCCTGCTTGAACGCTAAAAAACAGTGAAAAACCGTCAAAAAACAGCAAGAACCCTGCTAAAACGCTTAAAAACAGTGAAAAACCGTCAAAAAACACCAAGAACCCTGCTAAAATGCTAAAAAACAGTGAAAAACCGTCAAAAAACACCAAGAACTCTGCTAAAACACTTAAAAACAGTGAAAAACCGTCAAAAAACACCAAGAACCCTGCTTAAACGCCTAAAAACAGTGAAAAACCGCCAAAAAACACCAAGAACTCTGCTTAAACGCTTAAAAACAGTGAAAAGCCGTCAAAAAACACCAAGAACCCTGCTTAAACGCTTAAAAACAGTGAAAAACCGTCAAAAAACACCAAGAACCTTATAAAACGCTTAAAAACAGTGAAAAACCTTCAAAAAACACAAAGAACCTTGCTAAAACACTTAAAAACAGTGAAAAACCGTCAAAAAACACCAAGAACCCTGCTTAAACGCTTAAAAACAGTGAAAAACCGTCAAAAAACACCAAGAACCTTATAAAACGCTTAAAAACAGTGAAAAACCTTCAAAACACACAAAGAACCTTGCTTAAACGCTTAAAAACAGTGAAAACCCGCCAAAAAACACCAAGAACCCTGCTAAAATGCTAAAAAAACAGTGAAAAACCGTCAAAAAACACCAAGAACTCTGCTAAAACACCTAAAAACAGTGAAAAACCGTCAAAAAACACCAAGAACCCTGCTTAAACGCTTAAAAACAGTGAAAACCCGCCAAAAAACACCAAGAACCCTGCTAAAACGCTTAAAAACAGTGACAAACCGTCAAAAAACACCAAGAACCCCGCTTAAACGCTCAAAAACAGTGAAAAACCGTCAAAAAACACCAAGAACCCTGCTAAAATGCTAAAAAACAGTGAAAAACCGTCAAAAAACACCAAGAACTATGCTAAAACACTTAAAAACAGTGAAAAACCGTCAAAAAACACCAAGAACCCTGCTTAAACGCTTAAAAACAGTGAAAAACCGTCAAAAAAACACCAAGAACCCTACTAAAACGCTTAAAAACAGTGAAAAACCGTCAAAAAACAACAAGAACCCGGCAGAAGCGCTTAAAAACAGTGAAAAATCGTCAAAAAACACCAAGAATCCTGCTTAAACGCTTAAAAACAGTGAAAACACTTAAAACAGTGCTTATTTTAAAGATATCGACAAAATACGAACGCTTAAAAACAGTGAAAAATCGTCAAAAAACACCAAAAACCCTGCTAAAACGCTTAAAAACAGTGACAAATCGTCAAAAAACACCAAGAACCCCGCTTAAACGCTTAAAAACAGTGACAAACCGTGAAAAAACACCAAGAACCCTGCTAAAATGCTAAAAAACAGTGAAAAACCGTCAAAAAACACCAAGAACTCTGCTAAAACACTTAAAAACAGTGAAAAACCGTCAAAAATCACCAAGAACCCTGCTAAAACACTCAAAAACAGTCAAAAACCGTCAAAAAACACCAAGAACCCTGCTTAAACGCTTAAAAACAGTGAAAAACCGTCAAAAAACACCAAGAACCCTGCTGAAACGCTTAAAAACAGTGAAAAACCGTCGAAAAACACCAAGAACCATGCTTAAACGCTTAAAAACAGTGAAAACCCGCCAAAAAACACCAAGAACCCTGCTAAAATGCTAAAAAACAGTGAAAAACCGTCAAAAAACACCAAGAACTCTGCTAAAACACTTAAAAACAGTGAAAAACCGTCAAAAAACACCAAGAACCCTGCTTAAAAGCCTAAAAACAGTGAAAAACCGCCAAAAAACACCAAGAACTCTGCTTAAACGCTTAAAAACAGTGAAAAGCCGTCAAAAAACACCAAGAACCCTGCTTAAACGCTTAAAAACAGTGAAAAACCGTCAAAAAACACCAAGAACCTTATAAAACGCTTAGAAACAGTGAAAAACCTTCAAAAAACACAAAGAACCTTGCTAAAACACTTAAAAACAGTGAAAAACCGTCAAAAAACACCAAGAAAGAACCCTGCTTAAACGCTTAAAAACAGTGAAAAACCGTCAAAAAACACCAAGAACCTTATAAAACGCTTAAAAACAGTGAAAAACCTTCAAAAAACACAAAGAACCTTGCTCAAACGCTTAAAAACAGTGAAAACCCGCCAAAAAACACCAAGAACCCTGCTAAAATGCTAAAAAAACAGTGAAAAACCGTCAAAAAACACCAAGAACTCTGCTAAAACACTTAAAAACAGTGAAAAACCGTCAAAAAACACCAAGAACCCTGCTTAAACGCTTAAAAACAGTGAAAAACCGTCAAAAAACACCAAGAACCCTGCTAAAACGCTTAAAAACAGTGAAAAACCTTCAAAAAACACAAAGAACCTTGCTTAAACGCTTAAAAACAGTGAAAACCCGCAAAAAAACACCAAGAACCCTGCTAAAACGCTTAAAAACAGTGACAAACCGTCAAAAAACACCAAGAACCCCGCTTAAACGCTTAAAAACAGTGAAAAACCGTCAAAAAACACCAAGAACTCTGCTAAAATGCTAAAAAACAGTGAAAAACCGTCAAAAAACACCAAGAACTCTGCTAAAACACTTAAAAACAGTGAAAAACCGTCAAAAAACACCAAGAACCCTGCTTAAACGCTTAAAAACAGTGAAAAACCGTCAAAAAAACACCAAGAACCCTACTAAAACGCTTAAAAACAGTGAAAAACCGTCAAAAAACACCAAGAACCCGGCAGAAGCGCTTAAAAACAGTGAAAAATCGTCAAAAAACACCAAGAATCCTGCTTAAACGCTTAAAAACAGTGAAAACACTTAAAACAGTGCTTATTTTAAAGATATCGACAAAATACGAACGCTTAAAAACAGTGAAAAATCGTCAAAAAACACCAAAAACCCTGCTAAAACGCTTAAAAACAGTGACAAATCGTCAAAAAACACCAAGAACCCCGCTTAAACGCTTAAAAACAGTGACAAACCGTGAAAAAACACCAAGAACCCTGCTAAAATGCTAAAAAACAGTGAAAAACCGTCAAAAAACACCAAGAACTCTGCTAAAACACTTAAAAACAGTGAAAAACCGTCAAAAATCACCAAGAACCCTGCTAAAACACTCAAAAACAGTCAAAAACAGTCAAAAAACACCAAGAACCCTGCTTAAACGCTTAAAAACAGTGAAAAACCGTCAAAAAACACCAAGAACCCTGCTGAAACGCTTAAAAACAGTGAAAAACCTTCAAAAAACACAAAGAACCTTGCTTAAACGCTTAAAAACAGTGAAAACCCGCCAAAAAACACCAAGAACCCTGCTAAAATGCTAAAAAAACAGTGAAAAACCGTCAAAAAACACCAAGAACTCTGCTAAAACACTTAAAAACAGTGAAAAACCGTCAAAAAACACCAAGAACCCTGCTTAAACGCTTAAAAACAGTGAAAAACCGTCAAAAAACACCAAGAACCCTGCTAAAACGCCTAAAAACAGAGAAAAACCTTCAAAAAACACAAAGAACCTTGCTTAAACGCTTAAAAACAGTGAAAACCCGCCAAAAAACACCAAGAACCCTGCTAAAACGCTTAAAAACAGTGACAAACCGTCAAAAAACACCAAGAACCCCGCTTAAACGCTTAAAAACAGTGAAAAACCGTCAAAAAACACCAAGAACCCTGCTAAAATGCTAAAAAACAGTGAAAAACCGTCAAAAAACACCAAGAACTCTGCTAAAACACTTAAAAACAGTGAAAAACCGTCAAAAAACACCAAGAACCCTGCTTAAACGCTTAAAAACAGTGAAAAACCGTCAAAAAAACACCAAGAACCCTACTAAAACGCTTAAAAACAGTGAAAAACCGTCAAAAAACACCAAGAACCCGGCAGAAGCGCTTAAAAACAGTGAAAAATCGTCAAAAAACACCAAGAATCCTGCTTAAACGCTTAAAAACAGTGAAAACACTTAAAACAGTGCTTATTTTAAAGATATCGACAAAATACGAACGGTTAAAAACAGTGAAAAATCGTCAAAAAACACCAAAAACCCTGCTAAAACGCTTAAAAACAGTGACAAATCGTCAAAAAACACCAAGAACCCCGCTTAAACGCTTAAAAACAGTGACAAACCGTGAAAAAACACCAAGAACCCTGCTAAAATGCTAAAAAACAGTGAAAAACCGTCAAAAAACACCAAGAACTCTGCTAAAACACTTAAAAACAGTGAAAAACCGTCAAAAATCACCAAGAACCCTGCTAAAACACTCAAAAACAGTCAAAAACCGTCAAAAAACACCAAGAACCCTGCTTAACCTTCGGACAGCTCAAATCCCTGACCATTTTATGGGTATTTTTAAACTTATTTTTTTTGTCAACCATTAAGCCCTAAATCTTAACTCATGGCTTTTTGAAAGCGTCTGCTAGAGTTCTATTCAGCAATATATCTTTAAAACACACTCATCGAAAAAAAATTTTTGCAAAAAAATTTCAAAAATTTCTAAAAAAAAATTGAACTTTGAAATATTCTGTGTACAGTAGAGGGTTAATAATTAATTCCTAATTAATTAATTTTTTCTCCAACGTTTTCGTCAAGTTTTTCCTAACATAACAATACCAAAACGACTATTATAGCATAAATGGTTATTACTCTGAAATTCACAATTGTATTTACAGTATTGTCAAGTTCAAGGTCAAATTACCGATATTGATGACGTCACAGCTCTTATTATTACTGCACAGACCACCCCCAATGCAAAAAAATTAAATTTTTTCGACGGAAATGCGCGTAGAACGACGTAAACAATCCCATACGCACATTTACGCGGTAAAATTACCATTAATTTTACGTTTTTTTTACATACAAAAAATCTCCATACCTCTGCCAACTATGGAGCAGTCGAAATCATATTTATCAAAACAACACAGCGCCAGGGATGGTCAGGGATAGTTAGTATGACTGAAAATACATGCTAAAACAATAATAAGTCGTTATAAAGGAGTATTTCCTGTCTGAGCTGAGTCGACATTTTCAGACGTCTGACAGGCAATTTTGAAATCCACGCTATTTATACGATTCGCACTTTGCGTCACGGCTGGAAGGTTCTATCGCTTCTCTCATACCAGGGCATTACGTCAATAAACAGCTAAGAGCGATAGTAACAGTAGGTTACCATGAGCTAGCCTTAATAGCGCTGAAAAGCCCATATGGGCTTACCGGCTGTGGGAGGATTAAACGCTTAAAAACAGTGAAAAACCGTCAAAAAACACCAAGAACCCTGCTGAAACGCTTAAAAACAGTGAAAAACCTTCAAAAAACACAAAGAACCTTGCTTAAACGCTTACAAACAGTGAAAACCCGCCAAAAAACACCAAGAACCCTGCTAAAATGCTAAAAAAACAGTGAAAAACCGTCAAAAAACACCAAGAACTCTGCTAAAACACTTAAAAACAGTGAAAAACCGTCAAAAAACACCAAGAACCCTGCTTAAACGCTTAAAAACAGTGAAAAACCGTCAAAAAACACCAAGAACCCTGCTAAAACGCTTAAAAACAGTGAAAAACCTCCAAAAAACACAAAGAACCTTGCTTAAACGCTTAAAAACAGTGAAAACCCGCCAAAAAACACCAAGAACCCTGCTAAAACGCTTAAAAACAGTGACAAACCGTCAAAAAACACCAAGAACCCCGCTTAAACGCTTAAAAACAGTGAAAAACCGTCAAAAAACACCAAGAACCCTGCTAAAATGCTAAAAAACAGTGAAAAACCGTCAAAAAACACCAAGAACTCTGCTAAAACACTTAAAAACAGTGAAAAACCGTCAAAAAACACCAAGAACCCTGCTTAAACGCTTAAAAACAGTGAAAAACCGTCAAAAAAACACCAAGAACCCTACTAAAACGCTTAAAAACAGTGAAAAACCGTCAAAAAACACCAAGAATCCTGCTTAAACGCTTAAAAACAGTGAAAACACTTAAAACGGTGCTTATTTTAAAGATATCGACAAAATACGAACGCTTAAAAACAGTGAAAAATCGTCAAAAAACACCAAAAACCCTGCTAAAACGCTTAAAAACAGTGACAAATCGTCAAAAAACACCAAGAACCCCGCTTAAACGCTTAAAAACAGTGACAAACCGTCAAAAAACACCAAGAACCCTGCTAAAACGCTTAAAAACAGTGACAAACCGTCAAAAAACACCAAGAACCCCGCTTAAACGCTTAAAAACAGTCAAAAACCGTCAAAAAACACCAAGAACTCTGCTAAAACACTTAAAAACAGTGAAAAACCGTCAAAAAACACCAAGAACCCTGCTTAAACGCTTAAAAACAGTGAAAACCCGCCAAAAAACACCAAGAACCCTGCTAAAACGCTTAAAAACAGTGACAAACCGTCAAAAAACACCAAGAACCCCGCTTAAACGCTTAAAAACAGTGAAAAACCGTCAAAAAACACCAAGAACCCTGCTAAAATGCTAAAAAACAGTGAAAAACCGTCAAAAAACACCAAGAACTCTGCTAAAACACTTAAAAACAGTGAAAAACCGTCAAAAAACACCAAGAACCCTGCTTAAACGCTTAAAAACAGTGAAAAACCGTCAAAAAAACACCAAGAACCCTACTAAAACGCTTAAAAACAGTGAAAAACCGTCAAAAAACACCAAGAATCCTGCTTAAACGCTTAAAAACAGTGAAAACACTTAAAACGGTGCTTATTTTAAAGATATCGACAAAATACGAACGCTTAAAAACAGTGAAAAATCGTCAAAAAACACCAAAAACCCTGCTAAAACGCTTAAAAACAGTGACAAATCGTCAAAAAACACCAAGAACCCCGCTTAAACGCTTAAAAACAGTGACAAACCGTCAAAAAACACCAAGAACCCTGCTAAAACGCTTAAAAACAGTGACAAACCGTCAAAAAACACCAAGAACCCCGCTTAAACGCTTAAAAACAGTCAAAAACCGTCAAAAAACACCAAGAACTCTGCTAAAACACTTAAAAACAGTGAAAAACCGTCAAAAAACACCAAGAACCCTGCTTAAACGCTTAAAAACAGTGAAAAACCGTCAAAAAAACACCAAGAACCCTACTAAAACGCTTAAAAACAGTGAAAAACCGTCAAAAAACACCAAGAACCCGGCAGAAGCGCTTAAAAACAGTGAAAAATCGTCAAAAAACACCAAGAACCCTGCTTAAACGCTTAAAAACAGTGAAAACACTTAAAACAGTGCTTATTTTAAAGATATCGACAAAAAACGAACGCTTAAAAACATTGAAAAATCGTCAAAAAACACCAAAAACCCTGCTGAAACGCTTAAAAACAGTGAAAAACCGTCGAAAAACACCAAGAACCATGCTTAAACGCTTGAAAACAGTGAAAACCCGCCAAAAAACACCAAGAACCCTGCTAAAACGCTTAAAAACAGTGACAAACCGTCAAAAAACACCAAGAACCCCGCTTAAACGCTTAAAAACAGTGAAAAACCGTCAAAAAACACCAAGAACTCTGCTAAAACACTTAAAAACAGTGAAAAACCGTCAAAAAACACCAAGAACCCTACTTAAACGCTTAAAAACAGTGAAAAACCGTCAAAAAAACACCAAGAACCCTACTAAAACGCTTAAAAACAGTGAAAAACCGTCAAAAAACACCAAGAACCCGGCAGAAGCGCTTAAAAACAGTGAAAAATCGTCAAAAAACACCAAGAACCCTGCTTAAACGCTTAAAAACAGTGATAACAATTAAAACAGTGCTTATTTTAAAGATATCGACGAAAAACGAACGCTTAAAAACATTGAAAAATCGTCAAAAAACACCAAAAACTCTGCTGAAACGCTTAAAAACAGTGAAAAACCGTCGAAAAACACCAAGAACCATGCTTAAACGCTTGAAAACAGTGAAAACCCGCCAAAAAAGACCAAGAAACCTGCTAAAACGCTTAAAAACAGTGACAAACCGTCAAAAAACACCAAGAACCCCGCTTAAACGCTTAAAAACAGTAAAAACCGTCAAAAAACACCAAGAACTCTGCTAAAACACTTAAAAACAGTGAAAAACCGTCAAAAAACACCAAGAACGCTACTTAAACGCTTAAAAACAGTGAAAAACCGTCAAAAAAACACCAAGAACCCTACTAAAACGCTTAAAAACAGTGAAAAACCGTCAAAAAACACCAAGAACCTGGAAGAAGCGCTTAAAAACAGTGAAAAATCGTCAAAAAACACCAAGAACCCTGCTTAAACGCTTAAAAACAGTGAAAACACTTAAAACAGTGCTTATTTTAAAGATATCGACAAAATACGAACGCTTAAAAACAGTGAAAAATCGTCAAAAAACACCAAAAACCCTGCTTAAACGCTTAAAAACAGTGAAAAACCGTCAAAAAAACACCAAGAACCCTACTAAAACGCTTAAAAACAGTGAAAAACCGTCAAAAAACACCAAGAACCCGGCAGAAGCGCTTAAAAACAGTGAAAAATCGTCAAAAAACACCAAGAACTCTGCTTAAACGCTTAAAAACAGTGAAAACACTTAAAACAGTGCTTATTTTAAAGATATCGACAAAATACGAACGCTTAAAAACAGTGAAAAACCGTCAAAAAACACCAAAAACCCTGCTAAAACGCTTAAAAACAGTGACAAATCGTCAAAAAACACCAAGAACCTTGCTGAAACGCTTAAAAACTGTGAAAAACCGTCAAAAAACACAAAGAACCCTGCATAAACGCCCAAAAACAGTGAAAAACCGTCAAAAAACACCAAGAACCCTGCTGAAACGCCTAAAAACAGTGAAAAACCGTCAAAAAAGACCAAGAACCCTGCTGAAACGCTTAAAAACAGTGAAAACCCGTCAAAAAACACCAAGAACCCTGCTGAAACGCTCAAAAACAGTGAAAAACCATCAAAAAACACCAAGGACCCTGCTTGAACGCTAAAAAACAGTGAAAAACAGTCAAAAAACAGCAAGAACCCTGCTAAAACGCTTAAAAACAGTGAAAAACCGTCAAAAAACACCAAGAACCCTGCTAAAATGCTAAAAAACAGTGAAAAACCGTCAAAAAACACCAAGAACTCTGCTAAAACACTTAAAAACAGTGAAAAACCGTCAAAAAACACCAAGAACCCTGCTTAAACGCCTAAAAACAGTGAAAAACCGCCAAAAAACACCAAGAACTCTGCTAAAATGCTAAAAAAACAGTGAAAAACCGTCAAAAAACTCCAAGAACTCTGCTAAAACACTTAAAAACAGTGAAAAACCGTCAAAAAACACCAAGAACCCTGCTTAAACGCTTAAAAACAGTGAAAAACCGTCAAAAAAACACCAAGAACCCTACTAAAACGCTTAAAAACAGTGAAAAACCGTCAAAAAACACCAAGAACCCGGCAGAAGCGCTTAAAAACAGTGAAAAATCGTCAAAAAACACCAAGAATCCTGCTTAAACGCTTAAAAACAGTGAAAACACTTAAAACAGTGCTTATTTTAAAGATATCGACAAAATACGAACGCTTAAAAACAGTGAAAAATCGTCAAAAAACACCAAAAACCCTGCTAAAACGCTTAAAAACAGTGACAAATCGTCAAAAAACACCAAGAACCCCGCTTAAACGCTTAAAAACAGTGACAACCCGTGAAAAAACACCAAAAACCCTGCTAAAATGCTAAAAAACAGTGAAAAACCGTCAAAAAACACCAAGAACTCTGCTAAAACACTTAAAAACAGTGAAAAACCCTCAAAAATCACCAAGAACCCTGCTAAAACACTCAAAAACAGTCAAAAACTGTCAAAAAACAACAAGAACCCTGCTTAAACGCTTAAAAACAGTGAAAAACCGTCAAAAAACACCAAGAACCCTGCTGAAAAGCTTAAAAACAGTGAAAAACCGTCGAAAAACACCAAGAACCATGCTTAAACGCTTAAAAACAGTGAAAACCCGCCAAAAAACACCAAGAACCCTGCTATAACGCTTAAAAACAGTGACAAACCGTCAAAAAACACCAAGAACCCCGCTTAAACGCTTAAAAACAGTGAAAAACCGTCAAAAAACACCAAGAACTCTGCTAAAACACTTAAAAACAGTAAAAACCGTCAAAAAACACCAAGAACCCTGCTTAAACGCTTAAAAAAAGTGAAAAACCGTCAAAAAACACCAAGAACCCTGCTAAAACGCTTAAAAACAGTGACAAACCGTCAAAAAACACCAAGAACACCGCTTAAACGCTTAAAAACAGTGAAAAACCGTCAAAAAACACCAAGAACTCTACTAAAACACTTAAAAACAGTGAAAAACCGTCAAAAAACACCAAGAACCCTGCTTAAACGCTTAAAAACAGTGAAAAACCGTCAAAAAACACCAAGAACCCTGCTAAAATGCTAAAAAACAGTGAAAAACCGTCAAAAAACACCAAGAACTCTGCTAAAACACTTAAAAACAGTGAAAAACCGTCAAAAAACACCAAGAACCCTGCTTAAACGCTTAAAAACAGTGAAAAACCGTCAAAAAAACACCAAGAACCCTACTAAAACGCTTAAAAACAGTGAAAAACCGTCAAAAAACACCAAGAACCCGGCAGAAGCGCTTAAAAACAGTGAAAAATCGTCAAAAAACACCAAGAATCCTGCTTAAACGCTTAAAAACAGTGAAAACACTTAAAACAGTGCTTATTTTAAAGATATCGACAAAATACGAACGCTTAAAAACAGTGAAAAATCGTCAAAAAACACCAAAAACCCTGCTAAAACGCTTAAAAACAGTGACAAATCGTCAAAAAACACCAAGAACCCCGCTTAAACGCTTAAAAACAGTGACAAACCGTGAAAAAACACCAAGAACCCTGCTAAAATGCTAAAAAACAGTGAAAAACCGTCAAAAAACACCAAGAACTCTGCTAAAACACTTAAAAACAGTGAAAAACCGTCAAAAATCACCAAGAACCCTGCTAAAACACTCAAAAACAGTCAAAAACCGTCAAAAAACACCAAGAACCCTGCTTAAACGCTTAAAAACAGTGAAAAACCGTCAAAAAACACCAAGAACCCTGCTGAAACGCTTAAAAACAGTGAAAAACCGTCGAAAAACACCAAGAACCATGCTTAAACGCTTAAAAACAGTGAAAACCCGCCAAAAAACACCAAGAACCCTGCTATAACGCTTAAAAACAGTGAAAAACCGTCAAAAAACACCAAGAACTCTGCTAAAACACTTAAAAACAGTAAAAACCGTCAAAAAACACCAAGAACCCTGCTTAAACGCTTAAAAAAAGTGAAAAACCGTCAAAAAACACCAAGAACCCTGCTAAAACGCTTAAAAACAGTGACAAACCGTCAAAAAACACCAAGAACCCCGCTTAAACGCTTAAAAACAGTGAAAAACCGTCAAAAAACACCAAGAACTCTGCTAAAACACTTAAAAACAGTGAAAAACCGTCAAAAAACACCAAGAACCCTGCTTAAACGCTTAAAAACTGTGAAAAACCGTCAAAAAAACACCAAGAACCCTACTAAAACGCTTAAAAACAGTGAAAAACCGTCAAAAAACACCAAGAACCCGGCAGAAGCGCTTAAAAACAGTGAAAAATCGTCAAAAAACACCAAGAACCCTGCTTAAACGCTTAAAAACAGTGAAAACACTTAAAACAGTGCTTATTTTAAAGATATCGACAAAAAACGAACGCTTAAAAACATTGAAAAATCGTCAAAAAACACCAAAAACCCTGCTGAAACGCTTAAAAACAGTGAAAAACCGTCGAAAAACACCAAGAACCATGCTTAAACGCTTGAAAACAGTGAAAACCCGCCAAAAAACACCAAGAACCCTGCTAAAACGCTTAAAAACAGTGACAAACCGTCAAAAAACACCAAGAACCCCGCTTAAACGCTTAAAAACAGTGAAAAACCGTCAAAAAACACCAAGAACTCTGCTCAAACACTTAAAAACAGTGAAAAACCGTCAAAAAACACCAAGAACCCTACTTAAACGCTTAAAAACAGTGAAAAACCGTCAAAAAAACACCAAGAACCCTACTAAAACGCTTAAAAACAGTGAAAAACCGACAAAAAACACCAAGAACCTGGAAGAAGCGCTTAAAAACAGTGAAAAATCGTCAAAAAACACCAAGAACCCTGCTTAAACGCTTAAAAACAGTGAAAACACTTAAAACAGTGCTTATTTTAAAGATATCGACAAAATACGAACGCTTAAAAACAGTGAAAAATCGTCAAAAAACACCAAAAACCCTGCTTAAACGCTTAAAAACAGTGAAAAACCGTCTAAAAAACACCAAGAACCCTACTAAAACACTCAAAAACAGTCAAAAACCGTCAAAAAACACCAAGAACCCTGCTTAAACGCTTAAAAACAGTGAAAAACCGTCAAAAAACACCAAGAACCCTGCTGAAACGCTTAAAAACAGTGAAAAACCGTCGAAAAACACCAAGAACCATGCTTAAACGCTTAAAAACAGTGAAAACCCGCCAAAAAACACCAAGAACCCTGCTATAACGCTTAAAAACAGTGAAAAACCGTCAAAAAACACCAAGAACTCTGCTAAAACACTTAAAAACAGTAAAAACCGTCAAAAAACACCAAGAACCCTGCTAAAACGCTTAAAAACAGTGACAAACCGTCAAAAAACACCAAGAACCCCGCTTAAACGCTTAAAAACAGTGAAAAACCGTCAAAAAACACCAAGAACTCTGCTAAAACACTTAAAAACAGTGAAAAACCGTCAAAAAACACCAAGAACCCTGCTTAAACGCTTAAAAACAGTGAAAAACCGTCAAAAAAACACCAAGAACCCTACTAAAACGCTTAAAAACAGTGAAAAACCGTCAAAAAACACCAAGAACCCGGCAGAAGCGCTTAAAAACAGTGAAAAATCGTCAAAAAACACCAAGAACCCTGCTTAAACGCTTAAAAACAGTGAAAACACTTAAAACAGTGCTTATTTTAAAGATATCGACAAAAAACGAACGCTTAAAAACATTGAAAAATCGTCAAAAAACACCAAAAACCCTGCTGAAACGCTTAAAAACAGTGAAAAACCGTCGAAAAACACCAAGAACCATGCTTCAACGCTTGAAAACAGTGAAAACCCGCCAAAAAACACCAAAAACCCTGCTAAAACGCTTAAAAACAGTGACAAACCGTCAAAAAACACCAAGAACCCCGCTTAAACGCTTAAAAACAGTGAAAAACCGTCAAAAAACACCAAGAACTCTGCTCAAACACTTAAAAACAGTGAAAAACCGTCAAAAAACACCAAGAACCCTACTTAAACGCTTAAAAACAGTGAAAAACCGTCAAAAAAACACCAAGAACCCTACTAAAACGCTTAAAAACAGTGAAAAACCGACAAAAAACACCAAGAACCTGGAAGAAGCGCTTAAAAACAGTGAAAAATCGTCAAAAAACACCAAGAACCCTGCTTAAACGCTTAAAAACAGTGAAAACACTTAAAACAGTGCTTATTTTAAAGATATCGACAAAATACGAACGCTTAAAAACAGTGAAAAATCGTCAAAAAACACCAAAAACCCTGCTTAAACGCTTAAAAACAGTGAAAAACCGTCTAAAAAACACCAAGAACCCTACTAAAACGCTTAAAAACAGTGAAAAACCGTCAAAAAACACCAAGAACCCGGCAGAAGCGCTTAAAAACAGTGAAAAATCGTCAAAAAACACCAAGAACCCTGCTTAAACGCTTAAAAACAGTGAAAACACTTAAAACAGTGCTTATTTTAAAGATATCGACAAAATACGAACGCTTAAAAACAGTGAAAAACCGTCAAAAAACACCAAAAACCCTGCTAAAACGCTTAAAAACAGTGACAAATCGTCAAAAAACACCAAGAACCTTGCTGAAACGCTTAAAAACTGTGAAAAACCGTCAAAAAACACAAAGAACCCTGCATAAACGCCCAAAAACAGTGAAAAACCGTCAAAAAACACCAAGAACCCTGCTGAAACGCTTAAAAACAGTGAAAAACCGTCGAAAAACACCAAGAACCCTGCTAAAATGCTACAAAACAGTGAAAAACCGTCAAAAAACACCAAGAACTCTGCTAAAACACTTAAAAACAGTGAAAAACCGTCAAAAAACACCAAGAACCCTGCTTAAACGCCTAAAAACAGTGAAAAACCTCCAAAAAACACCAAGAACTCTGCTAAAACGCTTAAAAATAGTGAAAAGCCGTCAAAAAACACCAAGAACCCTGCTTAAACGCTTAAAAACAGTGAAAAACCGTCAAAAAACACCAAGAACCTTATAAAACGCTTAAAAACAGTGGAAAACCGTCAAAAAACACCAAGAACCCTGCTTAAACGCCTAAAAACAGTGAAAAACCGCCAAAAAACACCAAGAACTCTGCTAAAACGCTTAAAAACAGTGAAAAGCCGTCAAAAAACACCAAGAACCCTGCTTAAACGCTTAAAAACAGTGAAAAACCGTCAAAAAACACCAAGAACCCCGCTCAAACGCTTAAAAACAGTGAAAAATCGTCAAAAAACAACAAGAATCCTGCTGAAACGCTTAAAAACAGTGAAAACCGTCAAAAAACACCAAGAACCCTGCTAAAACACTTAAAACAGTGAAAAATCCGTCAAAAAACACCTAGAACCCAGCTTAAACGCTTAAAAACAGTGAAAAACCGTCAAAAAACACCAAGAACCATGCTTAAACGCTTAAAAACAGTGAAAACCCGCCAAAAAACACCAAGAACCCTGCTATAACGCTTAAAAACAGTGAAAAACCGTCAAAAAACACCAAGAACTCTGCTAAAACACTTAAAAACAGTAAAAACCGTCAAAAAACACCAAGAACCCTGCTAAAACGCTTAAAAACAGTGACAAACCGTCAAAAAACACCAAGAACCCCGCTTAAACGCTTAAAAACAGTGAAAAACCGTCAAAAAACACCAAGAACTCTGCTAAAACACTTAAAAACAGTGAAAAACCGTCAAAAAACACCAAGAACCCTGCTTAAACGCTTAAAAACAGTGAAAAACCGTCAAAAAAACACCAAGAACCCTACTAAAACGCTTAAAAACAGTGAAAAACCGTCAAAAAACACCAAGAACCCGGCAGAAGCGCTTAAAAACAGTGAAAAATCGTCAAAAAACACCAAGAACCCTGCTTAAACGCTTAAAAACAGTGAAAACACTTAAAACAGTGCTTATTTTAAAGATATCGACAAAAAACGAACGCTTAAAAACATTGAAAAATCGTCAAAAAACACCAAAAACCCTGCTGAAACGCTTAAAAACAGTGAAAAACCGTCGAAAAACACCAAGAACCATGCTTCAACGCTTGAAAACAGTGAAAACCCGCCAAAAAACACCAAGAACCCTGCTAAAACGCTTAAAAACAGTGACAAACCGTCAAAAAACACCAAGAACCCCGCTTAAACGCTTAAAAACAGTGAAAAACCGTCAAAAAACACCAAGAACTCTGCTCAAACACTTAAAAACAGTGAAAAACCGTCAAAAAACACCAAGAACCCTACTTAAACGCTTAAAAACAGTGAAAAACCGTCAAAAAAACACCAAGAACCCTACTAAAACGCTTAAAAACAGTGAAAAACCGACAAAAAACACCAAGAACCTGGAAGAAGCGCTTAAAAACAGTGAAAAATCGTCAAAAAACACCAAGAACCCTGCTTAAACGCTTAAAAACAGTGAAAACACTTAAAACAGTGCTTATTTTAAAGATATCGACAAAATACGAACGCTTAAAAACAGTGAAAAATCGTCAAAAAACACCAAAAACCCTGCTTAAACGCTTAAAAACAGTGAAAAACCGTCTAAAAAACACCAAGAACCCTACTAAAACGCTTAAAAACAGTGAAAAACCGTCAAAAAACACCAAGAACCCGGCATAAGCGCTTAAAAACAGTGAAAAATCGTCAAAAAACACCAAGAACCCTGCTTAAACGCTTAAAAACAGTGAAAACACTTAAAACAGTGCTTATTTTAAAGATATCGACAAAATACGAACGCTTAAAAACAGTGAAAAACCGTCAAAAAACACCAAAAACCCTGCTAAAACGCTTAAAAACAGTGACAAATCGTCAAAAAACACCAAGAACCTTGCTGAAACGCTTAAAAACTGTGAAAAACCGTCAAAAAACACAAAGAACCCTGCATAAACGCCCAAAAACAGTGAAAAACCGTCAAAAAACACCAAGAACCCTGCTGAAACGCTTAAAAACATTGAAAAACCGTCGAAAAACACCAAGAACCCTGCTAAAATGCTACAAAACAGTGAAAAACCGTCAAAAAACACCAAGAACTCTGCTAAAACACTTAAAAACAGTGAAAAACCGTCAAAAAACACCAAGAACCCTGCTTAAACGCCTAAAAACAGTGAAAAACCTCCAAAAAACACCAAGAACTCTGCTAAAACGCTTAAAAATAGTGAAAAGCCGTCAAAAAACACCAAGAACCCTGCTTAAACGCTTAAAAACAGTGAAAAACCGTCAAAAAACACCAAGAACCTTATAAAACGCTTAAAAACAGTGGAAAACCGTCAAAAAACACCAAGAACCCTGCTTAAACGCCTAAAAACAGTGAAAAACCGCCAAAAAACACCAAGAACTCTGCTAAAACGCTTAAAAACAGTGAAAAGCCGTCAAAAAACACCAAGAACCCTGCTTAAACGCTTAAAAACAGTGAAAAACCGTCAAAAAACACCAAGAACCCCGCTCAAACGCTTAAAAACAGTGAAAAATCGTCAAAAAACAACAAGAATCCTGCTGAAACGCTTAAAAACAGTGAAAACCGTCAAAAAACACCAAGAACCCTGCTAAAACACTTAAAACAGTGAAAAATCCGTCAAAAAACACCTAGAACCCAGCTTAAACGCTTAAAAACAGTGAAAAACCGTCAAAAAACACCAAGAACTCTGCTAAAACGCTTAAAAACAGTGAAAACCCGTCAAAAAACACCAAGAACCCTGCTGAAACGCTTAAAAACAGTGAAAAACCGTCGAAAAACACCAAGAACCTTGCTGAAACGCTTAAAAACAGTGAAAAACCGTCAAAAAACACCAAGAACCCTGCATAAACGCTCAAAAACAGTGAAAAACCGTCAAAAAACATCAAGAACCCTGCTGTAACGCCTAAAAACAGTGAAAAACCGTCAAAAAACACCAAGAACCCTGCTGAAACGCTTAAAAACAGTGAAAAACCGTCAAAAAACACCAAGAACCCTGCTGAAACGCTCAAAAACAGTGAAAAACCATCAAAAAACACCAAGAACCCTGCTGAAACGCCTAAAAACAGTGAAAAATCGTCAAAAAACACCAAGAACCCTGCTTAAACGCTTAAAAACAGTGAAAAACCGTCAAAAAACACCAAGAACCTTACTAAAACGCTTAAAAATGTGGAAAACCGTCAAAATACACCGAGAAACCTACTAAAACGCTTAAAAACAGTGACAAACCGTCAAAAAACACCAAGAACCCCGCTTAAACGCTTAAAAACAGTGAAAAATCGTCAAAAAACAACAAGAACCCTGCTAAAACGCTTAAAAACAGTGAAAACCGTCAAAAAACACCAAGAACCCTGCTAAAACAGTTAAAACAGTGAAAAACCGTCAAAAAACACCAAGAACCCAGCTCAAACGCTTAAAAACAGTGAAAAACCGTCAAAAAACACCAAGAACCTTGCTAAAACGCTTAAAAACAGTAAAAAACCGTCAAAAAACACAAAGAACCTTGCTTAAACGCTTAAAAACCGTGAAAACCCGCCAAAAAACACCAAGAACCCTGCATAAACGCTTAAAAAAAGTGAAAAACCGTCAAAAAACACCAAGAACCTTATTAAACGCTTAAAAACAGTGGAAAACCGTCAAAAAACACCGAGAACCCTACTAAAACGCTTAAAAACAGTGACAAACCGTCAAAAAACACCAAGAACCCCGCTCAAACGCTTAAAAACAGTGGAAAGCCGTCAAAAAACACCGAGAACCCTACTAAAACGCTTAAAAACAGTGACAAACCGTCAAAAAACACCAAGAACCCCGCTTAAACGCTTAAAAACAGTGAAAAACCGTCAAAAAAACACCAAGAACCCTACTAAAACGCTTAAAAACAGTGAAAAACCGTCAAAAAACACCAAGAACCCTGCAGAAGCGCTTAAAAACAGTGAAAAATCGTCAAAAAACACCAAGAACCCTGCTTAAACGCTTAAAAACAGTGAAAACACTTAAAACAGTGCTTATTTTAAAGATATCGACAAAATACGAACGCTTAAAAACAGTGAAAAATCGTCAAAAAACACCAAAAACCCTGCTGAAACGCTTAAAAACAGTGAAAAACCGTCGAAAAACACCAAGAACCATGCTTAAACGCTTAAAAACAGTGAAAACCCGCCAAAAAACACCAAGAACCCTGCTAAAACGCTTAAAAACAGTGACAAACCGTAAAAAAACACCAAGAACCCCGCTTAAACGCTTAAAAACAGTGAAAAACAGTCAAAAAACACCAAGAACCCTGCTTAAACGCTTAAAAACAGTGAAAAACCGTCAAAAAAACACCAAGAACCCTACTAAAACGCTTAAAAACAGTGAAAAACCGTCAAAAAACACCAAGAACCCGGCAGAAGCGCTTAAAAACAGTGAAAAATCGTCAAAAAACACCAAGAACCCTCCTTAAACGCTTAAAAACAGTGAAAAACCGTCAAAAAACACCAAGAACCCTGCTTAAACGCTTAAAAACAGTGAAAAACCGTCAAAAAAACACCAAGAATTCTGCTTAAACGCTTAAAAACAGTGAAAAACCGTCAAAAAACACCAAGAACCCTGCTTAAACGCTTAAAAACAGTGAAAAACCGTCAAAAAACACCAAGAACTCTGCTAAAACACTTGAAAACAGTGAAAAACCGTCAAAAAACACCAAGAACCCTGCTTAAACGCTTAAAAACAGTGAAAAACCGTCAAAAAAACACCAAGAACCCTACTAAAACGCTTAAAAACAGTGAAAAACCGTCAAAAAACACCAAGAACCCGGCAGAAGCGCTTAAAAACAGTGAAAAATCGTCAAAAAACACCAAGAACCCTGCTTAAACGCTTAAAAACAGTGAAAACACTTAAAACAGTGCTTATTTTAAAGATATCGACAAAATACGAACGCTTAAAAACAGTGAAAAATCGTCAAAAAACACCAAAAACCCTGCTAAAACGCTTAAAAATAGTGACAAATCGTCAAAAAACACCAAGAACCCCGCTTAAACGCTTAAAAACAGTGAAAAACCGTGAAAAAACACCAAGAACCCTGCTAAAATGCTAAAAAACAGTGAAAAACCGTCAAAAAACACCAAGAACTCTGCTAAAACACTTAAAAACAGTGAAAAACCGTCAAAAATCACCAAGAACCCTGCTAAAACACTCAAAAACAGTGAAAAACCGTCAAATAACACCAAGAACCCTGCTGAAACGCTTAAAAACAGTGAAAAACCGTCGAAAAACACCAAGAACCATGCTTTAACGCTTAAAAACAGTGAAAACCCGCCAAAAAACACCAAGAACCCTGCTAAAACGCTTAAAAACAGTGACAAACCGTCAAAAAACACCAAGAACCATGCTTAAACGCTTAAAAACAGTGAAAAACCGTCAAAAAACACCAAGAACCCTGCTAAAACGCTTAAAAACATTGAAAAACCGTCAAAAAACACAAAGAACTTTGCTTAAACGCTTAAAAACAGTGAAAACCCGCCAAAAAACACCAAGAACCCTGCTAAAACGCTTAAAAACAGTGAAAAACCGTCAAAAAACACCAAGAACTCTGCTAAAACACTTAAAAACAGTGAAAAACCGTCAAAAAACACCAAGAACCCTGCTTAAACGCTTGAAAACAGTGAAAAACCGTCAAAAAAACACCAAGAACCCTACTAAAACGCTTAAAAACAGTGAAAAACCGTCAAAAAACACCAAGAACCCGGCAGAAGCGCTTAAAAACAGTGAAAAATCGTCAAAAAACACCAAGAACCCTGCTTAAACGCTTAAAAACAGTGAAAAACCGTCAAAAAACACCAAGAACTCTGCTAAAACGCTTAAAAACAGTGAAAACCCGCCAAAAAACACCAAGAACCCTGCTAAAACGCTTAAAAACAGTGAAAAACCGTCAAAAAACACCAAGAACTCAGCTAAAACACTTAAAAACAGTGAAAAACCGTCAAAAAACACCAAGAACCCTGCTTAAACGCTTAAAAACAGTGAAAATCCGTCAAAAAAACACCAAGAACCCTACTAAAACGCTTAAAAACAGTGAAAAACCGTCAAAAAACACCAAGAACCCGGCAGAAGCGCTTAAAAACAGTGAAAAATCGTCAAAAAACACCAAGAACCCTGCTTAAACGCTTAAAAACAGTGAAAACACTTAAAACAGTGCTTATTTTAAAGATATCGACAAAATACGAACGCTTAAAAACAGTGAAAAATCGTCAAAAAACACCAAAAACCCTGCTAAAACGCTTAAAAATAGTGACAAATCGTCAAAAAACACCAAGAACCCCGCTTAAACGCTTAAAAACAGTGAAAAACCGTGAAAAAACACCAAGAACCCTGCTAAAATGCTAAAAAAAAGTGAAAAACCGTCAAAAAACACCAAGAACTCTGCTAAAACACTTAAAAACAGTGAAAAACCGTCAAAAATCACCAAGAACCCTGCTAAAACACTCAAAAACAGTGAAAAAACCGTCAAAAAACACCAAGAACCCTGCTGAAACGCTTAAAAACAGTGAAAAACCGTCGAAAAACACCAAGAACCATGCTTAAACGCTTAAAAACAGTGAAAACCCGCCAAAAAACACCAAGAACCCTGCTAAAACGCTTAAAAACAGTGACAAACCGTCAAAAAACACCAAGAACCCCGCTTAAACGCTTAAAAACAGTGAAAAACCGTCAAAAAACACCAAGAACCCTGCTAAAATGCTAAAAAAACAGTGAAAAACCGTCAAAAAACACCAAGAACTCTGCTAAAACACTTAAAAACAGTGAATAACCGTCAAAAAACACCAAGAACCATGCTTAAACGCTTAAAAACAGTGAAAAACCGTCAAAAAACACCAAGAACCCTGCTAAAACGCTTAAAAACAGTGAAAAACCGTCAAAAAACACAAAGAACTTTGCTTAAACGCTTAAAAACAGTGAAAAACCGTCAAAAAACACCAAGAACCCTGCTAAAATGCTAAAAAAACAGTGAAAAACCGTCAAAAAACACCAAGAACTCTGCTAAAACACTTAAAAACAGTGAAAAACCGTCAAAAAACACCAAGAACCCTGCTTAAACGCTTAAAAACAGTGAAAAACCGTCAAAAAACACCAATAACCTTATAAAACGCTTAAAAACAGTGGAAAACCGTCAAAAAACACCGAGAACCCTACTAAAACGCTTAAAAACAGTGACAAACCGTCAAAAAACACCAAGAACCCCGCTTAAACGCTTAAAAACAGTGAAAAATCGTCAAAAAACAACAAGAACCCTGCTGAAACGCTTAAAAACAGTGAAAACCGTCAAAAAACACCAAGAACCCTGCTAAAACACTTAAAACAGTGAAAATCCGTCAAAAAACACCAAGAACCCAGCTTAAACGCTTAAAAACAGTGAAAAACCGTCAAAAAACACCAAGAACTCTGCTAAAACGCTTAAAAACAGTGAAAACCCGTCAAAAAACACCAAGAACCCTGCTGAAACGCTTAAAAACAGTGAAAAACCGTCGAAAAACACCAAGAACCTTGCTGAAACGCTTAAAAACAGTGAAAAACCGTCAAAAAACACCAAGAACCCTGCATAAACGCCCAAAAACAGTGAAAAACCGTCAAAAAACACCAAGAACCCTGCTGAAACGCTTAAAAACAGTGAAAAACCGTCAAAAAACAGCAAGAACCATGCTGAAACGCTTAAAAACAGTGAAAAACCGTCAAAAAACACCAAGAACCCTGCTGAAACGCTCAAAAACAGTGAAAAACCATCAAAAAACACCAAGAACTCTGCTAAAACACTTAAAAGCAGTGAATAACCGTCAAAAAACACAAAGAACTTTGCTTAAACGCTTAAAAACAGTGAAAAACCGTCAAAAAACACCAAGAACCCTGCTAAAATGCTAAAAAAACAGTGAAAAACCGTCAAAAAACACCAAGAACTCTGCTGAAACACTTAAAAACAGTGAAAAACCGTCAAAAAACACCAAGAACCCTGCTAAAATGCTAAAAAAACAGTGAAAAACCGTCAAAAAACACCAAGAACTCTGCTAAAACACTTAAAAACAGTGAAAAACCGTCAAAAAACACCAAGAACCCTGCTTAAACGCTTAAAAACAGTGAAAAACCGTCAAAAAACACCAAGAACCTTATAAAACGCTTAAAAACAGTGGAAAACCGTCAAAAAACACCGAGAACCCTACTAAAACGCTTAAAAACAGTGACAAACCGTCAAAAAACACCAAGAACCCCGCTTAAACGCTTAATAACAGTGAAAAATCGTCAAAAAACAACAAGAACCCTGCTGAAACGCTTAAAAACAGTGAAAACCGTCAAAAAACACCAAGAACCCTGCTAAAACACTTAAAACAGTGAAAAACCGTCAAAAAACACCAAGAACCCAGCTTAAACGCTTAAAAACAGTGAAAAACCGTCAAAAAACACCAAGAACTCTGCTAAAACGCTTAAAAACAGTGAAAACCCGTCAAAAAACACCAAGAACCCTGCTGAAACGCTTAAAAACAGTGAAAAACCGTCGAAAAACACCAAGAACCTTGCTGAAACGCTTAAAAACAGTGAAAAACCGTCAAAAAACACCAAGAACCCTGCATAAACGCCCAAAAACAGTGAAAAACCGTCAAAAAACACCAAGAACCCTGCTGAAACGCTTAAAAACAGTGAAAAACCGTCAAAAAACAGCAAGAACCCTTCTGAAACGCTTAAAAACAGTGAAAAACCGTCAAAAAACACCAAGAACCCTGCTGAAACGCTCAAAAACAGTGAAAAACCATCAAAAAACACCAAGAACCCTGCTGAAACGCCTAAAAACAGTGAAAAATCGTCAAAAAACACCAAGAACCCTGCTTAAACGCTTAAAATCAGTGAAAACCGTCAAAAAACACCAAGAACCCTGCTAAAACACTTAAAACAGTGAAAAACCGTCAACAAACACCAAGAACCCAGCTTAAACGCTTAAAAACAGTGAAAAACCGTCAAAAAAACACCAAGAACCCTGCTAAAACGCTTAAAAAAAGTGAAAAACCGTCAAAAAACACAAAGAACCTTGCTTAAACGCTTAAACACAGTGAAAACCCGCCAAAAAACACCAAGAACCCTGCTTAAATGCTTAAAAACAGTGAAAAACCGTCAAAAAACACCAAGAACCTTATAAAACGCTTAAAAACAGTGGAAAACCGTCAAAAAACACCGAGAACCCTACTAAAACGCTTAAAAACAGTGACAAACCGTCAAAAAACACCAAGAACCCCGCTTAAACGCTTAAAAACAGTGAAAAATCGTCAAAAAACAACAAGAACCCTGCTGAAACGCTTAAAAACAGTGAAAACCGTCAAAAAACACCAAGAACCCTGCTAAAACACTTGAAACAGTGAAAAACCGTCAAAAAACACCAAGAACCCAGCTTAAACGCCCAAGAACAGTGAAAAACCGTCAAAAAACACCAAGAACTCTGCTAAAACGCTTAAAAACAGTGAAAACCCGTCAAAAAACACCAAGAACCCTGCTGAAACGCTTAAAAACAGTGAAAAACCGTCAAAAAACACAAAGAACCTTGCTTAAACGCTTAAACACAGTGAAAACCCGCCAAAAAACACCAAGAACCCTGCTTAAATGCTTAAAAACAGTGAAAAACCGTCAAAAAACACCAAGAACCTTATAAAACGCTTAAAAACAGTGGAAAACCGTCAAAAAACACCGAGAACCCTACTAAAACGCTTAAAAACAGTGACAAACCGTCAAAAAACACCAAGAACCCCGCTTAAACGCTTAAAAACAGTGAAAAATCGTCAAAAATCAACAAGAACCCTGCTGAAACGCTTAAAAACAGTGAAAACCGTCAAAAAACACCAAGAACCCTGCTAAAACACTTGAAACAGTGAAAAACCGTCCAAAAACACCAAGAACCCAGCTTAAACGCCCAAGAACAGTGAAAAACCGTCAAAAAACACCAAGAACTCTGCTAAAACGCTTAAAAACAGTGAAAACCCGTCAAAAAACACCAAGAACCCTGCTGAAACGCTTAAAAACAGTGAAAAACCGTCGAAGAACACCAAGAACCTTGCTGAAACGCTTAAAAACAGTGAAAAACCGTCAAAAAACACCAAGAACCCTGCATAAACGCCCAAAAACAGTGAAAAACCGTCAAAAAACACCAAGAACCCTGCTGAAACGCCTAAAAACAGTGAAAAACCGTCAAAAAACACCAAGAACCCTGCTGAAAAGCTCAAAAACAGTGAAAAACCATCAAAAAACACCAAGAACCCTGCATAAACGCCTAAAAACAGTGAAAAACCGTCAAAAAACACCAAGAACCCTGCTGAAACGCCTAAAAACAGTGAAAAACCGTCAAAAAACACCAAGAACCCTGCTGAAACGCTTAAAAACAGTGAAAAACCGTCAAAAAACACCAAGAACCCTGCTGAAACGCTCAAAAACAGTGAAAAACCATCAAAAAACACCAAGAACCCTGCTGAAACGCCTAAAAACAGTGAAAAGTCGTCAAAAAACACCAAGAACCCTGCTTAAACGCTTAAAAACAGTGAAAAACCGTCAAAAAACACCAAGAACCTTACTAAAACGCTTAAAAACAGTGGAAAACCGTCAAAATACACCGAGAAACCTACTAAAACGCTTAAAAACAGTGACAAACCGTCAAAAAACACCAAGAACCCCGCTTAAACGCTTAAAAACAGTGAAAAATCGTCAAAAAACAACAAGAACCCTGCTGAAACGCTTAAAAACAGTGAAAAACCGTCAAAAAACACAAAGAACTTTGCTTAAACGCTTAAAAACAGTGAAAACCCGCCAAAAAACACCAAGAACTCTGCTAAAACACTTAAAAACAGTGAATAACCGTCAAAAAACACCAAGAACCATGCTTAAACGCTTAAAAACAGTGAAAAACCGTCAAAAAACACCAAGAACCCTGCTGAAACGCTTAAAAACAGTGAAAAACCGTCAAAAAACACCAAGAACCCTGCTGAAACGCTCAAAAACAGTGAAAAACCATCAAAAAACACCAAGAACCCTGCTGAAACGCCTAAAAACAGTGAAAAGTCGTCAAAAAACACCAAGAACCCTGCTTAAACGCTTAAAAACAGTGAAAAACCGTCAAAAAACACCAAGAACCTTACTAAAACGCTAAAAACAGTGGAAAACCGTCAAAATACACCGAGAAACCTACTAAAACGCTTAAAAACAGTGACAAACCGTCAAAAAACACAAAGAACTTTGCTTAAACGCTTAAAAACAGTGAAAACCCGCCAAAAAACACCAAGAACTCTGCTAAAACACTTAAAAACAGTGAATAACCGTCAAAAAACACCAAGAACCATGCTTAAACGCTTAAAAACAGTGAAAAACCGTCAAAAAACACCAAGAACCTTGCTGAAACGCTTAAAAACAGTGAAAAACCGTCAAAAAACACCAAGAACCCTGCATAAACGCCCAAAAACAGTGAAAAACCGTCAAAAAACACCAAAAACCCTGCTGAAACGCCTAAAAACAGTGAAAAACCGTCAAAAAACACCAAGAACCCTGCTGAAAAGCTCAAAAACAGTGAAAAACCATCAAAAAACACCAAGAACCCTGCATAAACGCCTAAAAACAGTGAAAAACCGTCAAAAAACACCAAGAACCCTGCTGAAACGCCTAAAAACAGTGAAAAACCGTCAAAAAACACCAAGAACCCTGCTGAAACGCTTAAAAACAGTGAAAAACCGTCAAAAAACACCAAGAACCCTGCTGAAACGCTCAAAAACAGTGAAAAACCATCAAAAAACACCAAGAACCCTGCTGAAACGCCTAAAAACAGTGAAAAGTCGTCAAAAAACACCAAGAACCCTGCTTAAACGCTTAAAAACAGTGAAAAACCGTCAAAAAACACCAAGATCCTTACTAAAACGCTTAAAAACAGTGGAAAACCGTCAAAATACACCGAGAAACCTACTAAAACGCTTAAAAACAGTGACAAACCGTCAAAAAACACCAAGAACCCCGCTTAAACGCTTAAAAACAGTGAAAAATCGTCAAAAAACAACAAGAACCCTGCTGAAACGCTTAAAAACAGTGAAAAACCGTCAAAAAACACAAAGAACTTTGCTTAAACGCTTAAAAACAGTGAAAACACTTAAAACAGTGCTTATTTTAAAGATATCGACAAAATACGAACGCTTAAAAACAGTGAAAAACCGTCAAAAAACACCAAAAACCCTGCTAAAACGCTTAAAAACAGTGACAAATCGTCAAAAAACACCAAGAACCCCGCTTAAACGCTTCAAAACAGTGAAAAACCGTCAAAAAACACCAAGAACCCTGCTAAAATGCTAAAAAACAGTGAAAAACCGTCAAAAAACACCAAGAACTCTGCTAAAACACTTAAAAACAGTGAAAAACCGTCAAAAAACACCAAGAACCCTGCTTAAACGCTTAAAAACAGTGAAAAACCGTCAAAAAACACCAAGAACCTTATAAAACGCTTAAAAACAGTGGAAAACCGTCAAAAAACACCGAGAACCCTACTAAAACGCTTAAAAACAGTGAAAAACCGTCAAAAAACACCAAAAACCCTGCTGAAACGCCTAAAAACAGTGAAAAACCGTCAAAAAACACCAAGAACCCTGCTGAAAAGCTCAAAAACAGTGAAAAACCATCAAAAAACACCAAGAACCCTGCATAAACGCCTAAAAACAGTGAAAAACCGTCAAAAAACACCAAGAACCCTGCTGAAACGCCTAAAAACAGTGAAAAACCGTCAAAAAACACCAAGAACCCTGCTGAAACGCTTAAAAACAGTGAAAAACCGTCAAAAAACACCAAGAACCCTGCTGAAACGCTCAAAAACAGTGAAAAACCATCAAAAAACACCAAGAACCCTGCTGAAACGCCTAAAAACAGTGAAAAGTCGTCAAAAAACACCAAGAACCCTGCTTAAACGCTTAAAAACAGTGAAAAACCGTCAAAAAACACCAAGATCCTTACTAAAACGCTTAAAAACAGTGGAAAACCGTCAAAATACACCGAGAAACCTACTAAAACGCTTAAAAACAGTGACAAACCGTCAAAAAACACCAAGAACCCCGCTTAAACGCTTAAAAACAGTGAAAAATCGTCAAAAAACAACAAGAACCCTGCTGAAACGCTTAAAAACAGTGAAAAACCGTCAAAAAACACAAAGAACTTTGCTTAAACGCTTAAAAACAGTGAAAACACTTAAAACAGTGCTTATTTTAAAGATATCGACAAAATACGAACGCTTAAAAACAGTGAAAAACCGTCAAAAAACACCAAAAACCCTGCTAAAACGCTTAAAAACAGTGACAAATCGTCAAAAAACACCAAGAACCCCGCTTAAACGCTTCAAAACAGTGAAAAACCGTCAAAAAACACCAAGAACCCTGCTAAAATGCTAAAAAACAGTGAAAAACCGTCAAAAAACACCAAGAACTCTGCTAAAACACTTAAAAACAGTGAAAAACTGTCAAAAAACACCAAGAACCCTGCTTAAACGCTTAAAAACAGTGAAAAACCGTCAAAAAACACCAAGAACCTTATAAAACGCTTAAAAACAGTGGAAAACCGTCAAAAAACACCGAGAACCCTACTAAAACGCTTAAAAACAGTGACAAACCGTCAAAAAACACCAAGAACCCCGCTTAAACGCTTAAAAACAGTGAAAAACCGTCAAAAAACACCAAGAACCCCGCTTAAACGCTTAAAAACAGTGAAAAATCGTCAAAAAACAACAAGAACCCTGCTGAAACGCTTAAAAACAGTGAAAACCGTCAAAAAACACCAAGAACCCTGCTAAAACACTTAAAACAGTGAAAAACCGTCAAAAAACACCAAGAACCCTGCTTAAACGCTTAAAAACAGTGAAAAATCGTCAAAAAACACCAAGAACTCTGCTAAAACACTTAAAAACAGTGAAAACCCGTCAAAAAACACCAAGAACCCTGCTGAAACGCTTAAAAACAGTGAAAAACCGTCGAAAAACACCAAGAACCTTGCTGAAACGCTTAAAAACAGTGAAAAACCGTCAAAAAACACCAAGAACCCTGCATAAACGCCCAAAAACAGTGAAAAACCGTCAAAAAACACCAAGAACCCTGCTGAAACGCCTAAAAACAGTGAAAAACCGTCAAAAAACACCAAGAACCCTGCTGAAACGCTTAAAAACAGTGAAAAACCGTCAAAAAACACCAAGAACCCTGCTGAAACGCTCAAAAACAGTGAAAAATCATCAAAAAACACCAAGAACCCTGCTGAAACGCCTAAAAACAGTGAAAAATCGTCAAAAAACACCAAGAACCCTGCTTAAACGCTTAAAATCAGTGAAAACCGTCAAAAAACACCAAGAACCCTGCTAAAACACTTAAAACAGTGAAAAACCGTCAAAAAACACCAAGAACCCAGCTTAAACGCTTAAAAACAGTGAAAAACCGTCAAAAAAACACCAAGAACCCTGCTAAAACGCTTAAAAACAGTGAAAAACCGTCAAAAAACACAAAGAACCTTGCTTAAACGCTTAAACACAGTGAAAACCCGCCAAAAAACACCAAGAACCCTGCTTAAACGCTTAAAAACAGTGAAAAACCGTCAAAAAACACCAAGAACCTTATAAAACGCTTAAAAACAGTGAAAAACCGTCAAAAAACACCAAGAACCCTGCATAAACGCCCAAAAACAGTGAAAACCCGCCAAAAAACACCAAGAACCCTGCTTAAACGCTTAAAAACAGTGGAAAACCGTCAAAAAACACCGAGAACCCTACTAAAACGCTTAAAAACAGTGACAAACCGTCAAAAAACACCAAGAACCCCGCTTAAACGCTTAAAAACAGTGAAAAATCGTCAAAAAACAACAAGAACCCTGCTGAAACGCTTAAAAACAGTGAAAACCGTCAAAAAACACCAAGAACCCTGCTAAAACACTTAAAACAGTGAAAATCCGTCAAAAAACACCAAGAACCCAGCTTAAACGCTTAAAAACAGTGAAAAACCGTCAAAAAACACCAAGAACTCTGCTAAAACGCTTAAAAACAGTGAAAACCCGTCAAAAAACACCAAGAACCCTGCTGAAACGCTTAAAAACAGTGAAAAACCGTCGAAAAACACCAAGAACCTTGCTGAAACGCTTAAAAACAGTGAAAAACCGTCAAAAAACACCAAGAACCCTGCATAAACGCCCAAAAACAGTGAAAAACCGTCAAAAAACACCAAGAACCCTGCTGAAACGCTTAAAAACAGTGAAAAACCGTCAAAAAACAGCAAGAACCATGCTGAAACGCTTAAAAACAGTGAAAAACCGTCAAAAAACACCAAGAACCCTGCTGAAACGCTCAAAAACAGTGAAAAACCATCAAAAAACACCAAGAACTCTGCTAAAACACTTAAAAACAGTGAATAACCGTCAAAAAACACAAAGAACTTTGCTTAAACGCTTAAAAACAGTGAAAAACCGTCAAAAAACACCAAGAACCCTGCTAAAATGCTAAAAAAACAGTGAAAAACCGTCAAAAAACACCAAGAACTCTGCTAAAACACTTAAAAACAGTGAAAAACCGTCAAAAAACACCCCAAGAACCCTGCTAAAATGCTAAAAAAACAGTGAAAAACCGTCAAAAAACACCAAGAACTCTGCTAAAACACTTAAAAACAGTGAAAAACCGTCAAAAAACACCAAGAACCCTGCTTAAACGCTTAAAAACAGTGAAAAACCGTCAAAAAACACCAAGAACCTTATAAAACGCTTAAAAACAGTGGAAAACCGTCAAAAAACACCGAGAACCCTACTAAAACGCTTAAAAACAGTGACAAACCGTCAAAAAACACCAAGAACCCCGCTTAAACGCTTAATAACAGTGAAAAATCGTCAAAAAACAACAAGAACCCTGCTGAAACGCTTAAAAACAGTGAAAACCGTCAAAAAACACCAAGAACCCTGCTAAAACACTTAAAACAGTGAAAAACCGTCAAAAAACACCAAGAACCCAGCTTAAACGCTTAAAAACAGTGAAAAACCGTCAAAAAACACAAAGAACTCTGCTAAAACGCTTAAAAACAGTGAAAACCCGTCAAAAAACACCAAGAACCCTGCTGAAACGCTTAAAAACAGTGAAAAACCGTCGAAAAACACCAAGAACCTTGCTGAAACGCTTAAAAACAGTGAAAAACCGTCAAAAAACACCAAGAACCCTGCATAAACGCCCAAAAACAGTGAAAAACCGTCAAAAAACACCAAGAACCCTGCTGAAACGCTTAAAAACAGTGAAAAACCGTCAAAAAACAGCAAGAACCCTTCTGAAACGCTTAAAAACAGTGAAAAACCGTCAAAAAACACCAAGAACCCTGCTGAAACGCTCAAAAACAGTGAAAAACCATCAAAAAACACCAAGAACCCTGCTGAAACGCCTAAAAACAGTGAAAAATCGTCAAAAAACACCAAGAACCCTGCTTAAACGCTTAAAATCAGTGAAAACCGTCAAAAAACACCAAGAACCCTGCTAAAACACTTAAAACAGTGAAAAACCGTCAAAAAACACCAAGAACCCAGCTTAAACGCTTAAAAACAGTGAAAAACCGTCAAAAAAACACCAAGAACCCTGCTAAAACGCTTAAAAACAGTGAAAAACCGTCAAAAAACACAAAGAACCTTGCTTAAACGCTTAAACACAGTGAAAACCCGCCAAAAAACACCAAGAACCCTGCTTAAATGCTTAAAAACAGTGAAAAACCGTCAAAAAACACCAAGAACCTTATAAAACGCTTAAAAACAGTGGAAAACCGTCAAAAAACACCGAGAACCCTACTAAAACGCTTAAAAACAGTGACAAACCGTCAAAAAACACCAAGAACCCCGCTTAAACGCTTAAAAACAGTGAAAAATCGTCAAAAAACAACAAGAACCCTGCTGAAACGCTTAAAAACAGTGAAAACCGTCAAAAAACACCAAGAACCCTGCTAAAACACTTGAAACAGTGAAAAACCGTCAAAAAACACCAAGAACCCAGCTTAAACGCCCAAGAACAGTGAAAAACCGTCAAAAAACACCAAGAACTCTGCTAAAACGCTTAAAAACAGTGAAAACCCGTCAAAAAACACCAAGAACCCTGCTGAAACGCTTAAAAACAGTGAAAAACCGTCAAAAAACACAAAGAACCTTGCTTAAACGCTTAAACACAGTGAAAACCCGCCAAAAAACACCAAGAACCCTGCTTAAATGCTTAAAAACAGTGAAAAACCGTCAAAAAACACCAAGAACCTTATAAAACGCTTAAAAACAGTGGAAAACCGTCAAAAAACACCGAGAACCCTACTAAAACGCCTAAAAACAGTGACAAACCGTCAAAAAACACCAAGAACCCCGCTTAAACGCTTAAAAACAGTGAAAAATCGTCAAAAAACAACAAGAACCCTGCTGAAACGCTTAAAAACAGTGAAAACCGTCAAAAAACACCAAGAACCCTGCTAAAACACTTGAAACAGTGAAAAACCGTCCAAAAACACCAAGAACCCAGCTTAAACGCCCAAGAACAGTGAAAAACCGTCAAAAAACACCAAGAACTCTGCAAAAACGCTTAAAAACAGTGAAAACCCGTCAAAAAACACCAAGAACCCTGCTGAAACGCTTAAAAACAGTGAAAAACCGTCGAAGAACACCAAGAACCTTGCTGAAACGCTTAAAAACAGTGAAAAACCGTCAAAAAACACCAAGAACCCTGCATAAACGCCCAAAAACAGTGAAAAACCGTCAAAAAACACCAAGAACCCTGCTGAAACGCCTAAAAACAGTGAAAAACCGTCAAAAAACACCAAGAACCCTGCAGAAAAGCTCAAAAACAGTGAAAAACCATCAAAAAACACCAAGAACCCTGCATAAACGCCTAAAAACAGTGAAAAACCGTCAAAAAACACCAAGAACCCTGCTGAAACGCCTAAAAACAGTGAAAAACCGTCAAAAAACACCAAGAACCCTGCTGAAACGCTTAAAAACAGTGAAAAACCGTCAAAAAACACCAAGAACCCTGCTGAAACGCTCAAAAACAGTGAAAAACCATCAAAAAACACCAAGAAACCTGCTGAAACGCCTAAAAACAGTGAAAAGTCGTCAAAAAACACCAAGAACCCTGCTTAAACGCTTAAAAACAGTGAAAAACAGTCAAAAAACACCAAGAACCTTACTAAAACGCTTAAAAACAGTGGAAAACCGTCAAAATACACCGAGAAACCTACTAAAACGCTTAAAAACAGTGACAAACCGTCAAAAAACACCAAGAACCCCGCTTAAACGCTTAAAAACAGTGAAAAATCGTCAAAAAACAACAAGAACCCTGCTGAAACGCTTAAAAACAGTGAAAAACCGTCAAAAAACACAAAGAACTTTGCTTAAACGCTTAAAAACAGTGAAAACCCGCCAAAAAACACCAAGAACTCTGCTAAAACACTTAAAAACAGTGAATAACCGTCAAAAAACACCAAGAACCATGCTTAAACGCTTAAAAACAGTGAAAAACCGTCAAAAAACACCAAGAACCCTGCTAAAACGCTTAAAAACAGTGAAAAACCGTCAAAAAACACCAAGAACCTTGCTGAAACGCTTAAAAACAGTGAAAAACCGTCAAAAAACACCAAGAACCCTGCATAAACGCCCAAAAACAGTGAAAAACCGTCAAAAAACACCAAAAACCCTGCTGAAACGCCTAAAAACAGTGAAAAACCGTCAAAAAACACCAAGAACCCTGCTGAAAAGCTCAAAAACAGTGAAAAACCATCAAAAAACACCAAGAACCCTGCATAAACGCCTAAAAACAGTGAAAAACCGTCAAAAAACACCAAGAACCCTGCTGAAACGCCTAAAAACAGTGAAAAACCGTCAAAAAACACCAAGAACCCTGCTGAAACGCTTAAAAACAGTGAAAAACCGTCAAAAAACACCAAGAACCCTGCTGAAACGCTCAAAAACAGTGAAAAACCATCAAAAAACACCAAGAACCCTGCTGAAACGCCTAAAAACAGTGAAAAGTCGTCAAAAAACACCAAGAACCCTGCTTAAACGCTTAAAAACAGTGAAAAACCGTCAAAAAACACCAAGATCCTTACTAAAACGCTTAAAAACAGTGGAAAACCGTCAAAATACACCGAGAAACCTACCAAAACGCTTAAAAACAGTGACAAACCGTCAAAAAACACCAAGAACCCCGCCTAAACGCTTAAAAACAGTGAAAAATCGTCAAAAAACAACAAGAACCCTGCTGAAACGCTTAAAAACAGTGAAAAACCGTCAAAAAACACAAAGAACTTTGCTTAAACGCTTAAAAACAGTGAAAACACTTAAAACAGTGCTTATTTTAAAGATATCGACAAAATACGAACGCTTAAAAACAGTGAAAAACCGTCAAAAAACACCAAAAACCCTGCTAAAACGCCTAAAAACAGTGACAAATCGTCAAAAAACACCAAGAACCCCGCTTAAACGCTTCAAAACAGTGAAAAACCGTCAAAAAACACCAAGAACCCTGCTAAAATGCTAAAAAACAGTGAAAAACCGTCAAAAAACACCAAGAACTCTGCTAAAACACTTAAAAACAGTGAAAAACCGTCAAAAAACACCAAGAACCCTGCTTAAACGCTTAAAAACAGTGAAAAACCGTCAAAAAACACCAAGAACCTTATAAAACGCTTAAAAACAGTGGAAAACCGTCAAAAAACACCGAGAACCCTACTAAAACGCTTAAAAACAGTGACAAACCGTCAAAAAACACCAAGAACCCCGCTTAAACGCTTAAAAACAGTGAAAAACCGTCAAAAAACACCAAGAACCCCGCTTAAACGCTTAAAAACAGTGAAAAACCGTCAAAAAACACCAAGAACCTTATAAAACGCTTAAAAACAGTGGAAAACCGTCAAAAAACACCGAGAACCCTACTAAAACGCTTAAAAACAGTGACAAACCGTCAAAAAACACCAAGAACCCCGCTTAAACGCTTAAAAACAGTGAAAAATCGTCAAAAAACAACAAGAACCCTGCTGAAACGCTTAAAAACAGTGAAAACCGTCAAAAAACACCAAGAACCCTGCTAAAACACTTGAAACAGTGAAAAACCGTCCAAAAACACCAAGAACCCAGCTTAAACGCCCAAGAACAGTGAAAAACCGTCAAAAAACACCAAGAACTCTGCAAAAACGCTTAAAAACAGTGAAAACCCGTCAAAAAACACCAAGAACCCTGCTGAAACGCTTAAAAACAGTGAAAAACCGTCGAAGAACACCAAGAACCTTGCTGAAACGCTTAAAAACAGTGAAAAACCGTCAAAAAACACCAAGAACCCTGCATAAACGCCCAAAAACAGTGAAAAACCGTCAAAAAACACCAAGAACCCTGCTGAAACGCCTAAAAACAGTGAAAAACCGTCAAAAAACACCAAGAACCCTGCAGAAAAGCTCAAAAACAGTGAAAAACCATCAAAAAACACCAAGAACCCTGCATAAACGCCTAAAAACAGTGAAAAACCGTCAAAAAACACCAAGAACCCTGCTGAAACGCCTAAAAACAGTGAAAAACCGTCAAAAAACACCAAGAACCCTGCTGAAACGCTTAAAAACAGTGAAAAACCGTCAAAAAACACCAAGAACCCTGCTGAAACGCTCAAAAACAGTGAAAAACCATCAAAAAACACCAAGAAACCTGCTGAAACGCCTAAAAACAGTGAAAAGTCGTCAAAAAACACCAAGAACCCTGCTTAAACGCTTAAAAACAGTGAAAAACAGTCAAAAAACACCAAGAACCTTACTAAAACGCTTAAAAACAGTGGAAAACCGTCAAAATACACCGAGAAACCTACTAAAACGCTTAAAAACAGTGACAAACCGTCAAAAAACACCAAGAACCCCGCTTAAACGCTTAAAAACAGTGAAAAATCGTCAAAAAACAACAAGAACCCTGCTGAAACGCTTAAAAACAGTGAAAAACCGTCAAAAAACACAAAGAACTTTGCTTAAACGCTTAAAAACAGTGAAAACCCGCCAAAAAACACCAAGAACTCTGCTAAAACACTTAAAAACAGTGAATAACCGTCAAAAAACACCAAGAACCATGCTTAAACGCTTAAAAACAGTGAAAAACCGTCAAAAAACACCAAGAACCCTGCTAAAACGCTTAAAAACAGTGAAAAACCGTCAAAAAACACCAAGAACCTTGCTGAAACGCTTAAAAACAGTGAAAAACCGTCAAAAAACACCAAGAACCCTGCATAAACGCCCAAAAACAGTGAAAAACCGTCAAAAAACACCAAAAACCCTGCTGAAACGCCTAAAAACAGTGAAAAACCGTCAAAAAACACCAAGAACCCTGCTGAAAAGCTCAAAAACAGTGAAAAACCATCAAAAAACACCAAGAACCCTGCATAAACGCCTAAAAACAGTGAAAAACCGTCAAAAAACACCAAGAACCCTGCTGAAACGCCTAAAAACAGTGAAAAACCGTCAAAAAACACCAAGAACCCTGCTGAAACGCTTAAAAACAGTGAAAAACCGTCAAAAAACACCAAGAACCCTGCTGAAACGCTCAAAAACAGTGAAAAACCATCAAAAAACACCAAGAACCCTGCTGAAACGCCTAAAAACAGTGAAAAGTCGTCAAAAAACACCAAGAACCCTGCTTAAACGCTTAAAAACAGTGAAAAACCGTCAAAAAACACCAAGATCCTTACTAAAACGCTTAAAAACAGTGGAAAACCGTCAAAATACACCGAGAAACCTACCAAAACGCTTAAAAACAGTGACAAACCGTCAAAAAACACCAAGAACCCCGCCTAAACGCTTAAAAACAGTGAAAAATCGTCAAAAAACAACAAGAACCCTGCTGAAACGCTTAAAAACAGTGAAAAACCGTCAAAAAACACAAAGAACTTTGCTTAAACGCTTAAAAACAGTGAAAACACTTAAAACAGTGCTTATTTTAAAGATATCGACAAAATACGAACGCTTAAAAACAGTGAAAAACCGTCAAAAAACACCAAAAACCCTGCTAAAACGCCTAAAAACAGTGACAAATCGTCAAAAAACACCAAGAACCCCGCTTAAACGCTTCAAAACAGTGAAAAACCGTCAAAAAACACCAAGAACCCTGCTAAAATGCTAAAAAACAGTGAAAAACCGTCAAAAAACACCAAGAACTCTGCTAAAACACTTAAAAACAGTGAAAAACCGTCAAAAAACACCAAGAACCCTGCTTAAACGCTTAAAAACAGTGAAAAACCGTCAAAAAACACCAAGAACCTTATAAAACGCTTAAAAACAGTGGAAAACCGTCAAAAAACACCGAGAACCCTACTAAAACGCTTAAAAACAGTGACAAACCGTCAAAAAACACCAAGAACCCCGCTTAAACGCTTAAAAACAGTGAAAAACCGTCAAAAAACACCAAGAACCCCGCTTAAACGCTTAAAAACAGTGAAAAATCGTCAAAAAACAACAAGAACCCTGCTGAAACGCTTAAAAACAGTGAAAACCGTCAAAAAACACCAAGAACCCTGCTAAAACACTTAAAACAGTGAAAAACCGTCAAAAAACACCAAGAACCCTGCTTAAACGCTTAAAAACAGTGAAAAACCGTCAAAAAACACCAAGAACTCTGCTAAAACGCTTAAAAACAGTGAAAACCCGTCAAAAAACACCAAGAACCCTGCTGAAACGCTTAAAAACAGTGAAAAACCGTCGAAAAACACCAAGAACCTTGCTGAAACGCTTAAAAACAGTGAAAAACCGTCAAAAAACACCAAGAACCCTGCATAAACGCCCAAAAACAGTGAAAAACCGTCAAAAAACACCAAGAACCCTGCTGAAACGCCTAAAAACAGTGAAAAACCGTCAAAAAACACCAAGAACCCTGCTGAAACGCTTAAAAACAGTGAAAAACCGTCAAAAAACACCAAGAACCCTGCTGAAAAGCTCAAAAACAGTGAAAAATCATCAAAAAACACCAAGAACCCTGCTGAAACGCCTAAAAACAGTGAAAAATCGTCAAAAAACACCAAGAACCCTGCTTAAACGCTTAAAATCAGTGAAAACCGTCAAAAAACACCAAGAACCCTGCTAAAACACTTAAAACAGTGAAAAACCGTCAAAAAACACCAAGAACCCAGCTTAAACGCTTAAAAACAGTGAAAAACCGTCAAAAAAACACCAAGAACCCTGCTAAAACGCTTAAAAACAGTGAAAAACCGTCAAAAAACACAAAGAACCTTGCTTAAACGCTTAAACACAGTGAAAACCCGCCAAAAAACACCAAGAACCCTGCTTAAACGCTTAAAAACAGTGAAAAACCGTCAAAAAACACCAAGAACCTTATAAAACGCTTAAAAACAGTGGAAAACCGTCAAAAAACACCGAGAACCCTACTAAAACGCTTAAAAACAGTGACAAACCGTCAAAAAACACCAAGAACCCCGCTTAAACGCTTAAAAACAGTGAAAAATCGTCAAAACACAACAAGAACCCTGCTGAAACGCTTAAAAACAGTGAAAACCGTCAAAAAACACCAAGAACCCTGCTAAAACACTTGAAACAGTGAAAAACCGTCAAAAAACACCAAGAACCCAGCTTAAACGCCCAAAAACAGTGAAAAACCGTCAAAAAACACCAAGAACTCTGCTAAAACGCTTAGAAACAGTGAAAACCCGTCAAAAAACACCAAGAACCCTGCTGAAACGCTTAAAAACAGTGAAAAAACGTCGAAGAACACCAAGAACCTTGCTGAAACGCTTAAAAACAGTGAAAAACCGTCAAAAAACACCAAGAACCCTGCATAAACGCCCAAAAACAGTGAAAAACCGTCAAAAAACACCAAGAACCCTGCTGAAACGCCTAAAAACAGTGAAAAACCGTCAAAAAACACCAAGAACCCTGCTGAAACGCTTAAAAACAGTGAAAAACCGTCAAAAAACACCAAGAACCCTGCTAAAAAGCTCAAAAACAGTGAAAAACCATCAAAAAACACCAAGAACCCTGCATAAACGCCTAAAAACAGTGAAAAACCGTCAAAAAACACCAAGAACCCTGCTGAAACGCCTAAAAACAGTGAAAAACCGTCAAAAAACACCAAGAACCCTGCTGAAACGCTTAAAAACAGTGAAAAACCGTCAAAAAACACCAAGAACCCTGCTGAAACGCTCAAAAACAGTGAAAAACCATCAAAAAACACCAAGAACCCTGCTGAAACGCCTAAAAACAGTGAAAAATCGTCAAAAAACACCAAGAACCCTGCTTAAACGCTTAAAAACAGTGAAAAACCGTCAAAAAACACCAAGAACCTTACTAAAACGCTTAAAAACAGTGGGAAACCGTCAAAATACACCGAGAAACCTACTAAAACGCTTAAAAACAGTGACAAACCGTCAAAAAACACCAAGAACCCCGCTTAAACGCTTAAAAACAGTGAAAAATCGTCAAAAAACAACAAGAACCCTGCTGAAACGCTTAAAAACAGTGAAAAACCGTCAAAAAACACAAAGAACTTTGCTTAAACGCTTAAAAACAGTGAAAACCCGCCAAAAAACACCAAGAACTCTGCTAAAACACTTAAAAACAGTGAATAACCGTCAAAAAACACCAAGAACCATGCTTAAACGCCTAAAAACAGTGAAAAACCGTCAAAAAACACCAAGAACCCTGCTAAAACGCTTAAAAACAGTGAAAAACCGTCAAAAAACACAAAGAACTTTGCTTAAACGCTTAAAAACAGTGAAAACCCGCCAAAAAACACCAAGAACCCTGCTAAAACGCTTAAAAACAGTGACAAACCGTCAAAAAACACCAAGAACCCCGCTTAAACGCTTAAAAACAGTGAAAATCCGTCAAAAAACACCAAGAACCCTGCTAAAATGCTAAAAAACAGTGAAAAACCGTCAAAAAACACCAAGAACCCTACTAAAACGCTTAAAAACAGTGAAAAACCGTCAAAAAACACCAAAAACCCGGCAGAAGCGCTTAAAAACAGTGAAAAATCGTCAAAAAACACCAAGAACCCTGCTTAAACGCTTAAAAACAGTGAAAACACTTAAAACAGTGCTTATTTTAAAGATATCGACAAAATACGAACGCTTAAAAACAGAAAAACCGTCAAAAAACACCAATAACCCTGCTAAAACGCTTAAAAACAGTGAAAAACCGTAAAAAAACACCAATAACCCTGCTAAAACGCTTAAAAACAGTGAAAAATCGTCAAAAAACACCAATAACCCTGCTAAAACGCTTAAAAACAGTGAAAAACCGTCAAAAAACACCAATAACCCTGCTAAAACGCTTAAAAACAGTGAAAAACCGTCAAAAAACACCAATAACCCTGCTAAAACGCTTAAAAACAGTGAAAAACCGTCAAAAAACACCAATAACCCTGCTAAAACGCTTAAAAACAGTGAAAAACCGTCAAAAAACACCAATAACCCTGCTAAAACGCTTAAAAACAGTGAAAAACCGTCAAAAAACACCAATAACCCTGCTAAAACGCTTAAAAACAGTGAAAAACCCGTCAAAAAACACCAATAACCCTGCTAAAACGCTTAAAAACAGTGACAAACCGTCAAAAAACACCAAGAACCCCGCTTAAACGCTTAAAAAACAGTGAAAAACCGTCAAAAACACCAAGAACCCTGCTAAAATGCTAAAAAACAGTGAAAAACCGTCAAAAAACACCAAGAACTCTGCTAAAACACTTAAAAACAGTGACAAACCGTCAAAAAACACCAAGAACCCTGCTTAAACGCTTAAAAACAGTGAAAAGCCGTCAAAAAAACACCAAGAACCCTACTAAAACGCTTAAAAACAGTGAAAAACCGTCAAAAAACACCAAAAACCCGGCAGAAGCGCTTAAAAACAGTGAAAAATCGTCAAAAAACACCAAGAACCCTGCTTAAACGCTTAAAAACAGTGAAAACACTTAAAACAGTGCTTATTTTAAAAATATCGACAAAATACGAACGCTTAAAAACAGTGAAAAACCGTCAAAAAACACCAAAAACCCTGCTAAAACGCTTAAAAACAGTGACAAATCGTCAAAAAACACCAAGAACCCCGCTTAAACGCTTCAAAACAGTGAAAAACCGTCAAAAAACACCAAGAACCCTGCTAAAATGCTAAAAAACAGTGAAAAACCGTCAAAAAACACCAAGAACTCTGCTAAAACAGTTAAAAACAGTGAAAAACCGTCAAAAAACACCAAGAACCCTGCTTAAACGCTTAAAAACAGTGAAAAACCGTCAAAAAACACCAAGAACCTTATAAAACGCTTAAAAACAGTGGAAAACCGTCAAAAAACACCGAGAACCCTACTAAAACGCTTAAAAACAGTGACAAACCGTCAAAAAACACCAAGAACCCCGCTTAAACGCTTAAAAACAGTGAAAAATCGTCAAAAAACAACAAGAACCCTGCTGAAACGCTTGAAAACAGTGAAAACCGTCAAAAAACACCAAGAACCCTGCTAAAACACTTAAAACAGTGAAAAACCGTCAAAAAACACCAAGAACCCAGCTTAAACGCTTAAAAACAGTGAAAACCCGCCAAAAAACACCAAGAACCCTGCTAAAACGCTTAAAAACAGTGACAAACCGTCAAAAAACACCAAGAACCCCGCTTAAACGCCTAAAAACAGTGAAAAACCGTCAAAAAACACCAAGAACCCTGCTAAAATGCTAAAAAACAGTGAAAAACCGTCAAAAACACCAAGAACTCTGCTAAAACACTTAAAAACAGTGACAAACCGTCAAAAAACACCAAGAACCCTGCTTAAACGCTTAAAAACAGTGAAAAGCCGTCAAAAAAACAACAAGAACCCTACTAAAACGCTTAAAAACAGTGAAAAACCGTCAAAAAACACCAAAAACCCGGCAGAAGCGCTTAAAAACAGTGAAAAATCGTCAAAAAACACCAAGAACCCTGCTTAAACGCTTAAAAACAGTGAAAACACTTAAAACAGTGCTTATTTTAAAGATATCGACAAAATACGAACGCTTAAAAACAGTGAAAAACCGTCAAAAAACACCAAAAACCCTGCTAAAACGCTTAAAAACAGTGACAAATCGTCAAAAAACACCAAGAACCCCGCTTAAACGCTCCAAAACAGTGAAAAACCGTCAAAAAACACCAAGAACCCTGCTAAAATGCTAAAAAACAGTGAAAAACCGTCAAAAAACACCAAGAACTCTGCTAAAACAGTTAAAAACAGTGAAAAACCGTCAAAAAACACCAAGAACCCTGCTTAAACGCTTAAAAACAGTGAAAAACCGTCAAAAAACACCAAGAACCTTATAAAACGCTTAAAAACAGTGGAAAACCGTCAAAAAACACCGAGAACCCTACTAAAACGCTTAAAAACAGTGACAAACCGTCAAAAAACACCAAGAACCCCGCTTAAACGCTTAAAAACAGTGAAAAATCGTCAAAAAACAACAAGAACCCTGCTGAAACGCTTAAAAACAGTGAAAACCGTCAAAAAACACCAAGAACCCTGCTAAAACACTTAAAACAGTGAAAAACCGTCAAAAAACACCAAGAACCCAGCTTAAACGCTCAAAAACAGTGAAAAACCGTCAAAAAACACCAAGAACTCTGCTAAAACGCTTAAAAACAGTGAAAACCCGTCAAAAAACACCAAGAACCCTGCTGAAACGCTTAAAAACAGTGAAAAACCGTCGAAAAACACCAAGAACCTTGCTGAAACGCTTAAAAACAGTGAAAAACCGTCAAAAAACACCAAGAACCCTGCATAAACGCCCAAAAACAGTGAAAAACCGTCAAAAAACACCAAGAACCCTGCTGAAACGCCTAAAAACAGTGAAAAACCGTCAAAAAACACCAAGAACCCTGCTGAAACGCTTAAAAACAGTGAAAAACCGTCAAAAAACACCAAGAACCCTGCTGAAACGCTCAAAAACAGTGAAAATCCATCAAAAAACACCAAGAACCGTGCTGAAACGCCTAAAAACAGTGAAAAATCGTCAAAAAACCCCAAGAACCCTGCTTAAACGCTTAAAATCAGGGAAAACCGTCAAAAAACACCAAGAACCCTGCTAAAACACTTAAAACAGTGAAAAACCGTCAAAAAACACCAAGAACCCAGCTTAAACGCTTAAAAACAGTGAAAAACCGTCAAAAAAACACCAAGAACCCTGCTAAAACGCTTAAAAACAGTGAAAAACCGTCAAAAAACACAAAGAACCTTGCTTAAACGCTTAAACAAAGTGAAAACCCGCCAAAAAACACCAAGAACCCTGCTTAAACGCTTAAAAACAGTGAAAACCCATCAAAAAACACCAAGAACCTAATAAAACGCTTAAAAACAGTGGAAAACCGTCAAAAAACACCGAGAACCCTACTAAAACGCCCAAAAACAGTGACAAACCGTCAAAAAACACCAAGAACCCCGCTTAAACGCTTAAAAACAGTGAAAAATCGTCAAAAAACAACAAGAACCCTGCTGAAACGCTTAAAAACAGTGAAAACCGTCAAAAAACACCAAGAACCCTGCTAAAACACTTGAAACAGTGAAAAACCGTCAAAAAACACCAAGAACCCAGCTTAAACGCCCAAAAACAGTGAAAAACCGTCAAAAAACACCAAGAACTCTGCTAAAACGCTTAAAAACAGTGAAAACCCGTCAAAAAACACCAAGAACCCTGCTGAAACGCTTAAAAACAGTGAAAAACCGTCGAAGAAGACCAAGAACCTTGCTGAAACGCTTAAAAACAGTGAAAAACCGTCAAAAAACACCAAGAACCCTGCATAAACGCCCAAAAACAGTGAAAAACCGTCAAAAAACACCAAGAACCCTGCTGAAACGCCTAAAAACAGTGAAAAACCGTCAAAAAACACCAAGAACTCTGCTGAAACGCTTAAAAACAGTGAAAAACCGTCAAAAAACACCAAGAACCCTGCTGAAAAGCTCAAAAACAGTGAAAAACCATCAAAAAACACCAAGAACCCTGCATAAACGCCTAAAAACAGTGAAAAACCGTCAAAAAACACCAAGAACCCTGCTGAAACGCCTAAAAACAGTGAAAAACCGTCAAAAAACACCAAGAACCCTGCTGAAACGCTTAAAAACAGTGAAAAACCGTCAAAAAACACCAAGAACCCTGCTGAAACGCTCAAAAACAGTGAAAAACCATCAAAAAACACCAAGAACCCTGCTGAAACGCCTAAAAACAGTGAAAAATCGTCAAAAAACACCAAGAACCCTGCTTAAACGCTTAAAAACAGTGAAAAACCGTCAAAAAACACCAAGAACCTTACTAAAACGCTTAAAAACAGTGGGAAACCGTCAAAATACACCGAGAAACCTACTAAAACGCTTAAAAACAGTGACAAACCGTCAAAAAACACCAAGAACCCCGCTTAAACGCTTGAAAACAGTGAAAAATCGTCAAAAAACAACAAGAACCCTGCTGAAACGCTTAAAAACAGTGAAAAACCGTCAAAAAACACAAAGAACTTTGCTTAAACGCTTAAAAACAGTGAAAACCCGCCAAAAAACACCAAGAACTCTGCTAAAACACTTAAAAACAGTGAAAACCCGCCAAAAAACACCAAGAACCCTGCTAAAACGCTTAAAAACAGTGACAAACCGTCAAAAAACACCAAGAACCCCGCTTAAACGCTTAAAAACAGTGAAAAACCGTCAAAAAACACCAAGAACCCTGCTAAAATGCTAAAAAACAGTGAAAAACCGTCAAAAAACACCAAGAACTCTGCTAAAACACTTAAAAACAGTGACAAACCGTCAAAAAACACCAAGAACCCTGCTTAAACCCCCCAAAAACAGTGAAAAACCGTCAAAAAAACACCAAGAACCCTACTAAAACGCTTAAAATCCGTGAAAAACCGTCAAAAAACACCAAAAACCCGGCAGAAGCGCTTAAAAACAGTGAAAAATCGTCAAAAAACATCAAGAACCCTGCTTAAACGCTTAAAAACAGTGAAAACACTTAAAACAGTGCTTATTTTAAAGATATCGACAAAATACGAACGCTTAAAAACAGTGAAAAACCGTCAAAAAACACCAAAAACCCTGCTAAAACGCTTAAAAACAGTGACAAATCGTCAAAAAACACCAAGAACCCCGCTTAAACGCTTCAAAACAGTGAAAAACCGTCAAAAAACACCAAGAACCCTGCTAAAATGCTAAAAAACAGTGAAAAACCGTCAAAAAACACCAAGAACCCTGCTTAAACGCTTAAAAACAGTGAAAAACCGTCAAAAAACACCAAGAACCTTATAAAACGCTTAAAAACAGTGGAAAACCGTCAAAAAACACCGAGAACCCTACTAAAACGCTTAAAAACAGTGACAAACCGTCAAAAAACACCAAGAACCCCGCTTAAACGCTTAAAAACAGTGAAAAATCGTCAAAAAACAACAAGAACCCTGCTGAAACGCTTAAAAACAGTGAAAACCGTCAAAAAACACCAAGAACCCTGCTAAAACACTTAAAACAGTGAAAAACCGTCAAAAAACACCAAGAACCCAGCTTAAACGCTTAAAAACAGTGAAAAATCGTCAAAAAACACCAAGAACTCTGCTAAAACGCTTAAAAACAGTGAAAACCCGTCAAAAAACACCAAGAACCCTGCTGAAACGCTTAAAAACAGTGAAAAACCGTCGAAAAACACCAAGAACCCTGCTGAAACGCCTAAAAACAGTGAAAAACCGTCAAAAAACACCAAGAACCCTGCTGAAACGCTTAAAAACAGTGAAAAACCGTCAAAAAACACCAAGAACCCTGCTGAAACGCTCAAAAACAGTGAAAAACCATCAAAAAACACCAAGAACCCTGCTGAAACGCCTAAAAACAGTGAAAAATCGTCAAAAAACACCAAGAACCCTGCTTAAACGCTTAAAAACAGTGAAAAACCGTCAAAAAACACCAAGAACCTTACTAAAACGCTTAAAAACAGTGGGAAACCGTCAAAATACACCGAGAAACCTACTAAAACGCTTAAAAACAGTGACAAACCGTCAAAAAACACCAAGAACCCCGCTTAAACGCTTAAAAACAGTGAAAAATCGTCAAAAAACAACAAGAACCCTGCTGAAATGCTTAAAAACAGTGAAAAACCGTCAAAAAACACAAAGAACTTTGCTTAAACGCTTAAAAACAGTGAAAACCCGCCAAAAAACACCAAGAACTCTGCTAAAACACTTAAAAACAGTGAAAACCCGCCAAAAAACACCAAGAACCCTGCTAAAACGCTTAAAAACAGTGACAAACCGTCAAAAAACACCAAGAACCCCGCTTAAACGCTTAAAAACAGTGAAAAACCGTCAAAAAACACCAAGAACCCTGCTAAAATGCTAAAAAACAGTGAAAAACCGTCAAAAAACACCAAGAACTCTGCTAAAACACTTAAAAACAGTGACAAACCGTCAAAAAACACCAAGAACCCTGCTTAAACCCCCCAAAAACAGTGAAAAACCGTCAAAAAAACACCAAGAACCCTACTAAAACGCTTAAAAACCGTGAAAAACCGTCAAAAAACACCAAAAACCCGGCAGAAGCGCTTAAAAACAGTGAAAAATCGTCAAAAAACAACAAGAACCCTGCTTAAACGCTTAAAAACAGTGAAAACACTTAAAACAGTGCTTATTTTAAAGATATCGACAAAATACGAACGCTTAAAAACAGTGAAAAACCGTCAAAAAACACCAAAAACCCTGCTAAAACGCTTAAAAACAGTGACAAATCGTCAAAAAACACCAAGAACCCCGCTTAAACGCTTCAAAACAGTGAAAAACCGTCAAAAAACACCAAGAACCCTGCTAAAATGCTAAAAAACAGTCAAAAACCGTCAAAAAACACCAAGAACTCTGCTAAAACACTTAAAAACAGTGAAAAACCGTCAAAAAACACCAAGAACCCTGCTTAAACGCTTAAAAACAGTGAAAAACCGTCAAAAAACACCAAGAACCTTATAAAACGCTTAAAAACAGTGGAAAACCGTCAAAAAACACCGAGAACCCTACTAAAACGCTTAAAAACAGTGACAAACCGTCAAAAAACACCAAGAACCCCCGCTTAAACGCTTAAAAACAGTGAAAAATCGTCAAAAAACAACAAGAACCCTGCTGAAACGCTTAAAAACAGTGAAAACCGTCAAAAAACACCAAGAACCCTGCTAAAACACTTAAAACAGTGAAAAACCGTCAAAAAACACCAAGAACCCAGCTTAAACGCTTAAAAACAGTGAAAAACCGTCAAAAAACACCAAGAACTCTGCTAAAACGCTTAAAAACAGTGAAAACCCGTCAAAAAACACCAAGAACCCTGCTGAAACGCTTAAAAACAGTGAAAAACCGTCGAAAAACACCAAGAACCTTGCTGAAACGCTTAAAAACAGTGAAAAACCGTCAAAAAACACCAAGAACCCTGCATAAACGCCCAAAAACAGTGAAAAACCGTCAAAAAACACCAAGAACCCTGCTGAAACGCCTAAAAACAGTGAAAAACCGTCAAAAAACACCAAGAACCCTGCTGAAACGCTTAAAAACAGTGAAAAACCGTCAAAAAACACCAAGAACCCTGCTGAAACGCTCAAAAACAGTGAAAAACCATCAAAAAACACCAAGAACCCTGCTGAAACGCCTAAAAACAGTGAAAAATCGTCAAAAAACACCAAGAACCCTGCTTAAACGCTTAAAATCAGTGAAAACCGTCAAAAAACACCAAGAACCCTGCTAAAACACTTAAAACAGTGAAAAACCGTCAAAAAACACCAAGAACCCAGCTTAAACGCTCAAAAACAGTGAAAAACCGTCAAAAAAACACAAAGAACCCTGCTAAAACGCTTAAAAACAGTGAAAAACCGTCAAAAAACACAAAGAACCTTGCTTAAACGCTTAAACACAGTGAAAACCCGCCAAAAAACACCAAGAACCCTGCTTAAACGCTTAAAAACAGTGAAAAACCGTCAAAAAACACTAAGAACCTTATAAAACGCTTAAAAACAGTGGAAAACCGTCAAAAAACACCGAGAACCCTACTAAAACGCTTAAAAACAGTGACAAACCGTCAAAAAACACCAAGAACCCCCGCTTAAACGCTTAAAAACAGTGAAAAATCGTCAAAAAACAACAAGAACCCTGCTGAAACGCTAAAAAACAGTGAAAACCGTCAAAAAACTCCAAGAACCCTGCTAAAACAATTGAAACAGTGAAAAACCGTCAAAAAACACCAAGAACCCAGCTTAAACGCCCAAAAACAGTGAAAAACCGTCAAAAAACACCAAGAACTCTGCTGAAACGCTTAAAAACAGTGAAAACCCGTCGAAGAACATCAAGAACCTTGCTGAAACGCTTAAAAACAGTGAAAAACCGTCAAAAAACACCAAGAACCCTGCATAAACGCCCAAAAACAGTGAAAAACCGTCAAAAAACACCAAGAACCCTGCTGAAACGCCTAAAAACAGTGAAAAACCGTCAAAAAACACCAAGAACCCTGCTGAAAAGCTCAAAAACAGTGAAAAACCATCAAAAAACACCAAGAACCCTGCATAAACGCCTAAAAACAGTGAAAAACCGTCAAAAAACACCAAGAACCCTGCTGAAACGCCTAAAAACAGTGAAAAACCGTCAAAAAACACCAAGAACCCTGCTGAAACGCTTAAAAACAGTGAAAAACCGTCAAAAAACACCAAGAACCCTGCTGAAACGCTCAAAAACAGTGAAAAACCATCAAAAAACACCAAGAACCCTGCTGAAACGCCTAAAAACAGTGAAAAATCGTCAAAAAACACCAAGAACCCTCCTTAAACGCTTAAAAAGAGTGAAAAACCGTCAAAAAACACCAAGAACCTTACTAAAACGCTTAAAAACAGTGGAAAACCGTCAAAATACACCGAGAAACCTACTAAAACGCTTAAAAACAGTGACAAACCGTCAAAAAACACCAAGAACCCCCGCTTAAACGCTTAAAAACAGTGAAAAATCGTCAAAAAACAACAAGAACCCTGCTGAAACGCTTAAAAACAGTGAAAACCGTCAAAAAACACCAAGAACCCTGCTAAAACACTTAAAACAGTGAAAAACCGTCAAAAAACACCAAGAACCCAGCTTAAACGCTTAAAAACAGTCAAAAACCGTCAAAAAACACCAAGAACCCTGCTAAAATGCTAAAAAACAGTGTAAACACATAAAACAGTGCTTATTTTAAAGATATCGACAAAATACGAACGCTTAAAAACAGTGAAAAACCGTCAAAAAACACCAAAAACCCTGCTAAAACGCTTAAAAACAGTGACAAATCGTCAAAAAACACCAAGAACCCCGCTTAAACGCTTCAAAACAGTGAAAAACCGTCAAAAAACACCAAGAACCCTGCTAAAATGCTAAAAAACAGTGAAAAACCGTCAAAAAACACCAAGAACTCTGCTAAAACACTTAAAAACAGTGAAAAACCGTCAAAAAACACCAAGAACCCTGCTAAAACACTTGAAACAGTGAAAAACCGTCAAAAAACACCAAGAACCCAGCTTAAACGCCCAAAAACAGTGAAAAACCGTCAAAAAACACCAAGAACTCTGCTGAAACGCTTAAAAACAGTGAAAACCGTCAAAAAACACCAAGAACCCTGCTAAAACACTTGAAACAGTGAAAAACCGTCAAAAAACACCAAGAACCCAGCTTAAACGCCCAAAAACAGTGAAAAATCGTCAAAAAACACCAAGAACTCTGCTGAAACGCTTAAAAACAGTGAAAACCCGTCGAAGAACACCAAGAACCTTGCTTAAACGCTTAAAAACAGTGAAAAACCGTCAAAAAACACCAAGAACCCTGCATAAACGCCCAAAAACAGTGAAAAACCGTCAAAAAACACCAAGAACCCTGCTGAAACGCCTAAAAACAGTGAAAAACCGTCAAAAAACACCAAGAACCCTGCTGAAACGCTTAAAAACAGTGAAAAACCGTCAAAAAACACCAAGAACCCTGCTGAAAAGCTCAAAAACAGTGAAAAACCATCAAAAAACACCAAGAACCCTGCATAAACGCCTAAAAACAGTGAAAAACCGTCAAAAAACACCAAGAACCCTGCTGAAACGCCTAAAAACAGTGAAAAACCGTCAAAAAACACCAAGAACCCTGCTGAAACGCTTAAAAACAGTGAAAAACCGTCAAAAAACACCAAGAACCCTGCTGAAACGCTCAAAAACAGTGAAAAACCATCAAAAAACACCAAGAACCCTGCTGAAACGCCTAAAAACAGTGAAAAATCGTCAAAAAACACCAAGAACCCTGCTTAAACGCTTAAAAACAGTGAAAAACCGTCAAAAAACACCAAGAACCTTACTAAAACGCTTAAAAACAGTGGAAAACCGTCAAAATACACCGAGAAACCTACTAAAACGCTTAAAAACAGTGACAAACCGTCAAAAAACACCAAGAACCCCGCTTAAACGCTTAAAAACAGTGAAAAATCGTCAAAAAACAACAAGAACCCTGCTGAAACGCTTAAAAACAGTGAAAACCGTCAAAAAACACCAAGAACCCTGCTAAAACACTTAAAACAGTGAAAAACCGTCAAAAAACACCAAGAACCCAGCTTAAACGCTTAAAAACAGTGAAAAACCGTCAAAAAACACCAAGAACCCTGCTAAAATGCTAAAAAACAGTGTAAACACTTAAAACAGTGCTTATTTTAAAGATATCGACAAAATACGAATGCTTAAAAACAGTGAAAAACCGTCAAAAAACACCAAAAACCCTGCTAAAACGCTTAAAAACAGTGACAAATCGTCAAAAAACACCAAGAACCCCGCTTAAACGCTTCAAAACAGTGAAAAACCGTCAAAAAACAACAAGAACCCTGCTAAAATGCTAAAAAACAGTGAAAAACCGTCAAAAAACACCAAGAACTCTGCTAAAACACTTAAAAACAGTGAAAAACCGTCAAAAAACACCAAGAACCCTGCTTAAACGCTTAAAAACAGTGAAAAACCGTCAAAAAACACCAAGAACCTTATAAAACGCTTAAAAACAGTGGAAAACCGTCAAAAAACACCGAGAACCCTACTAAAACGCTTAAAAACAGTGACAAACCGTCAAAAAACACCAAGAACCCCGCTTAAACGCTTAAAAACAGTGAAAAATCGTCAAAAAACAACAAGAACCCTGCTGAAACGCTTAAAAACAGTGAAAACCGTCAAAAAACACCAAGAACCCTGCTAAAACACTTAAAACAGTGAAAAACCGTCAAAAAACACCAAGAACCCAGCTTAAACGCTTAAAAACAGTGAAAAACCGTCAAAAAACACCAAGAACTCTGCTAAAACGCTTAAAAACAGTGAAAACCCGTCGAAGAACACCAAGAACCTTGCTTAAACGCTTAAAAACAGTGAAAAACCGTCAAAAAACACCAAGAACCCTGCATAAACGCCCAAAAACAGTGAAAAACCGTCAAAAAACACCAAGAACCCTGCTGAAACGCCTAAAAACAGTGAAAAACCGTCAAAAAACACCAAGAACCCTGCTGAAACGCTTAAAAACAGTGAAAAACCGTCAAAAAACACCAAGAACCCTGCTGAAAAGCTCAAAAACAGTGAAAAACCATCAAAAAACACCAAGAACCCTGCATAAACGCCTAAAAACAGTGAAAAACCGTCAAAAAACACCAAGAACCCTGCTGAAACGCCTAAAAACAGTGAAAAACCGTCAAAAAACACCAAGAACCCTGCTGAAACGCTTAAAAACAGTGAAAAACCGTCAAAAAACACCAAGAACCCTGCTGAAACGCTCAAAAACAGTGAAAAACCATCAAAAAACACCAAGAACCCTGCTGAAACGCCTAAAAACAGTGAAAAATCGTCAAAAAACACCAAGAACCCTGCTTAAACGCTTAAAAACAGTGAAAAACCGTCAAAAAACACCAAGAACCTTACTAAAACGCTTAAAAACAGTGGAAAACCGTCAAAATACACCGAGAAACCTACTAAAACGCTTAAAAACAGTGACAAACCGTCAAAAAACACCAAGAACCCCGCTTAAACGCTTAAAAACAGTGAAAAATCGTCAAAAAACAACAAGAACCCTGCTGAAACGCTTAAAAACAGTGAAAACCGTCAAAAAACACCAAGAACCCTGCTAAAACACTTAAAACAGTGAAAAACCGTCAAAAAACACCAAGAACCCAGCTTAAACGCTTAAAAACAGTGAAAAACCGTCAAAAAACACCAAGAACCCTGCTAAAATGCTAAAAAACAGTGTAAACACTTAAAACAGTGCTTATTTTAAAGATATCGACAAAATACGAATGCTTAAAAACAGTGAAAAACCGTCAAAAAACACCAAAAACCCTGCTAAAACGCTTAAAAACAGTGACAAATCGTCAAAAAACACCAAGAACCCCGCTTAAACGCTTCAAAACAGTGAAAAACCGTCAAAAAACAACAAGAACCCTGCTAAAATGCTAAAAAACAGTGAAAAACCGTCAAAAAACACCAAGAACTCTGCTAAAACACTTAAAAACAGTGAAAAACCGTCAAAAAACACCAAGAACCCTGCTTAAACGCTTAAAAACAGTGAAAAACCGTCAAAAAACACCAAGAACCTTATAAAACGCTTAAAAACAGTGGAAAACCGTCAAAAAACACCGAGAACCCTACTAAAACGCTTAAAAACAGTGACAAACCGTCAAAAAACACCAAGAACCCCGCTTAAACGCTTAAAAACAGTGAAAAATCGTCAAAAAACAACAAGAACCCTGCTGAAACGCTTAAAAACAGTGAAAACCGTCAAAAAACACCAAGAACCCTGCTAAAACACTTAAAACAGTGAAAAACCGTCAAAAAACACCAAGAACCCAGCTTAAACGCTTAAAAACAGTGAAAAACCGTCAAAAAACACCAAGAACTCTGCTAAAACGCTTAAAAACAGTGAAAACCCGTCAAAAAACACCAAGAACCCTGCTGAAACGCTTAAAAACAGTGAAAAACCGTCGAAAAACACCAAGAACCTTGCTGAAACGCTTAAAAACAGTGAAAAACCGTCAAAAAACACCAAGAAACCTGCATAAACGCCCAAAAACAGTGAAAAACCGTCAAAAAACACCAAGAACCCTGCTGAAACGCCTAAGAACAGTGAAAAACCGTCAAAAAACACCAAGAACCCTGCTGAAACGCTTAAAAACAGTGAAAAACCGTCAAAAAACACCAAGAACCCTGCTGAAACGCTCAAAAACAGTGAAAAACCATCAAAAAACACCAAGAACCCTGCTGAAACGCCTAAAAACAGTGAAAAATCGTCAAAAAACACCAAGAACCCTGCTTAAACGCTTAAAATCAGTGAAAACCGTCAAAAAACACCAAGAACCCTGCTAAAACACTTAAAACAGTGAAAAACCGTCAAAAAACACCAAGAACCCAGCTTAAACGCTTAAAAACAGTGAAAAACCTTCAAAAAACAACAAGAACCCTGCTAAAACACTTAAAACAGTGAAAAACCGTCAAAAAAACACCAAGAACCCTGCTAAAACGCTTAAAAACAGTGACAAACCGTCAAAAAACACCAAGAACCCCGCTTAAACGCTTAAAGACAGTGAAAAATCGTCAAAAAACAACAAGAACCCTGCTGAAACGCTTAAAAACAGTGAAAACCGTCAAAAAACACCAAGAACCCAGCTTAAACGCTTAAAAACAGTGAAAAACCGTCAAAAAACACCAAGAACCCTGCTAAAATGCTAAAAAACAGTGTAAACACTTAAAACAGTGCTTATTTTAAAGATATCGACAAAATACGAATGCTTAAAAACAGTGAAAAACCGTCAAAAAACACCAAAAACCCTGCTAAAACGCTTAAAAACAGTGACAAATCGTCAAAAAACACCAAGAACCCCGCTTAAACGCTTCAAAACAGTGAAAAACCGTCAAAAAACAACAAGAACCCTGCTAAAATGCTAAAAAACAGTGAAAAACCGTCAAAAAACACCAAGAACTCTGCTAAAACACTTAAAAACAGTGAAAAACCGTCAAAAAACACCAAGAACCCTGCTTAAACGCTTAAAAACAGTGAAAAACCGTCAAAAAACACCAAGAACCTTATAAAACGCTTAAAAACAGTGGAAAACCGTCAAAAAACACCGAGAACCCTACTAAAACGCTTAAAAACAGTGACAAACCGTCAAAAAACACCAAGAACCCCGCTTAAACGCTTAAAAACAGTGAAAAATCGTCAAAAAACAACAAGAACCCTGCTGAAACGCTTAAAAACAGTGAAAACCGTCAAAAAACACCAAGAACCCTGCTAAAACACTTAAAACAGTGAAAAACCGTCAAAAAACACCAAGAACCCAGCTTAAACGCTTAAAAACAGTGAAAAACCTACAAAAAACACCAAGAACTCTGCTAAAACGCTTAAAAACAGTGAAAACCCGTCAAAAAACACCAAGAACCCTGCTGAAACGCTTAAAAACAGTGAAAAACCGTCGAAAAACACCAAGAACCTTGCTGAAACGCTTAAAAACAGTGAAAAACCGTCAAAAAACACCAAGAAACCTGCATAAACGCCCAAAAACAGTGAAAAACCGTCAAAAAACACCAAGAACCCTGCTGAAACGCCTAAGAACAGTGAAAAACCGTCAAAAAACACCAAGAACCCTGCTGAAACGCTTAAAAACAGTGAAAAACCGTCAAAAAACACCAAGAACCCTGCTGAAACGCTCAAAAACAGTGAAAAACCATCAAAAAACACCAAGAACCCTGCTGAAACGCCTAAAAACAGTGAAAAATCGTCAAAAAACACCAAGAACCCTGCTTAAACGCTTAAAATCAGTGAAAACCGTCAAAAAACACCAAGAACCCTGCTAAAACACTTAAAACAGTGAAAAACCGTCAAAAAACACCAAGAACCCAGCTTAAACGCTTAAAAACAGTGAAAAACCTTCAAAAAACAACAAGAACCCTGCTAAAACACTTAAAACAGTGAAAAACCGTCAAAAAAACACCAAGAACCCTGCTAAAACGCTTAAAAACAGTGAAAAACCGTCAAAAAACACAAAGAACCTTGCTTAAACGCTTAAACACAGTGAAAACCCGCCAAAAAACACCAAGAACCCTGCTTAAACGCTTAAAAACAGTGAAAAACCGTCAAAAAACACCAAGAACCTTATAAAACGCTTAAAAACAGTGGAAAACCTTCAAAAAACACCGAGAACCCTACTAAAACGCTTAAAAACAGTGACAAACCGTCAAAAAACACCAAGAACCCCGCTTAAACGCTTAAAGACAGTGAAAAATCGTCAAAAAACAACAAGAACCCTGCTGAAACGCTTAAAAACAGTGAAAACCGTCAAAAAACACCAAGAACCCTGCTAAAACACTTGAAACAGTGAAAAACCGTCAAAAAACACCAAGAACCCAGCTTAAACGCCAAAAAACAGTGAAAAACCGTCAAAAAACACCAAGAACTCTGCTAAAACGCTTAAAAACAGTGAAAACCCGTCAAAAAACACCAAGAACCCTGCTGAAACGCTTAAAAACAGTGAAAAACCGTCGAAGAACACCAAGATCCTTGCTGAAACGCTTAAAAACAGTGAAAAACCGTCAAAAAACACCAAGAACCCTGCATAAACGCCCAAAAACAGTGAAAAACCGTCAAAAAACACCAAGAACCCTGCTGAAACGCCTAAAAACAGTGAAAAACCGTCAAAAAACACCAAGAACCCTGCTGAAACGCTTAAAAACAGTGAAAAGCCGTCAAAAAACACCAAGAACCCTGCTGAAAAGCTCAAAAACAGTGAAAAACCATCAAAAAACACCAAGAACCCTGCATAAACGCCTAAAAACAGTGAAAAACCTTCAAAAAACACCAAGAACCCTGCTGAAACGCCTAAAAACAGTGAAAAACCGTCAAAAAACACCAAGAACCCTGCTGAAACGCTTAAAAACAGTGAAAAACCGTCAAAAAACACCAAGAACCCTGCTGAAACGCTCAAGAACAGTGAAAAACCATCAAAAAACACCAAGAACCCTGCTGAAACGCCTAAAAACAGTGAAAAATCGTCAAAAAACACCAAGAACCCTGCTTAAACGCTTAAAAACAGTGAAAAACCGTCAAAAAACACCAAGAACCTTACTAAAACGCCTAAAAACAGTGGAAAACCGTCAAAATACACCGAGAAACCTACTAAAACGCTTAAAAACAGTGACAAACCGTCAAAAAACACCAAGAACCCCGCTTAAACGCTTAAAAACAGTGAAAAATAGTCAAAAAACAACAAGAACCCTGCTGAAACGCTTAAAAACAGTGAAAAACCGTCAAAAAACACAAAGAACTTTGCTTAAACGCTTAAAAACAGTGAAAACCCGCCAAAAAACACCAAGAACTCTGCTAAAACACTTAAAAACAGTGAATAACCGTCAAAAAACACCAAGAACCATGCTTAAACGCTTAAAAACAGTGAAAAACCGTCAAAAAACACCAAGAACCCTGCTAAAACGCTTAAAAACAGTGAAAAACCGTCAAAAAACACAAAGAACTTTGCTTAAACGCTTAAAAACAGTGAAAACCCGCCAAAAAACACCAAGAACCCTGCTAAAACGCTTAAAAACAGTGACAAACCGTCAAAAAACACCAAGAACCCCGCTTAAACGCTTAAAAACAGTGAAAAACCGTCAAAAAACACCAAGAACCCTGCTAAAATGCTAAAAAACAGTGAAAAACCGTCAAAAAACACCAAGAACTCTGCTAAAACACTTAAAAACAGTGACAAACCGTCAAAAAACACCAAGAACCCTGCTTAAACGCTTAAAAACAGTGAAAAACCGTCAAAAAAACACCAAGAACCCTACTAAAACGCTTAAAAACAGTGAAAAACCGTCAAAAAACACCAAAAACCCGGCAGAAGCGCTTAAAAACAGTGAAAAATCGTCAAAAAACACCAAGAACCCTGCTTAAACGCTTAAAAACAGTGAAAACACTTAAAACAGTGCTTATTTTAAAGATATCGACAAAATACGAACGCTTAAAAACAGTGAAAAACCGTCAAAAAACACCAAAAACCCTGCTAAAACGCTTAAAAACAGTGACAAATCGTCAAAAAACACCAAGAACCCCGCTTAAACGCTTCAAAACAGTGAAAAACCGTCAAAAAACACCAAGAACCCTGCTAAAATGCTAAAAAACAGTGAAAAACCGTCAAAAAACACCAAGAACTCTGCTAAAACACTTAAAAACAGTGAAAAACCGTCAAAAAACACCAAGAACCCTGCTTAAACGCTTAAAAACAGTGAAAAACCGTCAAAAAACACCAAGAACCTTATAAAACGCTTAAAAACAGTGGAAAACCGTCAAAAAACACTGAGAACCCTACTAAAACGCTTAAGAACAGTGACAAACCGTCAAAAAACACCAAGAACCCCGCTTAAACGCTTAAAAACAGTGAAAAATCGTCAAAAAACAACAAGAACCCTGCTGAAACGCTTAAAAACAGTGAAAACCGTCAAAAAACACCAAGAACCCTGCTAAAACACTTAAAACAGTGAAAAACCGTCAAAAAACACCAAGAACCCAGCTTAAACGCTTAAAAACAGTGAAAAACCGTCAAAAAACACCAAGAACTCTGCTAAAACGCTTAAAAACAGTGAAAACCCGTCAAAAAACACCAAGAACCCTGCTGAAACGCTTAAAAACAGTGAAAAACCGTCGAAAAACACCAAGAACCTTGCTGAAACGCTTAAAAACAGTGAAAAACCGTCAAAAAACACCAAGAACCCTGCATAAACGCCCAAAAACAGTGAAAAACCGTCAAAAAACACCAAGAACCCTGCTGAAACGCCTAAAAACAGTGAAAAACCGACAAAAAACACCAAGAACCCTGCTGAAACGCTTAAAAACAGTTAAAAACCGTCAAAAAACACCAAGAACCCTGCTGAAACGCTCAAAAACAGTGAAAAACCATCAAAAAACACCAAGAACCCTGCTGAAACGCCTAAAAACAGTGAAAAATCGTCAAAAAACACCAAGAACCCTGCTTAAACGCTTAAAATCAGTGAAAACCGTCAAAAAACACCAAGAACCCTGCTAAAACACTTAAAACAGTGAAAAACCGTCAAAAAACACCAAGAACCCAGCTTAAACGCTTAAAAACAGTGAAAAACCGTCAAAAAAACATCAAGAACCCTGCTAAAACGCTTAAAAACAGTGAAAAATTGTCAAAAAACACAAAGAACCTTGCTTAAACGCTTAAACACAGTGAAAACCCGCCAAAAAACACCAAGAACCCTGCTTAAACGCTTAAAAACAGTGAAAAACCGTCAAAAAACACCAAGAACCTTATAAAACGCTTAAAAACAGTGGAAAACCGTCAAAAAACACCGAGAACCCTACTAAAACGCTTAAAAACAGTGACAAACCGTCAAAAAACACCAAGAACCCCGCTTAAACGCTTAAAAACAGTGAAAAATTGTCAAAAAACAACAAGAACCCTGCTGAAACGCTTAAAAACAGTGAAAACCGTCAAAAAACACCAAGAACCCTGCTAAAACACTTGAAACAGTGAAAAACCGTCAAAAAACACCAAGAACCCAGCTTAAACGCCCAAAAACAGTGAAAAACCGTCAAAAAACACCAAGAACTCTGCTGAAACGCTTAAAAACAGTGAAAAACCGTCGAAGAACACCAAGAACCTTGCTGAAACGCTTAAAAACAGTGAAAAACCGTCAAAAAACACCAAGAACCCTGCATAAACGCCCAAAAACAGTGAAAAACCGTCAAAAAACACCAAGAACCCTGCTGAAACGCCTAAAAACAGTGAAAAACCGTCAAAAAACACCAAAAACCCGGCAGAAGCGCTTAAAAACAGTGAAAAATCGTCAAAAAAACACCAAGAACCCTGCTTAAACGCTTAAAAACAGTGAAAACACTTAAAACAGTGCTTATTTTAAAGATATCGACAAAATACGAACGCTTAAAAACAGTGAAAAACCGTCAAAAAACACCAAAAACCTTGCTAAAACGCTTAAAAACAGTGACAAATCGTCAAAAAACACCAAGAACCCCGCTTAAACGCTTCAAAACAGTGAAAAACCGTCAAAAAACACCAAGAACCCTGCTAAAATGCTAAAAAACAGTGAAAAACCGTCAAAAAACACCAAGAACTCTGCTAAAACACTTAAAAACAGTGAAAAACCGTCAAAAAACACCAAGAACCCTGCTTAAACGCTTAAAAACAGTGAAAAACCGTCAAAAAACACCAAGAACCTTATAAAACGCTTAAAAACAGTGGAAAACCGTCAAAAAACACTGAGAACCCTACTAAAACGCTTAAGAACAGTGACAAACCGTCAAAAAACACCAAGAACCCCGCTTAAACGCTTAAAAACAGTGAAAAATCGTCAAAAAACAACAAGAACCCTGCTGAAACGCTTAAAAACAGTGAAAACCGTCAAAAAACACCAAGAACCCTGCTAAAACACTTAAAACAGTGAAAAACCGTCAAAAAACACCAAGAACCCAGCTTAAACGCTTAAAAACAGTGAAAAACCGTCAAAAAACACCAAGAACTCTGCTAAAACGCTTAAAAACAGTGAAAACCCGTCAAAAAACACCAAGAACCCTGCTGAAACGCTTAAAAACAGTGAAAAACCGTCGAAAAACACCAAGAACCTTGCTGAAACGCTTAAAAACAGTGAAAAACCGTCAAAAAACACCAAGAACCCTGCATAAACGCCCAAAAACAGTGAAAAACCGTCAAAAAACACCAAGAACCCTGCTGAAACGCCTAAAAACAGTGAAAAACCGTCAAAAAACACCAAGAACCCTGCTGAAACGCTTAAAAACAGTGAAAAACCGTCAAAAAACACCAAGAACCCTGCTGAAACGCTCAAAAACAGTGAAAAACCATCAAAAAACACCAAGAACCCTGCTGAAACGCCTAAAAACAGTGAAAAATCGTCAAAAAACACCAAGAACCCTGCTTAAACGCTTAAAATCAGTGAAAACCGTCAAAAAACACCAAGAACCCTGCTAAAACACTTAAAACAGTGAAAAACCGTCAAAAAACACCAAGAACCCAGCTTAAACGCTTAAAAACAGTGAAAAACCGTCAAAAAAACATCAAGAACCCTGCTAAAACGCTTAAAAACAGTGAAAAATCGTCAAAAAACACAAAGAACCTTGCTTAAACGCTTAAACACAGTGAAAACCCGCCAAAAAACACCAAGAACCCTGCTTAAACGCTTAAAAACAGTGAAAAACCGTCAAAAAACACCAAGAACCTTATAAAACGCTTAAAAACAGTGGAAAACCGTCAAAAAACACCGAGAACCCTACTAAAACGCTTAAAAACAGTGACAAACCGTCAAAAAACACCAAGAACCCCGCTTAAACGCTTAAAAACAGTGAAAAATTGTCAAAAAACAACAAGAACCCTGCTGAAACGCTTAAAAACAGTGAAAACCGTCAAAAAACACCAAGAACCCTGCTAAAACACTTAAAACAGTGAAAAACCGTCAAAAAACACCAAGAACCCAGCTTAAACGCCCAAAAACAGTGAAAAACCGTCAAAAAACACCAAGAACTCTGCTGAAACGCTTAAAAACAGTGAAAAACCGTCGAAGAACACCAAGAACCTTGCTGAAACGCTTAAAAACAGTGAAAAACCGTCAAAAAACACCAAGAACCCTGCATAAACGCCCAAAAACAGTGAAAAACCGTCAAAAAACACCAAGAACCCTGCTGAAACGCCTAAAAACAGTGAAAAACCGTCAAAAAACACCAAGAACCCTGCTGAAACGCTTAAAAACAGTGAAAAACCGTCAAAAAACACCAAGAACCCTGCTGAAAAGCTCAAAAACAGTGAAAAACCATCAAAAAACACCAAGAACCCTGCATAAACGCCTAAAAACAGTGAAAAACCGTCAAAAAACACCAAGAACCCTGCTGAAACGCCTAAAAACAGTGAAAAACCGTCAAAAAACACCAAGAACCCTGCTGAAACGCTTAAAAACAGTGAAAAACCGTCAAAAAACACCAAGAACCCTGCTGAAACGCTCAAAAACAGTGAAAAACCATCAAAAAACACCAAGAACCCTGCTGAAACGCATAAAAACAGTGAAAAATCGTCAAAAAACACCAAGAACCCTGCTTAAACGCTTAAAAACAGTGAAAAACCGTCAAAAAACACCAAGAACCTTACTAAAACGCTTAAAAACAGTGGAAAACCGTCAAAATACACCGAGAAACCTACTAAAACGCTTAAAAACAGTGACAAACCGTCAAAAAACACCAAGAACCCCGCTTAAACGCTTAAAATCAGTGAAAACCGTCAAAAAACACCAAGAACCCTGCTAAAACACTTAAAACAGTGAAAAACCGTCAAAAAACACCAAGAACCCAGCTTAAACGCTTAAAAACAGTGAAAAACCGTCAAAAAAACATCAAGAACCCTGCTAAAACGCTTAAAAACAGTGAAAAATCGTCAAAAAACACAAAGAACCTTGCTTAAACGCTTAAACACAGTGAAAACCCGCCAAAAAACACCAAGAACCCTGCTTAAACGCTTAAAAACAGTGAAAAACCGTCAAAAAACACCAAGAACCTTATAAAACGCTTAAAAACAGTGGAAAACCGTCAAAAAACACCGAGAACCCTACTAAAACGCTTAAAAACAGTGACAAACCGTCAAAAAACACCAAGAACCCCGCTTAAACGCTTAAAAACAGTGAAAAATTGTCAAAAAACAACAAGAACCCTGCTGAAACGCTTAAAAACAGTGAAAACCGTCAAAAAACACCAAGAACCCTGCTAAAACACTTGAAACAGTGAAAAACCGTCAAAAAACACCAAGAACCCAGCTTAAACGCCCAAAAACAGTGAAAAACCGTCAAAAAACACCAAGAACTCTGCTGAAACGCTTAAAAACAGTGAAAAACCGTCGAAGAACACCAAGAACCTTGCTGAAACGCTTAAAAACAGTGAAAAACCGTCAAAAAACACCAAGAACCCTGCATAAACGCCCAAAAACAGTGAAAAACCGTCAAAAAACACCAAGAACCCTGCTGAAACGCCTAAAAACAGTGAAAAACCGTCAAAAAACACCAAGAACCCTGCTGAAACGATTAAAAACAGTGAAAAACCGTCAAAAAACACCAAGAACCCTGCTGAAAAGCTCAAAAACAGTGAAAAACCATCAAAAAAACACCAAGAACCCTGCATAAACGCCTAAAAACAGTGAAAAACCGTCAAAAAACACCAAGAACCCTGCTGAAACGCCTAAAAACAGTGAAAAACCGTCAAAAAACACCAAGAACCCTGCTGAAACGCTTAAAAACAGTGAAAAACCGTCAAAAAACACCAAGAACCCTGCTGAAACGCTCAAAAACAGTGAAAAACCATCAAAAAACACCAAGAACCCTGCTGAAACGCATAAAAACAGTGAAAAATCGTCAAAAAACACCAAGAACCCTGCTTAAACGCTTAAAAACAGTGAAAAACCGTCAAAAAACACCAAGAACCTTACTAAAACGCTTAAAAACAGTGGAAAACCGTCAAAATACACCGAGAAACCTACTAAAACGCTTAAAAACAGTGACAAACCGTCAAAAAACACCAAGAACCCCGCTTAAACGCTTAAAAACAGTGAAAAATCGTCAAAAAACAACAAGAACCCTGCTGAAACGCTTAAAAACAGTGAAAACCGTCAAAAAACACCAAGAACCCTGCTAAAACACTTAAAACAGTGAAAACCCGTCAAAAAACACTAAGAACCCAGCTTAAACGCTTAAAAACAGTGAAAAACCGTCAAAAAAACACCAAGAACCCTGCTAAAACGCTTAAAAACAGTGAAAAACCGTCAAAAAACACAAAGAACCTTGCTTAAACGCTTAAACACAGTGAAAACCCGCCAAAAAACACCAAGAACCCTGCTTAAACGCTTAAAAACAGTGAAAAACCGTCAAAAAACACCAAGAACCTTATAAAACGCTTAAAAACAGTGGAAAACCGTCAAAAAACACCGAGAACCCTACTAAAACGCTTAAAAACAGTGACAAACCGTCAAAAAACACCAAGAACCCCGCTTAAACGCTTAAAAACAGTGAAAAATCGTCAAAAAACAACGGGAACCCTGCTGAAACGCCCAAAAACAGTGAAAAACCGTCGAAGAACACCAAGAACCCTGCTAAAACACTTAAAACAGTGAAAAACCGTCAAAAAACACCAAGAACTCTGCTAAAACACTTAAAAACAGTGAAAAACCGTCAAAAAACACCAAGAACCCTGCTTAAACGCTTAAAAACAGTGAAAAACCGTCAAAAAACACCAAGAACCTTATAAAACGCTTAAAAACAGTGGAAAACCGTCAAAAAACACCGAGAACCCTACTAAAACGCTTAAAAACAGTGACAAACCGTCAAAAAACACCAAGAACCCCGCTTAAACGCTTAAAAACAGTGAAAAATTGTCAAAAAACAACAAGAACCCTGCTGAAACGCTTAAAAACAGTGAAAACCGTCAAAAAACACCAAGAACCCTGCTAAAACACTTGAAACAGTGAAAAACCGTCAAAAAACACCAAGAACCCAGCTTAAACGCCCAAAAACAGTGAAAAACCGTCAAAAAACACCAAGAACTCTGCTGAAACGCTTAAAAACAGTGAAAAACCGTCGAAGAACACCAAGAACCTTGCTGAAACGCTTAAAAACAGTGAAAAACCGTCAAAAAACACCAAGAACCCTGCATAAACGCCCAAAAACAGTGAAAAACCGTCAAAAAACACCAAGAACCCTGCTGAAACGCCTAAAAACAGTGAAAAACCGTCAAAAAACACCAAGAACCCTGCTGAAACGCTTAAAAACAGTGAAAAACCGTCAAAAAACACCAAGAACCCTGCTGAAAAGCTCAAAAACAGTGAAAAACCATCAAAAAACACCAAGAACCCTGCATAAACGCCTAAAAACAGTGAAAAACCGTCAAAAAACACCAAGAACCCTGCTGAAACGCCTAAAAACAGTGAAAAACCGTCAAAAAACACCAAGAACCCTGCTGAAACGCTTAAAAACAGTGAAAAACCGTCAAAAAACACCAAGAACCCTGCTGAAACGCTCAAAAACAGTGAAAAACCATCAAAAAACACCAAGAACCCTGCTGAAACGCATAAAAACAGTGAAAAATCGTCAAAAAACACCAAGAACCCTGCTTAAACGCTTAAAAACAGTGAAAAACCGTCAAAAAACACCAAGAACCTTACTAAAACGCTTAAAAACAGTGGAAAACCGTCAAAATACACCGAGAAACCTACTAAAACGCTTAAAAACAGTGACAAACCGTCAAAAAACACCAAGAACCCCGCTTAAACGCTTAAAAACAGTGAAAAATCGTCAAAAAACAACAAGAACCCTGCTGAAACGCTTAAAAACAGTGAAAACCGTCAAAAAACACCAAGAACCCTGCTAAAACACTTAAAACAGTGAAAACCCGTCAAAAAACACTAAGAACCCAGCTTAAACGCTTAAAAACAGTGAAAAACCGTCAAAAAAACACCAAGAACCCTGCTAAAACGCTTAAAAACAGTGAAAAACCGTCAAAAAACACAAAGAACCTTGCTTAAACGCTTAAACACAGTGAAAACCCGCCAAAAAACACCAAGAACCCTGCTTAAACGCTTAAAAACAGTGAAAAACCGTCAAAAAACACCAAGAACCTTATAAAACGCTTAAAAACAGTGGAAAACCGTCAAAAAACACCGAGAACCCTACTAAAACGCTTAAAAACAGTGACAAACCGTCAAAAAACACCAAGAACCCCGCTTAAACGCTTAAAAACAGTGAAAAATCGTCAAAAAACAACGGGAACCCTGCTGAAACGCCCAAAAACAGTGAAAAACCGTCGAAGAACACCAAGAACCCTGCTAAAACACTTAAAACAGTGAAAAACCGTCAAAAAACACCAAGAACCCAGCTTAAACGCTTAAAAACAGTGAAAAACCGTCAAAAAACACCAAGAACTCTGCTAAAACGCTTAAAAACAGTGAAAACCCGTCAAAAAACACCAAGAACCCTGCTGAAACGCTTAAAAACAGTGAAAAACCGTCGAAGAACACCAAGAACCTTGCTGAAACGCTTAAAAACAGTAAAAAACAGTCAAAAAACACCAAGAACCCTGCATAAACGCCCAAAAACAGTGAAAAACCGTCAAAAAACACCAAGAACCATGCTGAAACGACTAAAAACAGTGAAAAACCGTCAAAAAACACCAAGAACCCTGCTGAAACGCTTAAAAACAGTGAAAAATCGTCAAAAAACACCAAGAACCCTGCTTAAACGCTTAAAAACAGTGAAAACACTTAAAACAGTGCTTATTTTAAAGATATCGACAAAATACGAACGCTCAAAAACAGTGAAAAACCGTCAAAAAACACCAAAAACCCTGCTAAAACGCTTAAAAACAGTGACAAATCGTCAAAAAACACCAAGAACCCCGCTTAAACGCTTCAAAACAGTGAAAAACCGTCAAAAAACACCAAGAACCCTGCTAAAATGCTAAAAAACAGTGAAAAACCGTCAAAAAACACCAAGAACTCTGCTAAAACACTTAAAAACAGTGAAAAACCGTCAAAAAACACCAAGAACCCTGCTTAAACGCTTAAAAACAGTGAAAAACCGTCAAAAAACACCAAGAACCTTATAAAACGCTTAAAAACAGTGGAAAACCGTCAAAAAACACTGAGAACCCTACTAAAACGCTTAAGAACAGTGACAAACCATCAAAAAACACCAAGAACCCCGCTTAAACGCTTAAAAACAGTGAAAAATCGTCAAAAAACAACAAGAACCCTGCTGAAACGCTTAAAAACAGTGAAAACCGTCAAAAAACACCAAGAACCCTGCTAAAACACTTAAAACAGTGAAAAACCGTCAAAAAACACCAAGAACCCAGCTTAAACGCTTAAAAACAGTGAAAAACCGTCAAAAAACACCAAGAACTCTGCTAAAACGCTTAAAAACAGTGAAAACCCGTCAAAAAACACCAAGAACCCTGCTGAAACGCTTAAAAACAGTGAAAAACCGTCGAAAAACACCAAGAACCTTGCTGAAACGCTTAAAAACAGTGAAAAACCGTCAAAAAACACCAAGAACCCTGCATAAACGCCCAAAAACAGTGAAAAACCGTCAAAAAACACCAAGAACCCTGCTGAAACGCCTAAAAACAGTGAAAAACCGTCAAAAAACACCAAGAACCCTGCTGAAACGCTTAAAAACAGTGAAAAACCGTCAAAAAACACCAAGAACCCTGCTGAAACGCTCAAAAACAGTGAAAAACCATCAAAAAACACCAAGAACCGTGCTGAAACGCCTAAAAACAGTGAAAAATCGTCAAAAAACACCAAGAACCCTGCTTAAACGCTTAAAATCAGTGAAAACCGTCAAAAAACACCAAGAACCCTGCTAAAACACTTAAAACAGTGAAAAACCGTCAAAAAACACCAAGAACCCAGCTTAAACGCTTAAAAACAGTGAAAAACCGTCAAAAAAACATCAAGAACCCTGCTAAAACGCTTAAAAACAGTGAAAAATTGTCAAAAAACACAAAGAACCTTGCTTAAACGCTTAAACACAGTGAAAACCCGCCAAAAAACACCAAGAACCCTGCTTAAACGCTTAAAAACAGTGAAAAACCGTCAAAAAACACCAAGAACCTTATAAAACGCTTAAAAACAGTGGAAAACCGTCAAAAAACACCGAGAACCCTACTAAAACGCTTAAAAACAGTGACAAACCGTCAAAAAACACCAAGAACCCCGCTTAAACGCTTAAAAACAGTGAAAAATTGTCAAAAAACAACAAGAACCCTGCTGAAACGCTTAAAAACAGTGAAAACCGTCAAAAAACACCAAGAACCCTGCTAAAACACTTGAAACAGTGAAAAACCGTCAAAAAACACCAAGAACCCAGCTTAAACGCCCAAAAACAGTGAAAAACCGTCAAAAAACACCAAGAACTCTGCTGAAACGCTTAAAAACAGTGAAAAACCGTCGAAGAACACCAAGAACCTTGCTGAAACGCTTAAAAACAGTGAAAAACCGTCAAAAAACACCAAGAACCCTGCATAAACGCCCAAAAACAGTGAAAAACCGTCAAAAAACACCAAGAACCCTGCTGAAACGCCTAAAAACAGTGAAAAACCGTCAAAAAACACCAAAAACCCGGCAGAAGCGCTTAAAAACAGTGAAAAATCGTCAAAAAACACCAAGAACCCTGCTTAAACGCTTAAAAACAGTGAAAACACTTAAAACAGTGCTTATTTTAAAGATATCGACAAAATACGAACGCTTAAAAACAGTGAAAAACCGTCAAAAAACACCAAAAACCCTGCTAAAACGCTTAAAAACAGTGACAAATCGTCAAAAAACACCAAGAACCCCGCTTAAACGCTTCAAAACAGTGAAAAACCGTCAAAAAACACCAAGAACCCTGCTAAAATGCTAAAAAACAGTGAAAAACCGTCAAAAAACACCAAGAACTCTGCTAAAACACTTAAAAACAGTGAAAAACCGTCAAAAAACACCAAGAACCCTGCTTAAACGCTTAAAAACAGTGAAAAACCGTCAAAAAACACCAAGAACCTTATAAAACGCTTAAAAACAGTGGAAAACCGTCAAAAAACACTGAGAACCCTACTAAAACGCTTAAGAACAGTGACAAACCGTCAAAAAACACCAAGAACCCCGCTTAAACGCTTAAAAACAGTGAAAAATCGTCAAAAAACAACAAGAACCCTGCTGAAACGCTTAAAAACAGTGAAAACCGTCAAAAAACACCAAGAACCCTGCTAAAACACTTAAAACAGTGAAAAACCGTCAAAAAACACCAATAACCCAGCTTAAACGCTTAAAAACAGTGAAAAACCGTCAAAAAACACCAAGAACTCTGCTAAAACGCTTAAAAACAGTGAAAACCCGTCAAAAAACACCAAGAACCCTGCTGAAACGCTTAAAAACAGTGAAAAACCGTCGAAAAACACCAAGAACCCTGCTAAAATGCTAAAAAACAGTGAAAAACCGTCAAAAAACACCAAGAACTCTGCTAAAACACTTAAAAACAGTGAAAAACCGTCAAAAAACACCAAGAACCCTGCTTAAACGCTTAAAAACAGTGAAAAACCGTCAAAAAACACCAAGAACCTTATAAAACGCTTAAAAACAGTGGAAAACCGTCAAAAAACACTGAGAACCCTACTAAAACGCTTAAGAACAGTGACAAACCGTCAAAAAACACCAAGAACCCCGCTTAAACGCTTAAAAACAGTGAAAAATCGTCAAAAAACAACAAGAACCCTGCTGAAACGCTTAAAAACAGTGAAAACCGTCAAAAAACACCAAGAACCCTGCTAAAACACTTAAAACAGTGAAAAACCGTCAAAAAACACCAAGAACCCAGCTTAAACGCTTAAAAACAGTGAAAAACCGTCAAAAAACACCAAGAACTCTGCTAAAACGCTTAAAAACAGTGAAAACCCGTCAAAAAACACCAAGAACCCTGCTGAAACGCTTAAAAACAGTGAAAAACCGTCGAAAAACACCAAGAACCCTGCTAAAATGCTAAAAAACAGTGAAAAACCGTCAAAAAACACCAAGAACTCTGCTAAAACACTTAAAAACAGTGAAAAACCGTCAAAAAACACCAAGAACCCTGCTTAAACGCTTAAAAACAGTGAAAAACCGTCAAAAAACACCAAGAACCTTATAAAACGCTTAAAAACAGTGGAAAACCGTCAAAAAACACTGAGAACCCTACTAAAACGCTTAAGAACAGTGACAAACCGTCAAAAAACACCAAGAACCCCGCTTAAACGCTTAAAAACAGTGAAAAATCGTCAAAAAACAACAAGAACCTTGCTGAAACGCTTAAAAACAGTGAAAACCGTCAAAAAACACCAAGAACCCTGCTAAAACACTTAAAACAGTGAAAAACCGTCAAAAAACACCAAGAACCCAGCTTAAACGCTTAAAAACAGTGAAAAACCGTCAAAAAACACCAAGAACTCTGCTAAAACGCTTAAAAACAGTGAAAACCCGTCAAAAAACACCAAGAACCCTGCTGAAACGATTAAAAACAGTGAAAAACCGTCGAAAAACACCAAGAACCTTGCTGAAACGCTTAAAAACAGTGAAAAACCGTCAAAAAACACCAAGAACCCTGCATAAACGCCCAAAAACAGTGAAAAACCGTCAAAAAACACCAAGAACCCTGCTGAAACGCCTAAAAACAGTGAAAAACCGTCAAAAAACACCAAGAACCCTGCTGAAACGCTTAAAAACAGTGAAAAACCGTCAAAAAACACCAAGAACCCTGCTGAAACGCTCAAAAACAGTGAAAAACCATCAAAAAACACCAAGAACCGTGCTGAAACGCCTAAAAACAGTGAAAAATCGTCAAAAAACACCAAGAACCCTGCTTAAACGCTTAAAATCAGTGAAAACCGTCAAAAAACACCAAGAACCCTGCTAAAACACTTAAAACAGTGAAAAACCGTCAAAAAACACCAAGAACCCAGCTTAAACGCTTAAAAACAGTGAAAAACCGTCAAAAAACATCAAGAACCCTGCTAAAACGCTTAAAAACAGTGAAAAATTGTCAAAAAACACAAAGAACCTTGCTTAAACGCTTAAACACAGTGAAAACCCGCCAAAAAACACCAAGAACCCTGCTTAAACGCTTAAAAACAGTGAAAACCCGTCAAAAAACCCCAAGAACCTTATAAAACGCTTAAAAACAGTGGAAAACCGTCAAAAAACACCGAGAACCCTACTAAAACGCTTAAAAACAGTGACAAACCGTCAAAAAACACCAAGAACCCCGCTTAAACGCTTAAAAACAGTGAAAAATTGTCAAAAAACAACAAGAACCCTGCTGAAACGCTTAAAAACAGTGAAAACCGTCAAAAAACACCAAGAACCCTGCTAAAACACTTGAAACAGTGAAAACCGTCAAAAAACACCAAGAACCCAGCTTAAACGCCCAAAAACAGTGAAAAACCGTCAAAAAACACCAAGAACTCTGCTGAAACGCTTAAAAACAGTGAAAAACCGTCGAAGAACACCAAGAACCTTGCTGAAACGCTTAAAAACAGTGAAAAACCGTCAAAAAACACCAAGAACCCTGCATAAACGCCCAAAAACAGTGAAAAACCGTCAAAAAACACCAAGAACCCTGCTGAAACGCCTAAAAACAGTGAAAAACCGTCAAAAAACACCAAAAACCCGGCAGAAGCGCTTAAAAACAGTGAAAAATCGTCAAAAAACACCAAGAACCCTGCTTAAACGCTTAAAAACAGTGAAAACAATTAAAACAGTGCTTATTTTAAAGATATCGACAAAATACGAACGCTTAAAAACAGTGAAAAACCGTCAAAAAACACCAAAAACCCTGCTAAAACGCTTAAAAACAGTGACAAATCGTCAAAAAACACCAAGAACCCCGCTTAAACGCTTCAAAACAGTGAAAAACCGTCAAAAAACACCAAGAACCCTGCTAAAATGCTAAAAAACAGTGAAAAACCGTCAAAAAACACCAAGAACTCTGCTAAAACACTTAAAAACAGTGAAAAACCGTCAAAAAACACCAAGAACCCTGCTTAAACGCTTAAAAACAGTGAAAAACCGTCAAAAAACACCAAGAACCTTATAAAACGCTTAAAAACAGTGGAAAACCGTCAAAAAACACTGAGAACCCTACTAAAACGCTTAAGTACAGTGACAAACCGTCAAAAAACACCAAGAACCCCGCTTAAACGCTTAAAAACAGTGAAAAATCGTCAAAAAACAACAAGAACCCTGCTGAAACGCTTAAAAACAGTGAAAACCGTCAAAAAACACCAAGAACCCTGCTAAAACACTTAAAACAGTGAAAAACCGTCAAAAAACACCAAGAACCCAGCTTAAACGCTTAAAAACAGTGAAAACCCGTCAAAAAACACCAAGAACCTTGCTGAAACGCTTAAAAACAGTGAAAAACCGTCAAAAAACACCAAGAACCCTGCATAAACGCCCAAAAACAGTGAAAAACCGTCAAAAAACACCAAGAACCCTGCTGAAACGCCTAAAAACAGTGAAAAACCGTCAAAAAACACCAAGAACCCTGCTGAAACGCTTAAAAACAGTGAAAAACCGTCAAAAAACACCAAGAACCCTGCTGAAACGCTCAAAAACAGTGAAAAACCATCAAAAAACACCAAGAACCCTGCTGAAACGCCTAAAAACAGTGAAAAATCGTCAAAAAACACCAAGAACCCTGCTTAAACGCTTAAAATCAGTGAAAACCGTCAAAAAACACCAAGAACCCTGCTAAAACACTTAAAACAGTGAAAAACCGTCAAAAAACACCAAGAACCCAGCTTAAACGCTTAAAAACAGTGAAAAACCGTCAAAAAAACATCAAGAACCCTGCTAAAACGCTTAAAAACAGTGAAAAATCGTCAAAAAACACAAAGAACCTTGCTTAAACGCTTAAACACAGTGAAAACCCGCCAAAAAACACCAAGAACCCTGCTTAAACGCTTAAAAACAGTGAAAAACCGTCAAAAAACACCAAGAACCTTATAAAACGCTTAAAAACAGTGGAAAACCGTCAAAAAACACCGAGAACCCTACTAAAACGCTTAAAAACAGTGACAAACCGTCAAAAAACACCAAGAACCCCGCTTAAACGCTTAAAAACAGTGAAAAATTGTCAAAAAACAACAAGAACCCTGCTGAAACGCTTAAAAACAGTGAAAACCGTCAAAAAACACCAAGAACCCTGCTAAAACACTTGAAACAGTGAAAAACCGTCAAAAAACACCAAGAACCCAGCTTAAACGCCCAAAAACAGTGAAAAACCGTCAAAAAACACCAAGAACTCTGCTGAAACGCTTAAAAACAGTGAAAAACCGTCGAAGAACACCAAGAACCTTGCTGAAACGCTTAAAAACAGTGAAAAACCGTCAAAAAACACCAAGAACCCTGCCTAAACGCCCAAAAACAGTGAAAAACCGTCAAAAAACACCAAGAACCCTGCTGAAACGCCTAAAAACAGTGAAAAACCGTCAAAAAACACCAAGAACCCTGCTGAAACGCTTAAAAACAGTGAAAAACCGTCAAAAAACACCAAGAACCCTGCTGAAAAGCTCAAAAACAATGAAAAACCATCAAAAAACACCAAGAACCCTGCATAAACGCCTAAAAACAGTGAAAAACCGTCAAAAAACACCAAGAACCCTGCTGAAACGCCTAAAAACAGTGAAAAACCGTCAAAAAACACCAAGAACCCTGCTGAAACGCTTAAAAACAGTGAAAAACCGTCAAAAAACACCAAGAACCCTGCTGAAACGCTCAAAAACAGTGAAAAACCATCAAAAAACACCAAGAACCCTGCTGAAACGCATAAAAACAGTGAAAAATCGTCAAAAAACACCAAGAACCCTGCTTAAACGCTTAAAAACAGTGAAAAACCGTCAAAAAACACCAAGAACCTTACTAAAACGCTTAAAAACAGTGGAAAACCGTCAAAATACACCGAGAAACCTACTAAAACGCTTAAAAACAGTGACAAACCGTCAAAAAACACCAAGAACCCCGCTTAAACGCTTAAAAACAGTGAAAAATCGTCAAAAAACAACAAGAACCCTGCTGAAACGCTTAAAAACAGTGAAAACCGTCAAAAAACACCAAGAACCCTGCTAAAACACTTAAAACAGTGAAAACCCGTCAAAAAACACTAAGAACCCAGCTTAAACGCTTAAAAACAGTGAAAAACCGTCAAAAAAACACCAAGAACCCTGCTAAAACGCTTAAAAACAGTGAAAAACCGTCAAAAAACACAAAGAACCTTGCTTAAACGCTTAAACACAGTGAAAACCCGCCAAAAAACACCAAGAACCCTGCTTAAACGCTTAAAAACAGTGAAAAACCGTCAAAAAACACTAAGAACCTTATAAAACGCTTAAAAACAGTGGAAAACCGTCAAAAAACACCGAGAACCCTACTAAAACGCTTAAAAACAGTGACAAACCGTCAAAAAACACCAAGAACCCCGCTTAAACGCTTAAAAACAGTGAAAAATCGTCAAAAAACAACGGGAACCCTGCTGAAACGCTTAAAAACAGTGAAAAACCGTCGAAGAACACCAAGAACCCTGCTAAAACACTTAAAACAGTGAAAAACCGTCAAAAAACACCAAGAACCCAGCTTAAACGCTTAAAAACAGTGAAAAACCGTCAAAAAACACCAAGAACTCTGCTAAAACGCTTAAAAACAGTGAAAACCCGTCAAAAAACACCAAGAACCCTGCTGAAACGCTTAAAAACAGTGAAAAACCGTCGAAGAACACCAAGAACCTTGCTGAAACGCTTAAAAACAGTAAAAAACCGTCAAAAAACACCAAGAACCCTGCATAAACGCCCAAAAACAGTGAAAAACCGTCAAAAAACACCAAGAACCATGCTGAAACGACTAAAAACAGTGAAAAACCGTCAAAAAACACCAAGAACCCTGCTGAAACGCTTAAAAACAGTGAAAAACCGTCAAAAAACACCAAGAACCCTGCTGAAACGCTTAAAAACAGTGAAAAACCGTCAAAAAACACCAAGAACCCTGCTGAAAAGCTCAAAAACAGTGAAAAACCGTCAAAAAACACCAAGAACCTTATAAAACGCTTAAAAACAGTGGAAAACCGTCAAAAAACACTGAGAACCCTACTAAAACGCTTAAAAACAGTGACAAACCGTCAAAAAACACCAAAAACCCCGCTTAAACGCTTAAAAACAGTGAAAAATCGTCAAAAAACAACAAGAACCCTGCTGAAACGCTTAAAAACAGTGAAAACCGTCAAAAAACACCAAGAACCCTGCTAAAACACTTAAAACAGTGAAAAACCGTCAAAAAACACCAAGAACCCAGCTTAAACGCTTAAAAACAGTGAAAAACCGTCAAAAAACACCAAGAACTCTGCTAAAACGCTTAAAAACAGTGAAAACCCGTCAAAAAACACCAAGAACCCTGCTGAAACGCTTAAAAACAGTGAAAAACCGTCGAAAAACACCAAGAACCTTGCTGAAACGCTTAAAAACAGTGAAAAACCGTCAAAAAACACCAAGAACCCTGCATAAACGCCCAAAAACAGTGAAAAACCGTCAAAAAACACCAAGAACCCTGCTGAAACGCCTAAAAACAGTGAAAAACCGTCAAAAAACACCAAGAACCCTGCTGAAACGCTTAAAAACAGTGAAAACCGTCAAAAAACACCAAGAACCCTGCTAAAACACTTAAAACAGTGAAAACCCGTCAAAAAACACTAAGAACCCAGCTTAAACGCTTAAAAACAGTGAAAAATCGTCAAAAAACAACAAGAACCCTGCTGAAACGCTTAAAAACAGTGAAAACCGTCAAAAAACACCAAGAACCCTGCTAAAACACTTAAAACAGTGAAAACCCGTCAAAAAACACTAAGAACCCAGCTTAAACGCTTAAAAACAGTGAAAAACCGTCAAAAAAACACCAAGAACCCTGCTAAAACGCTTAAAAACAGTGAAAAACCGTCAAAAAACAAAAAGAACCTTGCTTAAACGCTTAAACACAGTGAAAACCCGCCAAAAAACACCAAGAACCCTGCTTAAACGCTTAAAAACAGTGAAAAACCGTCAAAAAACACCAAGAACCTTATAAAACGCTTAAAAACAGTGGAAAACCGTCAAAAAACACCGAGAACCCTACTAAAACGCTTAAAAACAGTGACAAACCGTCAAAAAACACCAAGAACCCCGCTTAAACGCTTAAAAACAGTGAAAAATCGTCAAAAAACAACGGGAACCCTGCTGAAACGCTTAAAAACAGTGAAAACCGTCAAAAAACACCAAGAACCCTGCTAAAACACTTAAAACAGTGAAAAACAGTCAAAAAACACCAAGAACCCAGCTTAAACGCTTAAAAACAGTGAAAAACCGTCAAAAAACACCAAGAACTCTGCTAAAACGCTTAAAAACAGTGAAAACCCGTCAAAAAACACCAAGAACCCTGCTGAAACGCTTAAAAACAGTGAAAAACCGTCGAAGAACACCAAGAACCTTGCTGAAACGCTTAAAAACAGTGAAAAACCGTCAAAAAACACCAAGAACCCTGCATAAACGCCCAAAAACAGTGAAAAACCGTCAAAAAACACCAAGAACCATGCTGAAACGACTAAAAACAGTGAAAAACCGTCAAAAAACACCAAGAACCCTGCTGAAACGCTTAAAAACAGTGAAAAACCGTCAAAAAACACCAAGAACCCTGCTGAAACGCTTAAAAACAGTGAAAAACCGTCAAAAAACACCAAGAACCCTGCTGAAAAGCTCAAAAACAGTGAAAAACCGTCAAAAAACACCAAGAACCTTATAAAACGCTTAAAAACAGTGGAAAACCGTCAAAAAACACTGAGAACCCTACTAAAACGCTTAAAAACAGTGACAAACCGTCAAAAAACACCAAGAACCCCGCTTAAACGCTTAAAAACAGTGAAAAATCGTCAAAAAACAACAAGAACCCTGCTGAAACGCTTAAAAACAGTGAAAACCGTCAAAAAACACCAAGAACCCTGCTAAAACACTTAAAACAGTGAAAAACCGTCAAAAAACACCAAGAACCCAGCTTAAACGCTTAAAAACAGTGAAAAACCGTCAAAAAACACCAAGAACTCTGCTAAAACGCTTAAAAACAGTGAAAACCCGTCAAAAAACACCAAGAACCCTGCTGAAACGCTTAAAAACAGTGAAAAACCGTCGAAAAACACCAAGAACCTTGCTGAAACGCTTAAAAACAGTGAAAAACCGTCAAAAACACCAAGAACCCTGCATAAACGCCCAAAAACAGTGAAAAACCCTCAAAAAACACCAAGAACCCTGCTGAAACGCCTAAAAACAGTGAAAAACCGTCAAAAAACACCAAGAACCCTGCTGAAACGCTCAAAAACAGTGCAAAACCGTCAAAAAACACCAAGAACCCTGCTGAAACGCTCAAAAACAGTGAAAAACCATCAAAAAACACCAAGAACCCTGCTGAAACGCCTAAAAACAGTGAAAAATCGTCAAAAAACACCAAGAACCCTGCTTAAACGCTTAAAATCAGTGAAAACCGTCAAAAAACACCAAGAACCCTGCTAAAACACTTAAAACAGTGAAAAACCGTCAAAAAACACCAAGAACCCAGCTTAAACGCTTAAAAACAGTGAAAAACCGTCAAAAAAACACCAAGAACCCTGCTAAAACGCTTAAAAACAGTGAAAAACCGTCAAAAACACAAAGAACCTTGCTTAAACGCTTAAACACAGTGAAAACCCGCCAAAAAACACCAAGAACCCTGCTTAAACGCTTAAAAACAGTGAAAAACCGTCAAAAAAAAAACACCAAGAACCTTATAAAACGCTTAAAAACAGTGGAAAACCGTCAAAAAACACCGAGAACCCTACTAAAACGCTTAAAAACAGTGACAAACCGTCAAAAAACACCAAGAACCCCGCTTAAACGCTTAAAAACAGTGAAAAATCGTCAAAAAACAACAAGAACCCTGCTGAAACGCTTAAATACAGTGAAAACCGTCAAAAAACACCAAGAACCCTGCTAAAACACTTGAAACAGTGAAAAACCGTCAAAAAACACCAAGAACCCAGCTTAAACGCCCAAAAACAGTGAAAAACCGTCAAAAAACACCAAGAACTCTGCTGAAACGCTTAAAAACAGTGAAAAACCGTCGAAGAACACCAAGAACCTTGCTGAAACGCTTAAAAACAGTGAAAAACCGTCAAAAAACACCAAGAACCCTGCATAAACGCCCAAAAACAGTGAAAAACCGTCAAAAAACACCAAGAACCCTGCTGAAACGCCTAAAAACAGTGAAAAACCGTCAAAAAACACCAAGAACCCTGCTGAAACGCTTAAAAACAGTGAAAAACCGTCAAAAAACACCAAGAACCCTGCTGAAAAGCTCAAAAACAGTGAAAAACCATCAAAAAACACCAAGAACCCTGCATAAACGCCTAAAAACAGTGAAAAACCGTCAAAAAACACCAAGAACCCTGCTGAAACGCCTAAAAACAGTGAAAAACCGTCAAAAAACACCAAGAACCCTGCTGAAACGCTTAAAAACAGTGAAAAACCGTCAAAAAACACCAAGAACCCTGCTGAAACGCTCAAAAACAGTGAAAAACCATCAAAAAACACCAAGAACCCTGCTGAAACGCATAAAAACAGTGAAAAATCGTCAAAAAACACCAAGAACCCTGCTTAAACGCTTAAAAACAGTGAAAAACCGTCAAAAAACACCAAGAACCTTACTAAAACGCTTAAAAACAGTGGAAAACCGTCAAAATACACCGAGAACCATGCTGAAACGCTTAAAAACAGTGAAAAACCGTCAAAAAACACCAAGAACCTTACTAAAACGCTTAAAAACAGTGAAAAACCGTCAAAAAACACCAAGAACCATGCTGAAACGACTAAAAACAGTGAAAAACCGTCAAAAAACACCAAGAACCCTGCTGAAACGCTTAAAAACAGTGAAAAACCGTCAAAAAACACCAAGAACCCTGCTGAAAAGCTCAAAAACAGTGAAAAACCATCAAAAAACACCAAGAACCCTGCTGAAACGCCTAAAAACAGTGAAAAATCGTCAAAAAACACCAAGAACCCTGCTTAAACGCTTAAAAACAGTGAAAAACCGTCAAAAAACACCAAGAACCTTACTAAAACGCTTAAAAACAGTGAAAAACCGTCAAAAAACACCAAGAACCATGCTGAAACGACAAAAAACAGTGAAAAACCGTCAAAAAACACCAAGAACCCTGCTGAAACGCTTAAAAACAGTGAAAAACCGTCAAAAAACACCAAGAACCCTGCTGAAAAGCTCAAAAACAGTGAAAAACCATCAAAAAACACCAAGAACCCTGCTGAAACGCCTAAAAACAGTGAAAAATCGTCAAAAAACACCAAGAACCCTGCTTAAACGCTTAAAAACAGTGAAAAAACCGTCAAAAAACACCAAGAACCTTACTAAAACGCTTAAAACAGTGGAAAACCGTCAAATACACCGAGAAACCTACTTAAACGCTTAAAACAGTGACAAACCGTCAAAAACACCAAGAACCCCGCTTAAACGTTTAAAAACAGTGAAAAATCGTCAAAAAACAACAAGAACCCTGCTGAAACGCTTAAAAACAGTGAAACCGTCAAAAAACAGCAAGAACTCTGCTAAAACACTTAAAAAAGTGAAAAACCGTCAAAAAACACCAAGAACCCAGCTTAAACGCTTAAAAACAGTGAAAAACCGTCAAAAACACCAAGAACCCTGCTAAAACGCTTAAAAACAGTGAAAAAACCGTCAAAAAACACAAAGAACCTTGCTTAAACGCTTAAAAACAGTGAAAACCCGCCAAAAAACACCAAGACCCTGCTAAAACGCTTAAAAACAGTGACAAACCGTCAAATAACACCAAGAACCCGCTTAAACGCTTAAAAACAGTGAAAAACCGTCAAAAACACCAATAACCCTGCTAAAATGCTAAAAAAACAGTGAAAAAACCGTCAAAAAACACAAGAACTCTGCTAAAACACTTAAAAACAGTGAAAAACCGTCAAAAAACACCAAGAACCCTGCTTTAAACGCTTAAAAACAGTGAAAAACCGTCAAAAAAACACCAAGAACCCTACTAAAACGCTTAAAAAACAGTGAAAACCCGTCAAAAAACACCAAGAACCCGGCAGAAGCGCTTAAAAACAGTGAAAATCGTCAAAAAACACCAAGAACCCTGCTTAAACGCTTAAAAACAGTGAAAACACTTAAAACAGTGCTTATTTTAAAGATATCGACAAAATACGAACGCTTAAAAACAGTGAAAAACCGTCAAAAACACCAAAAACCCTGCTAAAACGCCTAAAAACAGTGACAAATCGTCAAAAAACACCAAGAACCCCGCTTAAACGCTTAAAAACAGTGAAAACAGTCAAAAAACACCAAGAACCCTGCTAAAATGCTAAAAAACAGTGAAAAACCGTCAAAAAACACCAAGAACCCTGCTTAAACGCCTAAAAACAGTGAAAAACCGTCAAAAAACACCAAGAACTCTGCTAAAACGCTTAAAAACAGTGAAAAGCCGTCAAAAAACACCAAGAACCCTGCTTAAACGCTTAAAAACAGTGAAAAACCGTCAAAAAACACCAAGAACCTTATAAAACGCTTAAGAACAGTGGAAAACCGTCAAAAAACACCGAGAACCCTACTAAAACGCTTAAAAACAGTGACAAACCGTCAGAAAACTCCAAGAACCCCGCTTAAACGCTTAAAAACAGTGAAAAATCGTCAAAAAACAACAAGAACCCTGCTGAAACGCTTAAAAACAGTGAAAACCGTCAAAAAACACCAAGAACCCTGCTAAAACACTTAAAACAGTGAAAAACTGTCAAAAAACACCAAGACCCAGCTTAAACGCCTAAAAACAGTGAAAAACCGCGTTTAAGCATGGTTGTTGGTGTTTTTCGACGGTTTTTCACTGTTTTTAAGCGTTTCAGCAGGGTTCTTGGTATTTTTTGACGGTTTTTCACTGTTTTTAAGCGTTTAAGCAGGGTTCTTGGTGTTTTTTGACGGTTTTTCACTGTTTTTAAGTGTTTTAGCAGAGTTCTTGGTGTTTTTTGACGGTTTTTCACTGTTTTTTAGCATTTTAGCAGGGTTCTTGGTGTTTTTTGACGGTTTTTCACTGTTTTTAAGCGTTTAAGCGGGGTTCTTGGTGTTTTTTGACGGTTTGTCACTGTTTTTAAGCGTTTTAGCAGGGTTCTTGGTGTTTTTTGGCGGGTTTTCACTATTTTTAAGCGTTTAAGCATGGTTCTTGGTGTTTTTCGACGGTTTTTCACTGTTTTTAAGCGTTTCAGCAGGGTTCTTGGTGTTTTTTGACGGTTTTTCACTGTTTTAAGCGTAGCAGGGTTCTTGGTGTTTTTTGACGGTTTTTCACTGTTTTTAAGTGTTTTAGCAGAGTTCTTGGTGTTTTTTGACGATTTTTCACTGTTTTTTAGCATTTTAGCAGGGTTCTTGGTGTTTTTTGACGGTTTTTCACTGTTTTTAAGCGTTTAAGCGGGGTTCTTGGTGTTTTTTGACGGTTTGTCACTGTTTTTAAGCGTTTTAGCAGGGTTCTTGGTGTTTTTTGGCGGGTTTTCACTGTTTTTAAGCGTTTAAGCAAGGTTCTTTGTGTTTTTTGACGGTTTTTCACTGTTTTTAAGCGTTTTAGCAGGGTTCTTGGTGTTTTTTGACGGTTTTTCACTGTTTTTAAGCGTTTAAGCATGGTTCTTGGTGTTTTTCGACGGTTTTTCACTGTTTTTAAGCGTTTCAGCAGGGTTCTTGGTGTTTTTTGACGGTTTTTCACCGTTTCTAAGCGTTTAAGCAAGGTTCTTGGTGTTTTTTGACGATTTTTCACTGTTTTTAAGCGTTTTAGCAGGGTTTTTGCTGTTTTTTGACCGTTTTTCACTGTTTTTTAGCATTCAAGCAGGGTCCTTGGTGTTTTTTGATGGTTTTTCACTTTTTTGAGCGTTTCAGCAGGGTTCTTGGTGTTTTTTGACGGTTTTTCACTGTTTTTAAGCGTTTCAGCAGGGTTCTTGGTGTTTTTTGACGGTTTTTCGCTGATTTTAGGCGTTTCAGCAGGGTTCTTGGTGTTTTTTGACGCTTTTTCACTGTTTTTGGACGTTTATGCAGGGTTCTTGGTGTTTTTTGACGGTTTTTCCCTGTTTTTAAGCGTTTCAGCAAGGTTCTTGGTATTTTTCGACGGTTTTTCACTGTTTTTAAGCGTTTCAGCAGGGTTCAGGTGTTTTTTGACGGGTTTTCACTGTTTTTAAGCGTTTTAGCAGAGTTCTTGGTGTTTTTTGACGGTTTTTCGCTGTTTTTAAGCGTTTAAGCTGGGTTCTTGGTGTTTTTTAACGGTTTTTCACTGTTTTAAGTGTTTTAGCAGAGTTCTTGGTGTTTTATGACGGTTTTCACTGTTTTTAAGCGTTTCAGCAGGGTTCTTGGTATTTTTTGACGGTTTTTCACTGTTTTTAAGCGTTTAAGCAGGGTTCTTGGTGTTTTTTGACGGTTTTTCACTGTTTTTAAGTGTTTTAGCAGAGTTCTTGGTGTTTTTTTGACGGTTTTTCACTGTTTTTTAGCATTTTAGCAGGGTTCTTGGTGTTTTTTGACGGTTTTTCACTGTTTTTAAGCGTTTAAGCGGGGTTCTTGGTGTTTTTTGACGGTTTGTCACTGTTTTTAAGCGTTTTAGCAGGGTTCTTGGTGTTTTTTGGCGGGTTTTCACTGTTTTTAAGCGTTTAAGCATGGTTCTTGGTGTTTTTCGACGGTTTTTCACTGTTTTTAAGCGTTTCAGCAGGGTTCTTGGTGTTTTTTGACGGTTTTTCACTGTTTTAAGCGTAGCAGGGTTCTTGGTGTTTTTTGACGGTTTTTCACTGTTTTTAAGTGTTTTAGCAGAGTTCTTGGTGTTTTTTGACGATTTTTCACTGTTTTTTAGCATTTTAGCAGGGTTCTTGGTGTTTTTTGACGGTTTTTCACTGTTTTTAAGCGTTTAAGCGGGGTTCTTGGTGTTTTTTGACGGTTTGTCACTGTTTTTAAGCGTTTTAGCAGGGTTCTTGGTGTTTTTTGGCGGGTTTTCACTGTTTTTAAGCGTTTAAGCAAGGTTCTTTGTGTTTTTTGACGGTTTTTCACTGTTTTTAAGCGTTTTAGCAGGGTTCTTGGTGTTTTTTGACGGTTTTTCACTGTTTTTAAGCGTTTAAGCATGGTTCTTGGTGTTTTTCGACGGTTTTTCACTGTTTTTAAGCGTTTCAGCAGGGTTCTTGGTGTTTTTTGACGGTTTTTCACCGTTTCTAAGCGTTTAAGCAAGGTTCTTGGTGTTTTTTGACGATTTTTCACTGTTTTTAAGCGTTTTAGCAGGGTTTTTGCTGTTTTTTGACCGTTTTTCACTGTTTTTTAGCATTCAAGCAGGGTCCTTGGTGTTTTTTGATGGTTTTTCACTTTTTTGAGCGTTTCAGCAGGGTTCTTGGTGTTTTTTGACGGTTTTTCACTGTTTTTAAGCGTTTCAGCAGGGTTCTTGGTGTTTTTTGACGGTTTTTCGCTGATTTTAGGCGTTTCAGCAGGGTTCTTGGTGTTTTTTGACGCTTTTTCACTGTTTTTGGACGTTTATGCAGGGTTCTTGGTGTTTTTTGACGGTTTTTCCCTGTTTTTAAGCGTTTCAGCAAGGTTCTTGGTGTTTTTCGACGGTTTTTCACTGTTTTTAAGCGTTTCAGCAGGGTTCAGGTGTTTTTTGACGGGTTTTCACTGTTTTTAAGCGTTTTAGCAGAGTTCTTGGTGTTTTTTGACGGTTTTTCGCTGTTTTTAAGCGTTTAAGCTGGGTTCTTGGTGTTTTTTAACGGTTTTTCACTGTTTTAAGTGTTTTAGCAGAGTTCTTGGTGTTTTATGACGGTTTTCACTGTTTTTAAGCGTTTCAGCAGGGTTCTTGTTGTTTTTTGACGATTTTTCACTGTTTTTAAGCGTTTAAGCGGGGTTCTTGGTGTTTTTTGACGGTTTGTCACTGTTTTTAAGCGTTTTAGTAGGGTTCTCGGTGTTTTTTGACGGTTTCCACTGTTTTTAAGCGTTTTATAAGGTTCTTTGTGTTTTTTGACGGTTTTTCACTGTTTTTAAGCGTTTAAGCAGGGTTCTTGGTGTTTTTTGACGGCTTTTCACTGTTTTTAAGCGTTTTAGCAGAGTTCTTGGTGTTTTTTGACGGCTTTTCACTGTTTTTAAGCGTTTTAGCGGGGTTCTTGGTGTTTTTTGACGGTTTTCCACTGTTTTTAAGCGTTTAAGCAGGGATGTTGGTGTTTTTTGACGATTTTTCACTGTTTTTAAGCGTTTCAGCCGGGTTCTTGGTGTTTTTTGGCGGGTTTTCACTGTTTTTAAGCGTTTAAGCAAAGTTCTTCGTGTTTTTTGACGGTTTTTCACTGTTTTTAAGCGTTTAAGCAGGGTTCTTGGTGTTTTTTGACGGTTTTTCACTGTTTTTAAGTGTTTTAGCAGAGTTCTTGGTGTTTTTTGACGGTTTTTCACTGTTTTTTAGCATTTTAGCAGGGTTCTTGGTGTTTTTTGACGGTTTTTCACTGTTTTTAAGCGTTTAAGCGGGGTTCTTGGTGTTTTTTGACGGTTTGTCACTGTTTTTAAGCGTTTTAGCAAGTTTCTTGGTGTTTTTTGGCGGGTTTTCACTGTTTTTAAGCGTTTTAGCAAGGTTCTTTCAACAGTGAAAAACCGTCAAAAAACACCAAGAACCCGGCTGAAGCGCTTAAAAACAGTGAAAAATCGTCAAAAAACAACAAGAACCCTGCTGAAACGCTTAAAAACAGTGAAAACCGTCATAAAACACCAAGAACCCTGCTAAAACACTTAAAACAGTGAAAAACCGTCAAAAAACACCAAGAACCCTGCTTAAACGCTTAAAAACAGTGAAAAACCGTCAAAAAACACCAAGAACCCTGCTAAAATGCTAAAAAACAGTGAAAAACCGTCAAAAAACACCAAGAACCCTGCTTAAACGCCTAAAAACAGTGAAAAACCGTCAAAAAACACCAAGAACTCTGCTAAAACGCTTAAAAACAGTGAAAAGCCGTCAAAAAACACCAAGAACCCTGCTTAAACGCTTAAAAACAGTGAAAAACCGTCAAAAAACACCAAGAACCTTATAAAACGCTTAAGAACAGTGGAAAACCGTCAAAAAACACCGAGAACCCTACTAAAACGCTTAAAAACAGTGACAAACCGTCAGAAAACTCCAAGAACCCCGCTTAAACGCTTAAAAACAGTGAAAATCGTCAAAAAACAACAAGAACCCTGCTGAAACGCTTAAAAACAGTGAAAACCGTCAAAAAACACCAAGAACCCTGCTAAAACACTTAAAAGAGTGAAAAACCGTCAAAAAACACCAAGAACCCAGCTTAAACGCCTAAAAATAGTGAAAAACCGCGTTTAAGCATGGTTGTTGGTGTTTTTCGACGGTTTTTCACTGTTTTTAAGCGTTTCAGCAGGGTTCTTGGTATTTTTTGACGGTTTTTCACTGTTTTTAAGCGTTTAAGCAGGGTTCTTGTTGTTTTTTGACGGTTTTTCACTGTTTTTATGTGTTTTAGCAGAGTTCATGGTGTTTTTTGACGGTTTTTCACTGTTTTTTAGCATTTTAGCAGAGTTCTTGGTGTTTTTTGACGGTTTTTCACTGTTTTTAAGCGTTTAAGCGGGGTTCTTGGTGTTTTTTGACGGTTTGTCACTGTTTTTAAGCGTTTTAGCAGGGTTCTTGGTGTTTTTTGGCGGGTTTTCACTGTTTTTAAGCGTTTAAGCATGGTTCTTGGTGTTTTTCGACGGTTTTTCACTGTTTTTAAGCGTTTCAGCAGGGTTCTTGGTGTTTTTTGACGGTTTTTCACTGTTTTAAGCGTTTAAGCAGGGTTCTTGGTGTTTTTTGACGGTTTTTCACTGTTTTTAAGTGTTTTAGCAGAGTTCTTGGTGTTTTTTGACGATTTTTCACTGTTTTTTAGCATTTTAGCAGGGTTCTTGGTGTTTTTTGACGGTTTTTCACTGTTTTTAAGCGTTTAAGCGGGGTTCTTGGTGTTTTTTGACGGTTTGTCACTGTTTTTAAGCGTTTTAGCAGGGTTCTTGGTGTTTTTTGGCGGGTTTTCACTGTTTTTAAGCGTTTAAGCAAGGTTCTTTGTGTTTTTTGACGGTTTTTCACTGTTTTTAAGCGTTTTAGCAGGGTTCTTGGTGTTTTTTGACGGTTTTTCACTGTTTTTAAGCGTTTAAGCATGGTTCTTGGTGTTTTTCGACGGTTTTTCACTGTTTTTAAGCGTTTCAGCAGGGTTCTTGGTGTTTTTTGACGGTTTTTCACCGTTTCTAAGCGTTTAAGCAAGGTTCTTGGTGTTTTTTGACGATTTTTCACTGTTTTTAAGCGTTTTAGCAGGGTTCTTGCTGTTTTTTGGCCGTTTTTCACTGTTTTTTAGCATTCAAGCAGGGTCCTTGGTGTTTTTTGATGGTTTTTCACTTTTTTGAGCGTTTCAGCAGGGTTCTTGGTGTTTTTGACGGTTTTTCACTGTTTTTAAGCGTTTCAGCAGGGTTCTTGGTGTTTTTTGACGGTTTTTGGCTGATTTTAGGCGTTTCAGCAGGGTTCTTGGTGTTTTTTGACGCTTTTTCACTGTTTTTATGTGTTTTAGCAGAGTTCTTGGTGTTTTTTGACGGTTTTTCACTGTTTTTTAGCATTTTAGCAGAGTTCTTGGTGTTTTTTGACGGTTTTTCACTGTTTTTAAGCGTTTAAGCGGGGTTCTTGGTGTTTTTTGACGGTTTGTCACTGTTTTTAAGCGTTTTAGCAGGGTTCTTGGTGTTTTTTGGCGGGTTTTCACTGTTTTTAAGCGTTTAAGCATGGTTCTTGGTGTTTTTCGACGGTTTTTCACTGTTTTTAAGCGTTTCAGCAGGGTTCTTGGTGTTTTTTGACGGTTTTTCACTGTTTTAAGCGTTTAAGCGGGGTTCTTGGTGATTTTTGACGGTTTTTCACTGTTTTTAAGTGTTTTAGCAGAGTTCTTGGTGTTTTTTGACAATTTTTCACTGTTTTTTTAGCATTTTAGCAGGGTTCTTGGTGTTTTTTGACGGTTTTTCACTGTTTTTAAGCGTTTAAGCGGGGTTCTTGGTGTTTTTTGACGGTTTGTCACTGTTTTTAAGCGTTTTAGCAGGGTTCTTGGTGTTTTTTGGCGGGTTTTCACTGTTTTTAAGCGTTTAAGCAAGGTTCTTTGTGTTTTTTGACGGTTTTTCACTGTTTTTAAGCGTTTTAGCAGGGTTCTTGGTGTTTTTTGACGGTTTTTCACTGTTTTTAAGCGTTTAAGCATGGTTCTTGGTGTTTTTCGACGGTTTTTCACTGTTTTTAAGCGTTTCAGCAGGGTTCTTGGTGATTTTAGACGGTTTTTCACCGTTTCTAAGCGTTTAAGCAAGGTTCTTGGTGTTTTTTGACGATTTTTCACTGTTTTTAAGCGTTTTAGCAGGGTTCTTGCTGTTTTTTGGCCGTTTTTCACTGTTTTTTAGCATTCAAGCAGGGTCCTTGGTGTTTTTTGATGGTTTTTCACTTTTTTGAGCGTTTCAGCAGGGTTCTTGGTGTTTTTTGACGGTTTTTCACTGTTTTTAAGCGTTTCAGCAGGGTTCTTGGTGTTTTTTGACGGTTTTTGGCTGATTTTAGGCGTTTCAGCAGGGTTCTTGGTGTTTTTTGACGCTTTTTCACTGTTTTTGGGCGTTTATGCAGGGTTCTTGGTGTTTTTTGAAGGTTTTTCCCTGTTTTTAAGCGTTTCAGCAAGGTTCTTGGTGTTTTTCGACGGTTTTTCACTGTTTTTAAGCGTTTCAGCAGGGTTCAGGTGTTTTTTGACGGGTTTTCACTGTTTTTAAGCGTTTTAGCAGAGTTCTTGGTGTTTTTTGACGGTTTTTCGCTGTTTTTAAGCGTTTAAGCTGGGTTCTTGGTGTTTTTTAACGGTTTTCCACTGTTTTAAGTGTTTTAGCAGAGTTCTTGGTGTTTTTTGACGGTTTTCACTGTTTTTAAGCGTTTCAGCAGGGTTCTTGTTGTTTTTTGACGATTTTTCACTGTTTTTAAGCGTTTAAGCGAGGTTCTTGGTGTTTTTTGACGGTTTGTCACTGTTTTTAAGCGTTTTAGTAGGGTTCTCGGTGTTTTTTGACGGTTTTCCACTGTTTTTAAGCGTTTTATAAGGTTCTTTGTGTTTTTTGACGGTTTTTCACTGTTTTTAAGCGTTTAAGCAGGGTTCTTGGTGTTTTTTGACGGCTTTTCACTGTTTTTAAGCGTTTTAGCAGAGTTCTTGGTGTTTTTTGACGGCTTTTCACTGTTTTTAAGCGTTTTAGCGGGGTTCTTGGTGTTTTTTGACGGTTTTCCACTGTTTTTAAGAGTTTAAGCAGGGATCTTGGTGTTTTTTTACGATTTTTCACTGTTTTTAGGCGTTTCAGCCGGGTTCTTGGTGTTTTTTGGTGGGTTTTCACTGTTTTTAAGCGTTTAAGCAAAGTTCTTCGTATTTTTTGACGGTTTTTCACTGTTTTTAAGCGTTTAAGCAGGGTTCTTGGTGTTTTTTGACGGTTTTTCACTGTTTTTAAGTGTTTTAGCAGAGTTCTTGGTGTTTTTTGACGGTTTTTCACTGTTTTTTAGCATTTTAGCAGGGTTCTTGGTGTTTTTTGACGGTTTTTCACTGTTTTTAAGCGTTTAACCGGGGTTCTTGGTGTTTTTTGACGGTTTGTCACTGTTTTTAAGCGTTTTAGCAGGTTTCTTGGTGTTTTTTGGCGGGTTTTCACTGTTTTTAAGCGTTTTAGCAAGGTTCTTTTAACAGTGAAAAACCGTCAAAAAACACCAAGAACCCGGCTGAAGCGCTTAAAAACAGTGAAAAATCGTCAAAAAACAACAAGAACCCTGCTGAAACGCTTAAAAACAGTGAAAACCGTCATAAAACACCAAGAACCCTGCTAAAACACTTAAAACAGTGAAAAACCGTCAAAAAACACCAAGAACCCTGCTTAAACGCTTAAAAACAGTGAAAAACCGTCAAAAAACACCAAGAACTCTGCTAAAACGCTTAAAAACAGTGAAAACCCGTCAAAAAACACCAAGAACCCTGCTGAAACGCTTAAAAACAGTGAAAAACCGTTGAAAAACATCAAGAACCATGCTGAAACGCTTAAAAACAGTGAAAACCCGTCAAAAAACACCAAGAACCCTGCTGAAACGCTTAAAAACAGTGAAAAACCGTCAAAAAACACCAAGAACCCTGCATAAACGCCCAAAAACAGTGAAAAACCGTCAAAAAACACCAAGAACCCTGCTGAAACGCCCAAAAACAGTGAAAAACCGTCAAAAAACACCAAGAACCCTGCTGAAACGCTTAAAAACAGTGAAAAACCGTCAAAAAACACCAAGAACCCTGCTGAAACGCTCAAAAACAGTGAAAAACCATCAAAAAACACTAAGAACCATGCTTGAACGCTAAAAAACAGTGAAAAACCGTCAAAAAACTCCAAGAACCCTGCTGAAACGCTTAAAAACAGTGAAAAACCTTCAAAAAACACCAAGAACCATGCTTAAACGCTTAAAAACAGTGAAAAACCGTCAAAAAACAACAAGAACCCTGCTAAAACGCTTAAAAACAGTGAAAAACCGTCAAAAAACACAAAGAACCTTGCTTAAACGCTTAAAAACAGTGAAAACCCGCCAAAAAACACCAAGAACCCGGCTGAAACGCTTAAAAACAGTGAAAAATCGTCAAAAAACACCAAGATCCCTGCTTAAACGCCTAAAAAAAGTGGAAAACCGTCAAAAAACACCAAGAACCCAGCTAAAACGCTTAAAAACAGTGAAAAACCGTCAAAAAACACCAAAAACCCTGCTAAAACGCTTAAAAACAGTGACAAACCGTCAAAAAACACCAAGAACCACGCCCAAACGCGTAAAAACAGTGAAAAACCGTCAAAAAACACCAAGAACCCTGCTAAAATGCTAAAAAACAGTGAAAAACCGTCAAAAAACAACAAGAACTCTGCTGAAACACATAAAAACAGTGAAAAACCGTCAAAAAACACCAAGAACCCTGCTTAAACGCCTAAAAACAGTGAAAAACCGTCAAAAAACACCAAGAACTCTGCTAAAACGCTTAAAAACAGTGAAAAGCCGTCAAAAAACACCAAGAACCCTGCTGAAACGCTTAAAAACAGTGAAAAACCGTAAAAAAACACCGAGAACCTTATAAAACGCTTAAAAACAGTGGAAAACCGTCAAAAAACACCGAGAACCCTACTAAAACGCTTAAAAACAGTGACAAACCGTCAAAAAACACCAAGAACCCCGCTTAAACGCTTAAAAACAGTGAAAAATCGTCAAAAAACAACAAGAATCCTGCTGAAACGCTTAAAAACAGTGAAAACCGTCAAAAAACACCAAGAACCCTGCTAAAACACTTAAAACAGTGAAAAACCGTCAAAAAACACCAAGAACCCAGCTTAAACGCTTAAAAACAGCGAAAACCCGTCAAAAAACACCAAGAACTCTGCTAAAACACTTAAAAACAGTGAAAACCCGTCAAAAAACACCAAGAACCCTGCTGAAACGCTTAAAAACAGTGAAAAACCGTCGAAAAAACACCAAGAACCTTGCTGAAACGCTTAAAAACTGTGAAAAACCGTCAAAAAACACAAAGAACCCTGCATAAACGCCCAAAAACAGTGAAAAACCGTCAAAAAACACCAAGAACCCTGCTGAAACGCCTAAAAACAGTGAAAAACCGTTAAAAAACACCAAGAACCCTGCTTAAACGCTTAAAAACAGTGAAAACCCGTCAAAAAACACCAAGAACCCTGCTGAAACGCTCAAAAACAGTGAAAAACCATCAAAAAACACCAAGAACCCTGCTAAAACGCTTAAAAACAGTGAAAAATCGTCAAAAAACACCAAGAACCTTGCTTAAACGCTTAGAAACGGTGAAAAACCGTCAAAAACCACCAAGAACCCTGCTGAAACGCTTGAAAACAGTTAACAACCGTCGAAAAACAACAAGAACCATGCTTAAACGCTTAAAAACAGTGAAAAACCGTCAAAAAACTCCAAGAACCCTGCTAAAACGCTTAAAAACAGTGAAAAACCGTCAAAAAACACCAAGAACCCTGCATAAACGCCCAAAAACAGTGAAAAACCGTCAAAAAACACCAAGAACCCTGCTGAAACGCCTAAAAACAGTGAAAAACCGTCAAAAAACACCAAGAACCCTGCTGAAACGCTTAAAAACAGTGAAAAACCGTCAAAAAACACCAAGAACCCTGCTGAAACGCTCAAAAACAGTGAAAAACCATCAAAAAACACTAAGAACCATGCTTGAACGCTAAAAAACAGTGAAAAACCGTCAAAAAACTCCAAGAACCCTGCTGAAACGCTTAAAAACAGTGAAAAACCTTCAAAAAACACCAAGAACCATGCTTAAACGCTTAAAAACAGTGAAAAACCGTCAAAAAACAACAAGAACCCTGCTAAAACGCTTAAAAACAGTGAAAAACCGTCAAAAAACACAAAGAACCTTGCTTAAACGCTTAAAAACAGTGAAAACCCGCCAAAAAACACCAAGAACCCGGCTGAAACGCTTAAAAACAGTGAAAAATCGTCAAAAAACACCAAGATCCCTGCTTAAACGCCTAAAAAAAGTGGAAAACCGTCAAAAAACACCAAGAACCCAGCTAAAACGCTTAAAAACAGTGAAAAACCGTCAAAAAACACCAAAAACCCTGCTAAAACGCTTAAAAACAGTGACAAACCGTCAAAAAACACCAAGAACCACGCCCAAACGCGTAAAAACAGTGAAAAACCGTCAAAAAACACCAAGAACCCTGCTAAAATGCTAAAAAACAGTGAAAAACCGTCAAAAAACAACAAGAACTCTGCTGAAACACATAAAAACAGTGAAAAACCGTCAAAAAACACCAAGAACCCTGCTTAAACGCCTAAAAACAGTGAAAAACCGTCAAAAAACACCAAGAACTCTGCTAAAACGCTTAAAAACAGTGAAAAGCCGTCAAAAAACACCAAGAACCCTGCTGAAACGCTTAAAAACAGTGAAAAACCGTAAAAAAACACCGAGAACCTTATAAAACGCTTAAAAACAGTGGAAAACCGTCAAAAAACACCGAGAACCCTACTAAAACGCTTAAAAACAGTGACAAACCGTCAAAAAACACCAAGAACCCCGCTTAAACGCTTAAAAACAGTGAAAAATCGTCAAAAAACAACAAGAATCCTGCTGAAACGCTTAAAAACAGTGAAAACCGTCAAAAAACACCAAGAACCCTGCTAAAACACTTAAAACAGTGAAAAACCGTCAAAAAACACCAAGAACCCAGCTTAAACGCTTAAAAACAGCGAAAACCCGTCAAAAAACACCAAGAACTCTGCTAAAACACTTAAAAACAGTGAAAACCCGTCAAAAAACACCAAGAACCCTGCTGAAACGCTTAAAAACAGTGAAAAACCGTCGAAAAAACACCAAGAACCTTGCTGAAACGCTTAAAAACTGTGAAAAACCGTCAAAAAACACAAAGAACCCTGCATAAACGCCCAAAAACAGTGAAAAACCGTCAAAAAACACCAAGAACCCTGCTGAAACGCCTAAAAACAGTGAAAAACCGTTAAAAAACACCAAGAACCCTGCTTAAACGCTTAAAAACAGTGAAAACCCGTCAAAAAACACCAAGAACCCTGCTGAAACGCTCAAAAACAGTGAAAAACCATCAAAAAACACCAAGAACCCTGCTAAAACGCTTAAAAACAGTGAAAAATCGTCAAAAAACACCAAGAACCTTGCTTAAACGCTTAGAAACGGTGAAAAACCGTCAAAAACCACCAAGAACCCTGCTGAAACGCTTGAAAACAGTTAACAACCGTCGAAAAACAACAAGAACCATGCTTAAACGCTTAAAAACAGTGAAAAACCGTCAAAAAACTCCAAGAACCCTGCTAAAACGCTTAAAAACAGTGAAAAACCGTCAAAAAACACAAAGAACCTTGCTTAAACACTTAAAAACAGTGAAAACCCGCCAAAAAACACCAAGAACCCTGCTAAAACGCTTAAAAACAGTGACAAACCGTCAAAAAACACCAAGAACCCCGCTTAAACGCTTAAAAACAGTGAAAAACCGTCAAAAAACACCAAGAACCCTGCTAAAATGCTAAAAAACAGTGAAAAACCGTCAAAAAACACCAAGAACTCTGCTAAAACACTTAAAAACAGTGAAAAACCGTCAAAAAACACCAAGAACCCTGCTTAAACGCTGAAAAACAGTGAAAAACCGTCAAAAAACACAAAGAACCTTGCTTAAACGCTTAAAAACAGTGAAAACCCGCCAAAAAACACCAAGAACCCGGCTGAAACGCTTAAAAACAGTGAAAAATCGTCAAAAAACACCAAGATCCCTGCTTAAACGCTTAAAAACAGTGAAAAACCGTCAAAAAACACCAAAAACCCTGCTAAAACGCTTAAAAACAGTGACAAACCGTCAAAAAACACCAAGAACCCCGCTTAAACGCTTAAAAACAGTGAAAAACCGTCAAAAAACACAAACAACCCTGCTAAAATGCTAAAAAACAGTGAAAAACCGTCTAAAAACACCAAGAACTCTGCTAAAACACTTAAAAACAGTGAAAAACCGTCAAAAAACACCAAGAACCCTGCTTAAACGCTTAAAAACAGTGAAAAACCATCAAAAAACACCAAGAACTCTGCTAAAACCCTTAAAAACAGTGAAAAGCCGTCAAAAAACTCCAAGAACCCTGCTGAAACGCTTAAAAACAGTGAGAAACCTTCAAAAAACACCAAGAACCATGCTTAAACGCTTAAAAACAGTGAAAAACCGTCAAAAAACAACAAGAACCCTGCTAAAACGCTTAAAAACAGTGAAAAACCGTCAAAAAACACAAAGAACCTTGCTTAAACGCTTAAAAACAGTGAAAACCCGCCAAAAAACACCAAGAACCCGGCTGAAACGCTTAAAAACAGTGAAAAATCGTCAAAAAACACCAAGATCCCTGCTTAAACGCTTAAAAAAAGTGGAAAACCGTCAAAAAACACCAAGAACCCAGCTAAAACGCTTAAAAACAGTGAAAAACCGTCAAAAAACACCAAAAACCCTGCTAAAACGCTTAAAAACAGTGACAAACCGTCAAAAAACACCAAGAACCACGCCCAAACGCGTAAAAACAGTGAAAAACCGTCAAAAAACACCAAGAACCCTGCTAAAATGCTAAAAAACAGTGAAAAACCGTCAAAAAACACCAAGAACTCTGCTGAAACACATAAAAACAGTGAAAAACCGTCAAAAAACACCAAGAACCCTGCTTAAACGCCTAAAAACAGTGAAAAACCGTCAAAAAACACCAAGAACTCTGCTAAAACGCTTAAAAACAGTGAAAAGCCGTCAAAAAACACCAAGAACCCTGCTTAAACGCTTAAAAACAGTGAAAAACCGTAAAAAAACACCGAGAACCTTATAAAACGCTTAAAAACAGTGGAAAACCGTCAAAAAACACCGAGAACCCTACTAAAACGCTTAAAAACAGTGACAAACCGTCAAAAAACACCAAGAACCCCGCTTAAACGCTTAAAAACAGTGAAAAATCGTCAAAAAACAACAAGAATCCTGCTGAAACGCTTAAAAACAGTGAAAACCGTCAAAAAACACCAAGAACCCTGCTAAAACACTTAAAACAGTGAAAAACCGTCAAAAAACACCAACAACCCAGCTTAAACGCTTAAAAACAGCGAAAACCCGTCAAAAAACACCAAGAACTCTGCTAAAACACTTAAAAACAGTGAAAACCCGTCAAAAAACACCAAGAACCCTGCTGAAACGCTTAAAAACAGTGAAAAACCGTCGAAAAAACACCAAGAACCTTGCTGAAACGCTTAAAAACTGTGAAAAACCGTCAAAAAATACAAAGAACCCTGCATAAACGCCCAAAAACAGTGAAAAACCGTCAAAAAACACCAAGAACCCTGCTGAAACGCCTAAAAACAGTGAAAAACCGTTAAAAAACACCAAGAACCCTGCTTAAACGCTTAAAAACAGTGAAAACCCGTCAAAAAACACCAAGAACCCTGCTGAAACGCTCAAAAACAGTGAAAAACCATCAAAAAACACCAAGAACCCTGCTAAAACGCTTAAAAACAGTGAAAAATCGTCAAAAAACACCAAGAACCTTGCTTAAACGCTTAGAAACGGTGAAAAACCGTCAAAAACCACCAAGAACCCTGCTGAAACGCTTGAAAACAGTTAACAACCGTCGAAAAACACCAAGAACCATGCTTAAACGCTTAAAAACAGTGAAAAACCGTCAAAAAACTCCAAGAACCCTGCTAAAACGCTTAAAAACAGTGAAAAACCGTCAAAAAACACAAAGAACCTTGCTTAAACGCTTAAAAACAGTGAAAACCCGCCAAAAAACACCAAGAACCCTGCTAAAACGCTTAAAAACAGTGACAAACCGTCAAAAAACACCAAGAACCCCGCTTAAACGCTTAAAAACAGTGAAAAACCGTCAAAAAACACCAAGAACCCTGCTAAAATGCTAAAAAACAGTGAAAAACCGTCAAAAAACACCAAGAACTCTGCTAAAACACTTAAAAACAGTGAAAAACCGTCAAAAAACACCAAGAACCCTGCTTAAACGCTGAAAAACAGTGAAAAACCGTCAAAAAACACAAAGAACCTTGCTTAAACGCTTAAAAACAGTGAAAACCCGCCAAAAAACACCAAGAACCCGGCTGAAACGCTTAAAAACAGTGAAAAATCGTCAAAAAACACCAATTTCCCTGCTTAAACGCTTAAAAACAGTGAAAAACCGTCAAAAAACACCAAAAACCCTGCTAAAACGCTTAAAAACAGTGACAAACCGTCAAAAAACACCAATAACCCCGCTTAAACACTTAAAAACAGTGAAAAACCGTCAAAAAACACAAAGAACCCTGCTAAAATGCTAAAAAACAGTGAAAAACCGTCTAAAAACACCAAGAACTCTGCTAAAACACTTAAAAACAGTGAAAAACCGTCAAAAAACACCAAGAACCCTGCTTAAACGCTTAAAAACAGTGAAAAACCGTCAAAAAACACCAAGAACTCTGCTAAAACCCTTAAAAACAGTGAAAAGCCGTCAAAAAACACCAAGAACCCAGCTTAAACGCTTAAAAACAGCGAAAAACCGTCAAAAAACACCAAGAACTCTGCTAAAACGCTTAGAAACGGTGAAAAACCGTCAAAAACCACCAAGAACCCTGCTGAAACGCTTAAAAACAGTTAAAAACCGTCGAAAAACACCAAGAACCATGCTTAAACGCTTAAAAACAGTGAAAAACCGTCAAAAAACTCCAAGAACCCTGCTAAAACGCTTAAAAACAGTGAAAACCCGCCAAAAAACACCAAGAACCCTGCTAAAACGCTTATAAACAGTGACAAACCGTCAAAAAACACCAAGAACCCCGCTTAAACGCTTAAAAACAGTGAAAAACCGTCAAAAAACACCAAGAACCCTGCTAAAATGCTAAAAAACAGTGAAAAACCGTCAAAAAACACCAAGAACTCTGCTAAAACACTTAAAAACAGTGAAAAACCGTCAAAAAACTCCAAGAACCCTGCTTAAACGCTGAAAAACAGTGAAAAACCGTCAAAAAACACCAAGAACTCTGCTAAAACCCTTAAAAACAGTGAAAAGCCGTCAAAAAACACCAAGAACCCAGCTTAAACGCTTAAAAACAGCGAAAAACCGTCAAAAAACACCAAGAACTCTGCTAAAACGCTTAGAAACGGTGAAAAACCGTCAAAAACCACCAAGAACCCTGCTGAAACGCTTAAAAACAGTTAAAAACCGTCGAAAAACACCAAGAACCATGCTTAAACGCTTAAAAACAGTGAAAAACCGTCAAAAAACTCCAAGAACCCTGCTAAAACGCTTAAAAACAGTGAAAAACCGTCAAAAAACACAAAGAACCTTGCTTAAACGCTTAAAAACAGTGAAAACCCGCCAAAAAACACCAAGAACCCTGCTAAAACGCTTAAAAACAGTGACAAACCGTCAAAAAACACCAAGAACCCCGCTTAAACGCTTAAAAACAGTGAAAAACCGTCAAAAAACACCAAGAACCCTGCTAAAATGCTAAAAAACAGTGAAAAACCGTCAAAAAACACCAAGAACTCTGCTAAAACACTTAAAAACAGTGAAAAACCGTCAAAAAACTCCAAGAACCCTGCTTAAACGCTGAAAAACAGTGAAAAACCGTCAAAAAACACAAAGAACCTTGCTTAAACGCTTAAAAACAGTGAAAACCCGCCAAAAAACACCAAGAACCCGGCTGAAACGCATAAAAACAGTGAAAAATCGTCAAAAAACACCAAGATCCCTGCTTAAACGCTTAAAAACAGTGAAAAACCGTCAAAAAACACCAAAAACCCTGCTAAAACGCTTAAAAACAGTGACAAACCGTCAAAAAACACCAAGAACCCTGCTAAAATGCTAAAAAACAGTGAAAAACCGTCTAAAAACACCAAGAACTCTGCTAAAACACTTAAAAACAGTGAAAAACCGTCAAAAAACACCAAGAACCCTGCTTAAACGCTTAAAAACAGTGAAAAACCGTCAAAAAACACCAAGAACTCTGCTAAAACGCTTAAAAACAGTGAAAAGCCGTCAAAAAACACCAAGAACCCAGCTTAAACGCTTAAAAACAGCGAAAAACCGTCAAAAAACACCAAGAACTCTGCTAAAACGCTTAAAAACAGTGAAAACCCGTCAAAAAACACCAAGAACCCAGCTGAAACGCTTAAAAACAGTGAAAAACCGTCGAAAAACACCAAGAACCTTGCTGAAACGCTTAAAAACTGTGAAAAACCGTCAAAAAACACAAAGAACCCTGCATAAACGCCCAAAAACAGTGAAAACCCGTCAAAAAACACCAAGAACCCTGCTGAAACGCTCAAAAACAGTGAAAAACCATCAAAAAACACCAAGGACCCTGCTTGAACGCTAAAAAACAGTGAAAAACCGTCAAAAAACAGCAAGAACCCTGCTAAAACGCTTAAAAACAGTGAAAAATCGTCAAAAAACCCCGAGAACCTTGCTTAAACGCTTAGAAACGGTGAAAAACCGTCAAAAAACACCAAGAACCCTGCTGAAACGCTTAAAAACAGTTAAAAACCGTCGAAAAACACCAAGAACCATGCTTAAACGCTTAAAAACCGTGAAAAACCGTCAAAAAACTCCAAGAACCCTGCTAAAACGCTTAAAAACAGTGAAAAACCGTCAAAAAACACAAAGAACCTCGCTTAAACGCTTAAAAACAGTGAAAACCCGCCAAAAAACACCAAGAACCCTGCTAAAACGCTTAAAAACAGTGACAAACCGTCAAAAAACACCAAGAACCCCGCTTAAACGCTTAAAAACAGTGAAAAACCGTCAAAAAACACCAAGAACCCTGCTAAAATGCTAAAAAACAGTGAAAAACCGTCAAAAAACACCAAGAACTCTGCTAAAACATTTAAAAACAGTGAAAAACCGTCAAAAACACCAAGAACCCTGCTTAAGCGCTCAAAAACAGTGAAAAACCGTCAAAAAACACAAAGAACCTTGCTTAAACGCTTAAAAACAGTGAAAACCCGCCAAAAAACACCAAGAACCCGGCTGAAACGCTTAAAAACAGTGAAAAATCGTCAAAAAACACCAAGATTCCTGCTTAAACGCTTAAAAACAGTGGAAAACCGTCAAAAAACACCAAGAACCCCGCTAAAACGCTTAAAAACAGTGAAAAACCGTCAAAAAACACCAAAAACCCTGCTAAAACGCTCAAAAACAGTGACAAACCGTCAAAAAACACCAAGAACCCCGCTTAAACGCTTAAAAACAGTGAAAAACCGTCAAAAAACACCAAGAACCCTGCTAAAATGCTAAAAAACAGTGAAAAACCGTCAAAAAACACCAAGAACTCTGCTAAAACACTTAAAAACAGTGAAAAACCGTCAAAAAACACCAAGAACCCTGCTTAAACGCTTAAAAACAGTGAAAAACCGTCAAAAAACACCAAGAACCTTATAAAACGCTTAAAAACAGTGGAAAACTGTCAAAAAAAACCGAGAACCCTACTAAAACGCTTAAAAACAGTGACAAACCGACAAAAAACACCAAGAACCCCGCTTAAACGCTTAAAAACAGTGAAAAATCGTCAAAAAACAACAAGAACCCTGCTGAAACGCTTAAAAACAGTGAAAACCGTCAAAAAACACCAAGAACCCTGCTAAAACACTTAAAACAGTGAAAAACCGTCAAAAAACACCAAGAACCCAGCTTAAACGCTTAAAAACAGCGAAAAACCGTCAAAAAACACCAAGAACTCTGCTAAAACGCTTAAAAACCGTGAAAAACCGTCAAAAAACTCCAAGAACCCTGCTAAAACGCTTAAAAACAGTGAAAAACCGTCAAAATCACAAAGAACCTCGCTTAAACGCTTAAAAACAGTGAAAACCCGCCAAAAAACACCAAGAACCCTGCTAAAACGCTTAAAAACAGTGACAAACCGTCAAAAAACACCAAGAACCCCGCTTAAACGCTTAAAAACAGTGAAAAACCGTCAAAAAACACCAAGAACCCTGCTAAAATGCTAAAAAACAGTGAAAAACCGTCAAAAAACACCAAGAACTCTGCTAAAACATTTAAAAACAGTGAAAAACCGTCAAAAACACCAAGAACCCTGCTTAAGCGCTCAAAAACAGTGAAAAACCGTCAAAAAACACAAAGAACCTTGCTTAAACGCTTAAAAACAGTGAAAACCCGCCAAAAAACACCAAGAACCCGGCTGAAACGCTTAAAAACAGTGAAAAATCGTCAAAAAATACCAAGATTCCTGCTTAAACGCTTAAAAACAGTGGAAAACCGTCAAAAAACACCAAGAACCCCGCTAAAACGCTTAAAAACAGTGAAAAACCGTCAAAAAACACCAAAAACCCTGCTAAAACGATCAAAAACAGTGACAAACCGTCAAAAAACACCAAGAACCCCGCTTAAACGCTTAAAAACAGTGAAAAACCGTCAAAAAACACCAAGAACCCTGCTAAAATGCTAAAAAACAGTGAAAAACCGTCAAAAAACACCAAGAACTCTGCTAAAACACTTAAAAACAGTGAAAAACCGTCAAAAAACACCAAGAACCCTGCTTAAACGCTTAAAAACAGTGAAAAACCGTCAAAAAACACCAAGAACCTTATAAAACGCTCAAAAACAGTGGAAAACTGTCAAAAAAAACCGAGAACCCTACTAAAACGCTTAAAAACAGTGACAAACCGTCAAAAAACACCAAGAACCCCGCTTAAACGCTTAAAAACAGTGAAAAATCGTCAAAAAACAACAAGAACCCTGCTGAAACGCTTAAAAACAGTGAAAACCGTCAAAAAACACCAAGAACCCTGCTAAAACACTTAAAACAGTGAAAAACCGTCAAAAAACACCAAGAACCCAGCTTAAACGCTTAAAAACAGCGAAAAACCGTCAAAAAACACCAAGAACTCTGCTAAAACGCTTAAAAACAGTGAAAACCCGCCAAAAAACACCAAGAACCCTGCTGAAACGCTTAAAAATGGTGAAAACCGTCAAAAAACACCAAAAACCCTGCTAAAACACTTAAAACAGTGAAAAACCGTCAAAAAACACCAAGAACCCTGCTTAAACGCTGAAAAACAGTGAAAAACCGTCAAAAAACACAAAGAACCTTGCTTAAACGCTTAAAAACAGTGAAAACCCGCCAAAAAACACCAAGAACCCGGCTGAAACGCTTAAAAACAGTGAAAAATCGTCAAAAAACACCAAGATCCCTGCTTAAACGCTTAAAAACAGTGAAAAACCGTCAAAAAACACCAAAAACCCTGCTAAAACGCTTAAAAACAGTGACAAACCGTCAAAAAACACCAAGAACCCCGCTTACACGCTTAAAAACAGTGAAAAACCGTCAAAAAACACCAAGAACCCTGCTAAAATGCTAAAAAACAGTGAAAAACCGTCTAAAAACACCAAGAACTCTGCTAAAACACTTAAAAACAGTGAAAAACCGTCAAAAAACACCAAGAACTCTGCTAAAACGCTTAAAAACAGTGAAAACCCGTCAAAAAACAGCAAGAACCCTGCTGAAACGCTTAAAAACAGTGAAAAACCGTCGAAAAACACCAAGAACCCCGCTTACACGCTTAAAAACTGTGAAAAACCGTCAAAAAACACCAAGAACCCTGTTGAAACGCCTAAAAACAGTGAAAAACCGTCAAAAAACACCAAGAACCCTGCTGAAACGCTAAAAAACAGTGAAAAACCGTCAAAAAACAACAAGAACCCTGCTGAAACGCTTAAAAACAGTGAAAACCGTCAAAAAACACCAAGAACCCTGCTAAAACACTTAAAACAGTGAAAAACCGTCAAAAAACACCAAGAACCCAGCTTAAACGCTTAAAAACAGTGAAAAACCGTCAAAAAACACCAAGAACCCAGCTTAAACGCTTAAAAACAGCGAAAAACCGTCAAAAAACACCAAGAACTCTGCTAAAACGCTTAAAAACCGTGAAAAACCGTCAAAAAACTCCAAGAACCCTGCTAAAACGCTTAAAAACAGTGAAAAACCGTCAAAATCACAAAGAACCTCGCTTAAACGCTTAAAAACAGTGAAAACCCGCCAAAAAACACCAAGAACCCTGCTAAAACGCTTAAAAACAGTGACAAACCGTCAAAAAACACCAAGAACCCCGCTTAAACGCTTAAAAACAGTGAAAAACCGTCAAAAAACACCAAGAACCCTGCTAAAATGCTAAAAAACAGTGAAAAACCGTCAAAAAACACCAAGAACTCTGCTAAAACATTTAAAAACAGTGAAAAACCGTCAAAAACACCAAGAACCCTGCTTAAGCGCTCAAAAACAGTGAAAAACCGTCAAAAAACACAAAGAACCTTGCTTAAACGCTTAAAAACAGTGAAAACCCGCCAAAAAACACCAAGAACCCGGCTGAAACGCTTAAAAACAGTGAAAAATCGTCAAAAAATACCAAGATTCCTGCTTAAACGCTTAAAAACAGTGGAAAACCGTCAAAAAACACCAAGAACCCCGCTAAAACGCTTAAAAACAGTGAAAAACCGTCAAAAAACACCAAAAACCCTGCTAAAACGATCAAAAACAGTGACAAACCGTCAAAAAACACCAAGAACCCCGCTTAAACGCTTAAAAACAGTGAAAAACCGTCAAAAAACACCAAGAACCCTGCTAAAATGCTAAAAAACAGTGAAAAACCGTCAAAAAACACCAAGAACTCTGCTAAAACACTTAAAAACAGTGAAAAACCGTCAAAAAACACCAAGAACCCTGCTTAAACGCTTAAAAACAGTGAAAAACCGTCAAAAAACACCAAGAACCTTATAAAACGCTTAAAAACAGTGGAAAACTGTCTAAAAAAACCGAGAACCCTACTAAAACGCTTAAAAACAGTGACAAACCGTCAAAAAACACCAAGAACCCCGCTTAAACGCTTAAAAACAGTGAAAAATCGTCAAAAAACAACAAGAACCCTGCTGAAACGCTTAAAAACAGTGAAAACCGTCAAAAAACACCAAGAACCCTGCTAAAACACTTAAAACAGTGAAAAACCGTCAAAAAACACCAAGAACCCAGCTTAAACGCTTAAAAACAGCGAAAAACCGTCAAAAAACACCAAGAACTCTGCTAAAACGCTTAAAAACAGTGAAAACCCGCCAAAAAACACCAAGAACCCTGCTGAAACGCTTAAAAATGGTGAAAACCGTCAAAAAACACCAAAAACCCTGCTAAAACACTTAAAACAGTGAAAAACCGTCAAAAAACACCAAGAACCCTGCTTAAACGCTGAAAAACAGTGAAAAACCGTCAAAAAACACAAAGAACCTTGCTTAAACGCTTAAAAACAGTGAAAACCCGCCAAAAAACACCAAGAACCCGGCTGAAACGCTTAAAAACAGTGAAAAATCGTCAAAAAACACCAAGATCCCTGCTTAAACGCTTAAAAACAGTGAAAAACCGTCAAAAAACACCAAAAACCCTGCTAAAACGCTTAAAAACAGTGACAAACCGTCAAAAAACACCAAGAACCCCGCTTACACGCTTAAAAACAGTGAAAAACCGTCAAAAAACACCAAGAACCCTGCTAAAATGCTAAAAAACAGTGAAAAACCGTCTAAAAACACCAAGAACTCTGCTAAAACACTTAAAAACAGTGAAAAACCGTCAAAAAACACCAAGAACTCTGCTAAAACGCTTAAAAACAGTGAAAACCCGTCAAAAAACAGCAAGAACCCTGCTGAAACGCTTAAAAACAGTGAAAAACCGTCGAAAAACACCAAGAACCATGCTTAAACGCTTAAAAACCGTGAAAAACCGTCAAAAAACTCCAAGAACCCTGCTAAAACGCTTAAAAACAGTGAAAAACCGTCAAAAAACACAAAGAACCTTGCTTAAACGCTTAAAAACAGTGAAAAACCGTCAAAAAACACCAAGAACTCTGCTAAAACGCTTGAAAACAGTGAAAAGCCGTCAAAAAACACCAAGAACCCAGCTTAAACGCTTAAAAACAGCGAAAAACCGTCAAAAAACACCAAGAACTCTGCTAAAACGCTTAAAAACAGTGAAAACCCGTCAAAAAACACCAAGAACCCTGCTGAAACGCTTAAAAACAGTGAAAAACCGTCGAAAAACACCAAGAACCTTGCTGAAACGCTTAAAAACTGTGAAAAACCGTCAAAAAACACAAAGAACCCTGCATAAACGCCCAAAAACAGTGAAAAACCGTCAAAAAACACCAAGAACCCTGTTGAAACGCCTAAAAACAGTGAAAAACCGTCAAAAAACACCAAGAACCCTGCTGAAACGCTTAAAAACAGTGAAAACCCGTCAAAAAACACCAAGAACCCTGCTGAAACGCTCAAAAACAGTGAAAAACCATCAAAAAACACCAAGGACCCTGCTTGAACGCTAAAAAACAGTGAAAAACCGTCAAAAAACAGCAAGAACCCTGCTAAAACGCTTAAAAACAGTGAAAAATCGTCAAAAAACACCAAGAACCTTGCTTAAACGCTTAGAAACGGTGAAAAACCGTCAAAAAACACCAAGAACCCTGCTGAAACGCTTAAAAACAGTTAAAAACCGTCGAAAAACACCAAGAACCATGCTTAAACGCTTAAAAACCGTGAAAAACCGTCAAAAAACTCCAAGAACCCTGCTAAAACGCTTAAAAACAGTGAAAAACCGTCAAAAAACACAAAGAACCTTGCTTAAACGCTTAAAAACAGTGAAAACCCGCCAAAAAACACCAAGAACCCTGCTAAAACGCTTAAAAACAGTGACAAACCGTCAAAAAACACCAAGAACCCCGCTTAAACGCTTAAAAACAGTGAAAAACCGTCAAAAAACACCAAGAACCCTGCTAAAATGCTAAAAAACAGTGAAAAACCGTCAAAAAACACCAAGAACTCTGCTAAAACATTTAAAAACAGTGAAAAACCGTCAAAAACACCAAGAACCCTGCTTAAGCGCTTAAAAACAGTGAAAACCCGCCAAAAAACACCAAGAACCCGGCTGAAACGCTTAAAAACAGTGAAAAATCGTCAAAAAACACCAAGATCCCTGCTTAAACGCTTAAAAACAGTGGAAAACCGTTAAAAAACACCAAGAACCCCGCTAAAACGCTTAAAAACAGTGAAAAACCGTTAAAAAACACCAAAAACCCTGCTAAAACGCTCAAAAACAGTGACAAACCGTCAAAAAACACTAAGAACCCCGCTTAACCCTTTGATTTCTGCCAATCTCCTCTTCTCTGAAGATATTTGAGTTGATTTTTATCCTCCATAATTTTTAAGTAATGTGGGTAAATGTGCGGACGTTGCCTGTATCGCTTTTTATCTGAAATAAAAGAACAAAATTTAAATGCTTTGTAACATTTATTATGACGTCATAAAATAGAATGAGGATGCATTTTAAAACTAATAAAAGCCTAGCCCTGAATAATAAAAAAGTTGATTGTTGTAAACTGCTTGTCTGACTTTGGTCAGATAAAAGGTTACAGAAATACATTTGTGTAAGCGTGCAGCAGGACTCTCGAATTGCTCATTAAAAAAGAACTGGCGTTTAGTTGCTGTGCTATTGGCACTTTTCCCAATCTTGAAATTGCAACATGCAGAAATAAATAATTTACATCCTGGAAATATTGTAATAGAACCGATTCGCACAAAACTGATGATAGCTGTAAACTCGAAATAGGCAGTGGTATATTTATAACTGTTGCCCACAACTTCAAGAACATACAACTTACATTTGACTAAAGCAACATAACGCTGGTTTACTCATTAATTTCCCTGTAACCAACGGTTGTGACTTTTCCGGTTTCAAATCGACACCACTGAGAAGTAACTAGGTAGAAGCAGATAGAAAGATGTAGAGTATGCACAAATATTGCATTTGCTAGAGTCCTGAAGAATCGGCTAATACGAAAGGAAGATTTGAAGATCACATAGCCAGTATTTGAGAAGTCACAGAAAGCTGAACTCACATTATTTATTATCCCCACATTTTGTTGCTATTATCATTCTCGTTGGAGGAATTTCTTGGAATCCACACGCGTCAAAAAATAAAGTCCACTCACACCACCGTGCGACGATCCGAAAGACTTGAATGCCCTTTTCTCCAAACTCAATTTTGATAAATAGATTAGAACCGTCTTTGCCACCTAATTTGTTCTTCGAGCACATGAATACAGAAGAGGAATACAGACATGTTCAGTGATTACATGATTTATTTTGTCATCGCTTGACAAACGAATATCTTCCCCAATTACAGTGCCGACTCAAGATTCAACGCAACTTTGAAGTTGGAGATCTTGTCACCCTGATGATCAAGGAGTGAAAAGTGAAAGTGTGCATATCCAATTCTACTTATATGCGCGACATAATGAAGCTCTGTCGCATTACACAATGGTATGTTGTGAGTTTGTTGATTAATTATGATAATTGGTAAATTAGAAGCGTAATGGTTGGATGTCTTGTCTCAGTCTAGCGCAGTATTCAGTGTGAATCAGTGTTTACAGGTTCTGTATTGTTGAATGCGGAGAAATAAGATTAGAAAAGCCGATACTCGCATTCACTGAATGCCTGTACAATTAGAATTTTTTACAATATAAAAAATAAGGAACGGGTAGATATGATTGACAATCTTCTAAATACATGGTATGTGGCACAAAGTAATAACATTTGATCCCAAACCAACGCTGTGATTCATATATATGAAGAAGTTATACTTGTCTTAGTGAATGGGATGGAGCGAGATTCGAATCTAAATTTACATGCGTGTCGAATCCACAGATTTTCTGGAATCGTATTGAAAATCGATTTCTCTACATCTTTCACCGAGGCGATCATTTCCATCCTGGCATAGTCTTGACGTTTATAGATACAACATTGAAATTCCGCGATTTTACCAAACATCAAACTCGACATCGGGATTAGGAAAAAGGCCAATCCCAGTTGGAATAGTTTAAAACAAACAACGATTTAATAAATAATCGCGTCAAGGTGCTTTTTCAATTGCGGAAAAGACCGACAGCTATAAACGTCAATATAAAAGCCATGCTTCATATATTCGATTTTTGGAAGATTATATTAATTCTGCAATTTTTAACTGTTCAAATAATGATTCTTCATGGAAACAGCCATGTGCGTATAAATCACTGCTCCGTTCTTTCATCGCACAGTAGTTTTCGAATTTGTCAAACAGAATGTGCAGTTCTGCAATAAATTGAAAAAAAAAACTGACATCGATATTCAACAGAGCGTAAGACTTACTATACCCGTGATTGAAAGAAACGACATTTTGATGTCACGCCATAATACGAAACATAGTTTAGCCATATATAAAATACGGTACTGAAATTTAAATCTTAAAAAATGTTTGCTCATGGACTCATTGCTTATGAACGCGGCCCGCGGGTTGGGCAGCCCTAAACTTATCTGTTTTTTATTCTACTTCGTTTTCTTTTAGACATATATTCTTTATGCGGTCATAATTTTGCCATTTTTAGCGTCTTTAACCACCTTCAACTGCTAAGATATAAATTTTGCATGATGATTACAACAAAACCTATGAATTGTGTTCTTTTATTCAGATAACAAGCGATTCAGGCCAAGAACGCTCATTTGGAAATATTTCTTAAATATGTGGAGCATGAAAAATCGACTCAAAACTAAAATACCTTTAGCGAGAAGAAAACCAGAAATCAAAAGTTTAATGAAAGATGTGAGTTTAGCTTTCAGTGTATATGGTTTTGTAACTTTCGGAAGGATGATGAAGGAAGCTTTTGATCTTTCTCCAGAAACATTAGTAATGTTTCATTTAATTTTGAATACTTGAACACATGCTCATTCTTCTGGTTTTCACGTTAGGATATTCTTCAAATGCAATATTTTAGAAATGTTTCCGACTATTCAAAATAAAAATAAAATTTACATTCGTAGCTTATTATTAGTGGTTAGAGATCTTCGACAACGCGCCCCCAATAAACAAGTCCTGTCACGAACTAAACGATTTGTTTCTGGACCAGTTACTAGTGTTTGATATTAGAGAGCAAGGGGTTCCAGCATATTATCTGTGCCTTAAAGTGCTATGTCCCAATGAAATTCAACTAAGAATCTGTGAAGTTTGTTCAAAACAAAAACAGTCAACACGGTGGAACTTGGAATAGAAGCAGGAACATGGCATCGGCTGAAAACAATAAACGAAAACTCAATATTTCATATGGATAGACAACTCAATATATTCTCTATATACACAACTCTCTATATTTCAAATCCATCAGCACGATAAAGATTAAACACATACAAAACCTAATTTAGTATATATATACATACGTTATGTCCTGGCTCTACAAGTAACACAACCAAACGAAATATGCTCTGATGTAAATATAATTCAAGTTTTATGACAAAAATATTAAAGCAGTAGTTACTATGTTAGTTTAACTGTAATACTGCCCTGAATTATATTTGTCTTACACTTGAAAACCTCAGTTCTTACAAGAATTTGTAAATTTACAAATTGGTATTTCCAACAGATACATAACGAGTACTACCAACAATACAGAACCTGTAAACACTGATTCACACCGAATACTGAGATAGACTGAGACAAGATATTCAACTATTGCGCTTCCAATTTACCAATTATCCTAATTAATCAACAAACTCAAATCATACCATTGTGTAGTGCGTCAGACGCGCCTTCGCAGTTTACGTAAAAATATCAATATTTACCCTGGCCAACATTCGGATGGAACATGAAACAACCTATGATGATTTAAGAATGCATGTTAGTAGGGATTTCAGGATAGGGTTACATGAATATGATTAAGTACTGCTTGTACCGAGCTTTATAGGGTAGATCAGGGTGGTCCGAACCGCGGCCCTAGCACACATTCCTTGCGCCCGTAGAACAATTTTAGCGTGTACTAAACCATTGTTAGATAAGTGTATTTATTGGCAGAATATTTCTGAGTTATTTCTGAACTATTCCAACTGTCGCTGATTATTTGGTTTCTGCGAGACTAACTACTTATCCTTCTTCTATGCTTTTGTGCCGGTGGATCCGTATGCATATACTGCAAGGATGCTGTAGCAAGAGTAGAGATAACAATCCTAAGCGATTCAAGAGTCTTGCTGCACACTAACACAAATATATTTCTATAACGTTTCGTCTGACCAAGGTCAGACTTCTTCAGACATACAACTACTAACTACCAACTACCATTCAACTACTAGTTGAATTATGTATGTCTGAAGAAGTCTGACCTTGGTCAGACGAAACGTTACAGAAATATATTTGTGTTAGTGTGCAGCAAGACTCTTGAATCACTTAGGATTATTCCAACTGTGATTGGCCTTTTTCCTAATCCCGAGGTCGGGATTGATATTTGATAAAATCACGGATATTCAATGTTGTATCTATAAACGTCAAGACTCTACCAGGATGGAAATGACTTCCCGTGGTCGGTATGAGGAGAATAAATTGTCTTGTGCAGACATGACCAAGCTGATGAGATGAATCGCGCTTCCATCCAAACATCGTACATGAAGCTCGCCATGACACCGGAGGTGATTAAAATAACATCATATTTTCCATATTTTGATCATATATATATAATATTTTGTTGCACAAATCATCGCGTGAGTCAATGTGCAGAATTTTGTGTACCAGGTTAGGGCTAGGCCATATAATTTTATTCCGATTTTGGGTTCTATTACGAGTTTGGGAATTGTCTGTGTTAGCTGTTAGCCAAGTGAATATCTCCCTGTCCATAGGTTTCAGTCCCTTTACATAAATTGATGTAAAATAGGCGAACAAAATAAGTTACTTCCATATTGGTACACATACTTCTGGAGTGCGGAATTTTGAAATTAAAATAACAAATACATTTAGAAGTTCAACAATTCTCAATTTTGACTTGATTTCCGTCCAGTGGGTGATGGTAAGAATGACGACGAGCCTTGTTGAAAATACTATAAATATATATATATAACATTATTCAGAATTGTATAAAGAAAATAGAAAATCATATTTTATAAAGTTGGTACTCTGTGCACAAAATCAAAATGTGCATACATAATAACCTGATTTCAAGCAAAGTTCGGATGTTCAATACTCAACTTTTTTTTCGTAGGAGTTAATTTAACCATATCTGGTATAATACATTACGATAACTCACGCGATTTTATTCCATAACCTACAAACTTGTAAGCATCTACCCAGAGACGAAATATTCAGCATTCTAAATATGTAGAGAACGATTTCTTACGGAAGGGAGAGGACTGCAAAAACAATATGATTGGTTGGAAATAAGTATGATATTATACGAGAAATTGATCAAACTGGACTCACTTGTAATATCTTTACTAGACGATGATTTTGAATATGGGGATTTCCAAAGACCACAAGTGAATGGTTTTTCGTTAGAAAAATAAGCAGTGGGGTTTCTGTCGAATCTCCAATTTCGTCGTGGTTTTTCCGGAGTTCTACATTTCAATAGGACATCGTGTGTAGGGCGCTTAGTTTTCGGCGTTCGTAACAGAAATGTTTCACTTCGTTCATTTGTGTCATCCAGTTCTTCATCATATGATATTTCACCAATGATTCCCAAATCATCATATAACAATTCTTTTTCCTTATCGGCCTCTAGGTTTCACAAATTATTCGTGGAGTCGCTTATTTCATCTACTTCCATTAGCCAGATATTAGATATATATAAAATAATACGGATAAAATTTAGGGATTCCAACGTTATATATATTTCACTGTGGACTATAATTGAAAGATATCAGACGGTGGTTTGTCACGTTAAAAAGGCTAAGTTAGAAAAAAGAAAAAAACTGGAACGGTGAAATTTTAGTTTCAACTCCCCAAAACCAATTTCACCTCATAGCTTGCGCCGCTCTACCCGTCCGCTTCCGTTTGCGGGGACCTTGTTACTCACCGAAGGGCGGATTGAAACATCAAACCGCGGACAGGAGTGGGGATATAGTATCAGTGTGAGAGCTGATTTTCCACTGTTCTTCAAAAAACAGCGTAAATCTTTTCAATGCGAGCTTCCAAATTTTCATAACAGACAATCATAAAAATGAGTAAAGCGCTGTTTTTAGGAGAAATGGCAAAACTTTATTTGTCAACTTATTCCGGTCCAGATAGCATGATGCTTGCCACAGTGTTAAAAAAATGTTCCGCTGGCGCGTCAAAGCCCAATCAGTTGTCTTACATATTTCAAAAGCGTTCGATAGAGTTTGGCGTGGACTGGTTGACGCAAAGATGCTTGGAACAGCTGGTCATAATCTTGTTACTAAACGCGTTATCAATATGACATATCAAAGATAATAGAGGTAGACCCAGAGCGGTGGTCCTAAAACTTCAATGACCCGTGTCCTCCTCTCAAAAACCCTTTCTCTCGTATAAAAATTCAGGTTTTGCCTCAACGCATTTTCGTCAGTTATTTCAGGGCCGTTATCTATAATAAAACAACCAACTAATGAAAGCGAAAAATTGCAAATCATTGCAATGGTAAAACTCACCTCAAATTAATATATCCCTGGACATTATTAAAGTATTTGTTCGTGCCCTTCGCAGAAACGCCACCGTGACTCTTCTAAAGGGCCGAGGGTCCGAAATGGAGAAAAGCAAACCTAACGACCCAAAGCTTCTTTTTGCATTATCCGCAAATCAATATAAACTGTTCAATACAATTATTTCTGCACAACCAAGTTTATTATAAAGTGAGAATAACAAAATCTATATGAATAGATGAAAATATAAAAAATTAGGCTTAAAAAATGTTGTAGTCTTAGAACAAGAAAGCCTTAAGCTGTTTCAAGGCAGTTCGATAAATATTCATTTTAAACAACTTCAGTGTTTGAGGGTGTCTAAATATTATGGGGTGGTCACGCTCTATAAAGGGACGTAGAAAAATAGTAGAAGCGAAATGGAACAAAATTACTTTTATGACTTAAAAGTATTTATTAAATTTGTATCGAAACCAATATTTGACTTCGTTAATCACTTGGCTCTAAAACTTGTCACGTTGTTGAAGAATTTGTGCGAGATTATATTTTTGAAAATTAAACTTCGATGTTTATTCGCCATGGTGATATCTCTAACACGAATCACCACAAATATATTTGCTAATTTCAGCTGCAAATCCCGGAGTTAGATTTTCAAAACCATCGTTTGCGAGGAGAAGTCTAGATTTGCTCCAGCTATTTCTTGGAGCTGCTCCATGTTAAGTTTTCCAGTTGTCGGCGTGATTCCGAGAGCAAATGTCTGAAACGACACAACAGATTAGAGATTTACTTTTTTTCCTGAGGGAAAGTAAATTTGATAAGATGGGCTAATCATATGGGGAACCACGGCCTCTCGTCCAGTTACTAGTCCATGTTGGGCATGGGATTCGTTAGCCAGTTATTTGTTTCAGATTCGTGGGTTGATAGTGGGGAAAGTTGTAACCGACCAGCGGTTATAAATGAATGATCATACGGCACCCCAGTACGAAGAAAAAGAGTGCAAAACTTTATGCTTTGTTTTTGTTCAACTGTTTAAACTTTATAGCTTTGTATAAAATTCGTAATTTTGGCAAAGCATTTGAATTCTGAGATATTTTACTTTCATGAGATTCTTGAAATTGTCGAAGTGCGAACAAGGTTTTAAACCACCAATGCAGTGGTTTTCATATTTTATATTTTGCCAATTAGTTGCTATCACTTGCAATCTGATAACTCTAACCAGTGGTGAGATTCAAAATTTTAAGCACAGGTTGTCTCTTGTATCAAACTCAATAACAATGGATTCTATATTTCCAAAAACAATACCGAACTTATAGCGCTTTCACTATTTGTCATATTCACTAATGTATGTCATAAACTTAACTACAGTACTTTTGGTGTTATGGAGCCCGTGGAGTGGTTGGCTATTATTTACGCAGCACCAAAATAAATTTATGAAAATAAAAGCAAAAAGTCAATGTTATTCACTAATTAACGTAAAATTAGATAAAGTAATATGTGAACCGCCTTGTTGTCACAGTTCGAAGCTATCGATGTAAAATTTTATTAATGCCGTTTCTGTTTTCATGGACGGTTGCAAAATTAGCCAAATCAGTATTTTAATAAGTAAATGAATAGATTGCGGAGCGCCTAGGTTTCTCTCCCGTATGAAGCACTTTTAGAACCTATGGGCTACATTAACATGACACACTTTACATATATCTAATACATAACTTTTGAAACGCCAAATATAACAATGCTCGGCGGTGTGGCGCATCGTGCAAAGCGTTAGGAATACGCTCGCCACCGCATCTCTGATTACCCTTCGTGGAATCGCAGGTTCGAATCCCATGCGGGGATGATCATGTGCGAATAGATTGCTCGACTCCTCGCCGCCGTAGGGTGGTTCACGTAACCGCTCTCCCCCAGGATAAATATGTAAATCCTATCCTATCACTAGTCATCTTCGCTGATTATCACGGTATTACCATAACGGATTCAGTCGAAAACTAACTAAAGAATGTATTATAAAATAACAACACCAACAAGACTCGCGGTAAAACCAACTTGACATTCGTTTTGACTTTTAATTTTAAAGTCTGAAAAAGTGAGGTGTAATCGTGATGTATGCATTCCTCAGCTATATATACTTTATAACAATATTGGTGTCTATTTCGATTTAAAAATACTTTCCATTCCAATCACACTGAAACGCTCAAACCAGTATGTTCCCAAGCGTTTCCATATAGGGGGTGATGTATATCTTGTGATTATTGATAAAACTATTTGTAACTTATAAAATCTGTTATGTATTTGACTGATCATCTTCACCAGCATATGAGACACTTTCTGAGTATTCAAATACTTACGTTAAAAATTAAAATATAGTGTCACACCTGAAAATGAGGGGGCGGGCCTATTGTTTGAAATTTTAGGAGGGGGGTTAAGGGGAATTTGAACCCACTGTATCCCACCGCTGGCTCTAACTATATTGATTATGGTATCTTACCAGTACATCAGCTTTTCTTAGTGCTCTTGCTGGTCTTTTTACATCATCTTGAGCTCTTTCATCGGTGACAACAAGAACAACGTCGGGTATTTTCTTTCTGTTTCCATTCCGCCGATGCAGCATGCTCCTTAATGCATATGTCATTGCTTGTCCTGTCCATGTTCCTAAAAAAATTGAACATTTTTTCACATTTAAAGACCGTCTGCTCCGAACACAAGGCCCTGTGCAGCCGTCTCCTCGTATATTTAAAGATACATATGTAAAGGGCTGTTATTTAACGTAAAAAACAAAATCTGTTTAATTCGGCATTGCCCATATCTAATTTATTACATACTGTGTGAGGTGGTGGGCAAAAGAATTAAACTCAAATTCACATTATGCAGAAAAACAGATATAAACATATTTATTGTTGAGGTTATCTAGCGCGAGTGCTCATTCAGAGCAAAAGTGCGTAGTCTTGATCAAAATTAGGTACATATATTTCTCACTGATTATCCTGGTCGATAATACACACAAATAGCTCTCTCTACAATCAATTATAACAGTAATTACATAGGACTGTGCAACAACAGCAAAGATAAGTCTGAAATAACATTTTAAAGTCAAGTCTAAATCTTTAAACAAATCCCAACATAGAAAACAGCCAGACATGCAAATGATTTATCCTCTCAACTACTCACTGCTTCATATATCTTGGGAGCATCAAGTTCAGCATCTTCAGCCTCCTCTCCTGTAGGTTCTGGGGGATCGGGAAGAAAATCCACAAATTATGGTTCTGTTCCTGTCATTTGTTCGGCTTGGTCGTGATCGACTGATTCTTTAACAACTCGTTGCAATGAGGCCCCAAACCAATCTTTGTCTTCCTGGTTGGTAAACCTACAAAATTAAAGTTAAGATTCTTTACCAATGTCAACAGTTGTAAAATTCAGTTAAGTACAGCTGAACAATGAAAAGGGCCGGGAGTCAACACAGATAAGGCGAAAATTTTGAGATATTGTTGTGTAATGACTCACCTTGAAGTCACTTTGGTAGCAGTAAGCGATCTTTTCATTATTAGCATATATTCATGCCAAGATTTCTCATGATTCAAAATACAATAATAGCATATTAGGACTCATGTTATTGTGTGCCTTGATACATCCTTACATGAGTAGGCAATACCAATGGCTTTCTTATAGCCAATGGCACATTGAATACTTTGAAAGGTCTGAAACCTTTTACATTTTGTACAACACATACTTGTAACCAATGAGAGGCTGTGATCTGTGTCATATGAAAAATCCCATCCTACTTATAGTATAGGTGAGCAAGATCTGCATAAAGCATTTCATGACCCATATTAACAAATGCAGCACACCTATCAGCAATGACTCTCATACACTCATGCATGAACAGATAGATGGCATCCATCTCAGTAACACACTCCTCACACTTCACAGTCAGCATTCCTTCCAGATCCTCGATAAATCTCTAAGGTTGAAAATGTAATGGAACGTTGCCGGTGTTGGAAGCATTTTAATCTGTTGATATATATTTGATTTAGCTCTGGGATTTAAATAATGCGATGGTTCGACTATGTACAAAATCAACTAATTTTTCCTATTGGGCCTACTTGGGCTTGTGGCTCTTGGACGGGAGGGGGAACATTGCGCAAAACTTATTTAACTTTTTACATCAAAGCAAAACTCCCCGTTCTTCCTAGTTTATTGCTTGATAGGGTGTTTCACTTTGTTGAGAATGAATTGTTTAAACATAATGGGATTTGAAATCAACCAATCAAAGTAAATACCACTATAAGCTATGCTATAAATACCACTGGAAAGAGTGCTAACACCCACCACGAGCCATAAAAAGCTGGGAACCACTGCTTTAATTGAATATTCACTGATATCAAGTTAACTGGTATTAAATCACTATCAAACTAACCTTTGTCCACTGCCATAGTATCCTGGTAGCAGCCACAAGCAATGGTATGGGCGTTTATATTTATCGCAGAGGAGAGGATAAGTTGGCTGGTGGACCACGGCCTCTCATTTCATTACCAGTCCAGATTAGAAAAAGGAATAGATGTTGACCATTCAATTGCTCCAGATGCACAGACTTGAGTAATTGCTTCCTCTGCCATGAGGTCCATGCATCCAAAACAAATAATTGGCAATTCACTTACCAGCTTAGAAAGGTTCATGTCTCTTTTTAAGACTCTCATCACAATAGAGAATACGAAGCACAGAGAGAATGTTACGTAATCCAAAATCATAGTGAACCTGACAAAACAATGAGACAACTGCAATAATAGCCTACAGTACTGAACAAAAGGGAAAACATTCAACAAGAATTCCATAGTTCTGGTTCACAAAACTATGCCACTTATAAGAATCATAAAGGATAAATGAAAGACAGTTTCAAACTGTAAATTTAATAAATTACATTATTCCGATCCTGTTTTAAAATATCCCTTTTGTCATAGAATATGTCCTCACCGCTAAGAGGAACTTAGTCTCCTGCCTCACGAAACTTCGCCAGTCATGAATATCATACTATGAACAAGTCGATTTAATCAGTATGGGGTATAGGCTTGCACGTAATTTACAGATTCACGGAATTATTTCGAGCTACGGAAGGGAAGTTACGAATTACGTAAAGGCGTAATTATTGGTCGAGCACTTTCACGATTGAAACGAGCTCTCTTCAAAGCAGTCAATTCCGTCGATTTTAAAAAGTGAAAGTTTAAAAAGTAGAAGAAGTTATAGCTTCGGTATTTGCAGCCGTTTTTCTCACTTTTCTCTCTCTTGCCAATACGTCACCGTGATAATTAATGTCATGCTTATCAAACAGCAATATGACGACGGAAAAGAAATTCCGTAATGAACCAACGCAACTTTGTTTTTTCGGCATCGGTAAAGCGATTGAGACGGCAGAGAAACAACAATATGATGGGATTTCCCACGATCCGGTAAAAATCCTTTGCGGACCGTTAACGGTCCGCGGACCGGCTGTTGGAAACCACTGTTTCAGAATACTTGAATCGAATCCAGAATCCTATTCTATTTTTATAGTTACCCCTATTTAAATAGTGGGATTTCTCCACCACAATGCATGATTAAAATTAAAAAAAAAAGCTAAATTGTAGCCTAAATGTTTAATGTATAACTATCTTTGTGCAGTATTTAATTGAAAATGTCCTGATCATTGGATTATATTCAACCAAGGCAACGAGATTTAAGAATTTCGACGATCGTTTTTTTGTTTTCAACAGTTCAATATTCTCAATTTAACTACTACCAAATATCAAGTATGAGCCAGTATAGGGCAACAAAGATTCGACCCTATCTGCGTGTCCACACTCCCGTGTTATTGAACACACGTTAACAGAGTGTAACTCCGATCTTGACTCCTTCAGAGGTCAAAAAGCACACAATGTATTGAATGCCAATTGTTATATTGTAAGGTTGCACAATCGAATTTATCCAAATAACGAATTACACTTGAAACCTTAAAGCATGTATATGTGATGAAACCAAATTTCTAACTAACAAAGAACGGCAAAGACAAGCTACACTGAGTGAGAGAAATATATCATAAAGAAAATGAATTGGGACAACGACCTTGTTTCAGGCAAATAACATGCACTACTAACAATAAGTGGTGAAAATATTAAAATACACAGTAACTATCCTTATGTACTTGCTACACAATTCCCCCCGACAATGGAAAAAATTAGTTTGCTAATTTTTAAATTTTGTAAGACTAGCTAATAACGATTTCTGATCGAATAATATGTCGTAAAATTTGCCATGTATTGGTGTATTTAATTCTGCATCAAAGTTTCGGAGAGTCGACGGCCGTGCAACTTTCGTATCATCAACGTTCCAGACAAATGTAAACGCACCTTTCCAGCAAAACCCGGAATTGGGTGAGCATTGGCTTAAATCAGCTAGGGGAGAGTGAAGTTTTCGTGTTATGTGATTGAAGTAGAGAGGACCCTTCCACGCGGGTCACGAGTATTTGGGTTCGACTTGGTTTCCAATGATGCTGAAATAGATGATGATCGACTTGAGAGAATAAAGTAGATGTTCGTTCGTACGTTCGTCAAACAGTAGGTCGCTAAATGCTGCTTCTTGGTGTAAAAAAATCGGCTTGCGTAGATAATATCAATGTTTTTTTTTTCTACGTAGCTTGCTTTGTCGATAAACACATTTCAAAATCCAGTAATAATACGAAGTTGTCCTGCTAACTTTAAATTGTAATGAGGCGGATTGATCTGCTGAAGTCCATATCTCTTGATCCGGTTGACACACAAAACATATAGTTGTAATATATAGGTTGATAATGAGACACAAATTCAAAGAATTTGGGCGTTGATGCTTGGAAAATAAAAATACACGAGCGTGAACTCGGGCGTTAAACTTGAGGAGTTGAAGTTGAGTTAGTGCTGTCTGATCGTAGGAGGTCCTGGTCCAGATTCCTCGTTTTGAGTCAAAAATCTACCTTGTTCTGGCCTTCTTGACTGCTTAATAAATTGACATACCGCCAAAGACTGCAATTTGGTTGGTTGCTTGATTTCTGAAATGCTGACGTATTGTCCATTGACTCGGTTAGTGATGAATTTCTTTTCCATTTTGATTGACGAAATTCCAGTTGCTGAATTGAAGTTGATTGCTTATTGATCACGTACGGGTATCACCAAAATATAGGGCAACAAAGATTCGACCCTATCTGCGTGTCCACACTCCCGTGTTATTGAACACACGTTAACAGAGTGTAACTCCGATCTTGACTCCTTCAGAGGTCAAAAAGCACACAATGTATTGAATGCCAATTGTTATATTGTAAGGTTGCACAATCGAATTGATCCAAATAACGAATTACACTTGAAACCTTAAGCAAGTATATGTGATGAAACCAAATTTCTAACTAACAAAGAACGGCAAAGACAAGCTACACTGAGTGAGAGAAATATATCATAAAGAAAATGAATTGGGACAACGACCTTGTTTCAGGCAAATAACATGCACTACTAACAATAAGTGGTGAAAATATTAAAATACACAGTAACTATCCTTATGTACTTGCTACACCAGTGTGTTTATTCTGTGCGAGAACCATTTTCAATTACAAAACCTTGATGTTCTGTTACCGGTTATATCGTTTTATATCAGTCCGGACTTGTCCTTGCTCAATACATTTTCCACAATGCCTCGCAATTTTTCGGCCGAATATGATTAACTGTCTTTACCAAATGCGGCAACTTATTTTGATTCTTGAATACCACCAACACACGACCAAATTTGTGTCAATCTTGGCCGATAGGATCGTCGACTTGAGTTTTTTCGTGAGTGCAAAATAAATGTCACAATATGCATTTTTTGCGATATAACTTTGTATTTACGGAAAAGCCATGTCATATAAGTACGGTATTTAAATTATGCGCAAATAATTAATATTTGATCTAAATTTGTGGTAATCGGAATAACGTCAATAAGTCAGCATCAATAATTATTATAAAATGCTGACTAGGTAGTAAAGTCCAATAATGTTAAAAACGGTGCAATAACAAGTCTTCGTCGCGAGGCAAGCGCAAGTATAATCAAACGAGAGAATACGCTCGTCAGGGCATTGATAAATTGGAAACCCGACATTTTTTTTAGTACGATTTTAAAAAAGTCGACTATCGTTTCATAAATATCCGTATACCAGTGTCGGTAATGACAAAATTGATCGCATAAAATTGGGACGGTTAATTTGCGAAGGTGATAAAGGAAATCAAAGCTAGCACAAAAGATAAAAATCAGAATAAAATTAATTTGAATTCACTCTTGTCTTAACATCTGTCGCCGGCATGTAGTACTGCCAGGAATATGAAAACCCAAACTCGATGTCCCAATCCAAAATGAAGTGGATTCAATTGGTTATTATGATAGGTTTAAATGTGTGAAAAAATATCGCAATTCCGGGGTCATTACGTAATCGATTTGGCCTTAATTACGGAATTGATTTTTGTCAATTACGTGCAAGCCTAATAGTGCAGGCCTATAATAAATTTTTGCTCCAAACATAGCAAAACTACATATGATCACTGAGACACAATGCTACAACAATTTTAAAAAGGGCGATGTCTGTACGATCTTATGAAACATTACACATGCAGTATGTACCCGACATTTTTAATCTGATAAGCTAAAATGTCCAATATGCCGATCACAACAAGTTCATTTAAAAAATACAAGCAACAAAGAAAACTCAAGATCTACTCACCTGTTTGGTCAACTGTTCCTCACATAGTTTGTACAAAGTATAAAATTTCTGAGGAAGAATTATGTTTTCTTGGAAACCACAGCTGGCAAGCTTCACTCTCATGATAATCTGCAAAAAAAGATAACAATGAACATGGGTTGACACTAGTCTAAATATATTCATTATCTCCAGACACTTTCAATTTAATGACTTGTTAAAACTTGATCTATTTAAAAATTAAATTCAATCAATATTAATACCGGTTATAAATTCTAAAATTTAACTGCTGTATTTTACAGACTATAAGGCGCACCAGGTATTATAGAACACTGTCAATAAATTGGCAATCAGTGACAAGCATGTTCCTAATGCTCACAACTAAAGGAAAGCTCGTTAATTACCTGAAAAACTGGATTTGGTCAAGGAACATGGTGCGACATAATTGTTGTTGGCTCACTCAACTTGGATAAAAAAAATTTTGATAAAAAAGCCCTATTTAGAAAGGCAGCCATAAAAATATGTTTAGTTACATATCATACAAAAATTCTCACCGGCATAATTTTCTTGTCATGTCTTGCATTAGAAAGAGCTTCTTCAGCATCTTTCGTCCAAATCATTTGTAATCCGAGCAACCCAACCTGCAATTAACAGAATTCAAAAAATTTTCACATAGGGACAATGAATTCAGAAAGAAGCAATGAATTCAAGCCAGAACCATATGAAGGGATTACAACATCTCTTGTAGCACTATTGCACTACAATACTTTTTCAAAACTATTCCCCTGTATCAGCAGTTCCCAAAAGGTGCGCCGTGACGAGTTGCTAGATGCGTCGCGAAAATTAACAGAATTGTGATAAACATAAATGAAATATGATTGAATATTCTACAATTTTTTTTTTTATTCAAAGTTGCATCTCTGCATCAGGGGCCGGGAAACTTAATGGCTATGAATTGTAAAACAAATTTTTTTTACTAGTTCTCGGCATATCTGTGGCTGCTCGTAACTATGCTCAAAGATCAGTCTCCTTTACAACTGAGTAGCTCTTGGCCCTTCAAGGGTCGATTTTTCAGAGCTCAGTCTCCTCTACTTCCGAGTGTTGTCCCTTCATTGAATGGCCACTCAGAAATCTGTCTCCTTTACTTTCACAGGAGTATGCTGGCCTGACCTCGCTTTGAACATATTCTCTAATAATAATCCTATGCTATTTCATCATCAGTCATGCTATTTCCAGACAACCTCAACAGTGCAATACACATACCTGAGCAGGAGCAGAATCCAAGAAAGGATGAAGTTGGAAGGAAGGCTCCACTATCTGTAAGGGCTCCTTTATTAGGGATTAAAATGGACTTCCAACTCATTTTCAGGCAAGCTCAAATTGGATCTCGATGTCTGATACCTGAATCGCAAGCGAGCAATGTTAAGCTAAAAATCAGTGATTCAGAGAAGATAAAATACACTGGTGGTGTGCAACAGGCAGCCCGCGGGCCCCAACATGACCCGTCATTTAGTGCATCCCTTGTCAACACTCAGATAGATAAAATCCTAATCCAACAGTTTATGTTTAAAAGGATGCTCAAATGGGTAAAAATAGATAATATTTTGGATGGATACTTTATAAACTACAAAACCAAACAAGCTAAGCAAGCAACATATAAAATCAGAACTCACAGAATTCAATATATAATGGCCATTCAGGTACCATTGCTATGCAAAGGATAAGAATCACAAATCTACCAAGCCTTTGTTTCCACAGTCAAAGCTGTTTTAATATTATCGGTCTGCAATTGTACAGGTCCAATGTTGAGAGTGTTGGGCAAGGCTTCCACACTCTGATTCACGTCCTCATATTTCATGATCTCGGCTCGGAACTCTGTCAGAAGAGGTTCCGTTGCCATAAACCTGAGATGCAAAGATTGAAAAACTTCAGTATGGCACAAATGTTCAAATCAAAGAAATTTAGAATTTGAGCTGGACAATAGAAGTCTAACAGAAAGAAAAGAATCTCCTTTATTCAAATTTCAAATGCTAAAAAATTAAAAACAGATCCAATGTTTGTTAACTTTGACATTCTGGCTTTTTTAAAGCCAAACACATTGAATCGCAATTACATGCCCACCATATCACAATGCTGATTCAGAAGGGCTGCAACCCTCCCAAAAATAGTAGCAAGTTGCATAGTTGCTTCGACAGTGCAGTGTTTGGACTACAGATTAGAAAACTAATGAAAAACACACTACTGAGATAGTCAGTTTGAAAAAACCTTGTTCAATCATAATATTAAAAATCTGAGAAATTTAGAGGACAATAAAAGTCTAACAGAATGACAAAATTCTCCTTCATTCAAATTTCTCATGCTGAATAATTAAAAACTGATCAAATCCTGTTACACGGTTCATCATTCCGACATGAAAATAAAATAACGAAATTGATAATATAACTTGTCCACTTTAGCTGGAAAAGACGTGACACGTTTCGATTCAGAGCTACAAGAGCTAAAGTATGGTACAAATAAATGTTCTTGCGAGTTTGCTTATGCAAAGTATGGTACAAATAAATGTTCTTGCGAGTTTGCTTATGCATACTATGATAAGATAGAAACAGGAATGGTATTTTAGTGTGATATTTGGGGATGTATCGATGAGTTTTATAAATATTTGATTCTGACTGGAATTAAGGGACACAAACAGCCAGCTTTTTCTTAACGGCTCTTTATTATCCAAGTTTTTCAACTTTTATAGTGGCCAATAAAGTGGTGGGCAAAATCAAATATTTTTTTGACAAAAATAATTCGAATATTTCCAACGAATACCGAATAGTCCAATAACAATAAATATTTTTTACACACATTATGATTCCAGAACGTCAGCTTTAACGCTTTAGTTGACGTTATCACACTCACTGTCATCTCCGAAAACATGTAGTAATAATAGAAAAAAAAAACTGGTGTCCCAGAAAAAGAATTCAGGCGAAAACTATATAACGTCAGTTGAAAGTATATACCATTATACTGATAGGATAGACTTAAAACGGATATGATTGGTAGAAAAAATAAAAACAGCAGAGAAAAAGATCATAATAATAGTTCAGAAAAGCAGTAACAGAGTCAGAATTAGATTCGGCTTCATTGACGACGAGACAGAATATGAAACAGAATTCTCACATAGTACAGCTGATTATAACAGAGGACTAAATATAAGTAGCATATTCTGACATTAATGAAATCAAGACCTTGACTAGCTGCAGAGCTGGTTGAAATACGGGGAAAGGGAATTCCTTGGCCAGGTTGTCCTCACCAATGTATATAAAATGAACTTTGTATAATACCAGTGTATGAAAGAGCTCAAAGATTCTGTGTTAGATTTAACCCAAAATAGGAACATAAAAAGTATCTCTATCAAGGAAGTTGTTGGCCAAGTCAAACCACCCATTTCTAGTCCATAGTGAACTTATATTTAAACTAAAAGCCTATTTGTGGTAAAAAGTTTATGGAAACCATAATTGTGATCTATCATGCCAAGTTTAAAGTGATGTCAGATAATTATGTTCCAAGGTTTTTGTAATTACTATTTTTTAAAATAAACTATATGTACCCAAGTTTCTCATGAAGGTCTTTGATTTGGTTCTAGGGCTTTCTTAGATTTGATTTGACAGGTAGATGTCATTATACTCAGTTATCCTCGAAAAATGAGGTAAATTGAGTATACTGACTTCCAAAAAAAAATTGCATTTTTAAGGTGACTTGAATACATTGAATAAGACTCAAACTGTTATGCAAGGAATGACATCTAGTCAGAATGTTACAATGAAACCATAATTTCACGGAGAATCGATTTCACTCAGATTTTACATCGGTTCAAATGTCAAAAACTACTCAAATAACCTACAGGGGTGGTGGCTCTTCTACGGCCCCATGGGCCGGGGCCACGGCTCATCTAATTGGGCCACATGGGCCATGGCCCATCAAGCTATGGGCCGCGGTCCATCAGGAAAAATTCAATTATCTTACCAAAATTTTCAATTATATTCGAACCAAAAAAAATCGCAGGATGACAGTATGCCACCAAACCTTTTTCTTACAATAAGCCTTTACATAAAAATAAAGCAAAATACCAAGCTACCGAAAAGGATACACCTGAAGTATGTGTACCAGGTTAGGGTTAGGACAAAATTTTGTTCAGATTTTTCACATTATAGGCCTAGTTCTATTATGAGTTCGGGGAGTGGGTAGGATTTACATATTTATTAGTCTTTATTATTTTATCCCTTTAAAAAAATTGATGGGCCGTGGCCCCGACCCATGGGCCGAAGAGGAGTCACCACTTCCACTCCAAATACCCCCCCCCCCCCATCAACCGTTCGGTTTTCGACTTTCTAAAAATATGTGCAACCCGCCAATGACTTGCAACCCTTAATTTTGACCGCTAGATCAAATAAATTGGAAACCTCAATGACGTATAAGCTAGTAAAAATTGAAAATATTAAAGTGCCTGAATCACAAGTGCCTGGTTTTAGCAAGTGCAGTTTAAAGTATTCTGTGGCATCTGCAGCTGCCGCAAAACCATGGCAGTATTTCCATACCATGCCCGCTACGGCCAAACTCATGGCAACTGACTTTTTAGCTGCCACAAACCAATGTCGAGCTGCCGTTACCGCGGCAGCAAATTGAAAACCAATGGCAGGTAAAATTGTGCTGCCGTAACCGCGGCAGGTGGGTCGTAAAGACAGGGCTGTCTATTATGGTGACAAATATTGGGTAAGTTGGAACGTTTTTCTTATGGATACAGTTTTGATTGATTTGGGGTTAGGGTTAGGGTTTAAGTAGATATAATTCCACATGATCAATTAAAATCTGGTACATTAATTTGTGAATATATCGTTAATACTGATTACTGAATAGCGCTATAAAACCATGGCAAGAGCTGCCGTGGTTCGTTCGTGGCAGGAGCTGCCATGAAGTGGTAAGAACTGCGCCTCGGTTTTAGGGTGACCCCCTGAACTGAATGATGATTGATGACAATGATTCCATCATTCTTTGCAGTATGTCTACAGTCAGACAGTCAAAGCAGCTGAGTGGATTTTGTAAAAAATATTTAAAAGTATGAAATTCAACTCACCTGGATTCGTCGTAAATTCACCAACAGCCTATCCTGAAAAATCCCCCGAGCTGGTCTGGTGTACAGGTGTAACCAGCAGGGTTGCCAGACCCCAGCGATCAAAGAAAGCCAAATCAAGACATGAAAAAATCCAGAAAAAGCCAACAATTTTGCTAAGTACAGAAGTACAAAAGCTCCATGATTTGTCAGATTTTAAGCCCTTGGCAACGTACTGATGATGATGTGGAGCCATCAGTTCATTCAGTGAGGCACACAAATAGAAAGTAAAGTTCCTATAGAACTGTAGAAAGTAAAATAAACATCAAGCGGGCAACATTATTTGGGTCTAGTATAGTTTAGTACCACAAGTACTTCCAGTGGGCGTAGCATAACGATTTTTGCACAGTACAGCAGTATGTTATTCCTAACCCTCACCTGGCTATGCCATCCAAAAATAAGTCACCATCACGCCATAGGGATTGCCAATTTATAATTACGATCGCCCGAAATGGCATCTGCGCCGCCGATCAGAACTTGCGAAAGCCGGCGATCTCTCTCCTATCGTGATCGTTGCGACGAGAAAACGAGAGGAATAGCTTGCTCGATTTCGGGTTATCGTCTGCGCGTTTTGGGCTACCGCCTACCGGTACCATCCTCATACTTCGGTGCGCCTTATTACGCCACTGTGACGTCGGAATGACGTAGTCAGGTGGGGGTGAGGATTGACATATGCAAAAATTGTTGAGCCAGGCCAACTAGAAGTGGATGTGGTACTATACCAGACCCCATTATTTTACCATTCAATGTAATGTAATATACCTACAATATGTTTTTACTTAAATTTGTGCTACACCTTAAAAAACTCTCCCTACTGCCCTATATCGTAGACTACTTTACTATTGAATATTTTTTCACTTTTAAAATTTATAGATCTAAATCATCAAGAAGTGTCTTTGTTTTGAATGCGAGTGCATAATGGTAGATCATCTTTTCAAGTTGTTACATAAAGAAATGTCTCAAATGTATAATGTTAATAATTACTCACAATAAACTATCTGGAGCTACAGAATAACATCGACACATATTGACTCCTTTTAACGTGTCTGATAACCCGTGAATTAGCATATCCACCGCTGTAGAAGTCAGGTGATTGGAATCGCTGATATCAAGATCTTGAAGGCTGCATGCATCTTGCAACTATTTCAGCTACGTGGCCGTCCTGCATTGTATCTCGGAAACCTCCAAGATTCAGGTGATTAATTGTTGAAGGAAGTCCTGACACAAGCTGAACATAGAATATATATATATAGTTAATAGTGATGTACAGATAATATGGGTTGCAGGGGCCCCATATTCTACTCAAATTTATGGAAATCAACTGCCGCTTCCAGTACATACGACAGACCACCAATAAATTTGATATCGAGATAAGAAAATTCGGGAAATATTGATGCATGATATCGAATCATAGGGATGATAATTACGGACATAACTTCTCAAAATAAATTAATCGTATCATATGCTTGAATAAATAAAGTAGTTTATGTCTTTTCGCAAATAATAGGTTAAATAATTTGTCTTCATTTAATTTACCTCTTCTGGTTTGGGAACTGTCTCTGTTAGCCAAGTGAATATATCCCTGTCCATAGGTTTCAGTCCCTTTACATAAATTGATGTAAAATGGGCGAACAAAATAAGTTACTTCCATATTGGTACACATACTTCTGGAGTGCGGAATTTTGAAATTAAAATAACAAATACATTTAGAAGTTCAACAATTCTCAATTTTGACTTGATTTCCGTCCAGTGGGTGATGGTAAGAATGACGACGAGCCTCGTTGAAAATACTATATATATATATATAACATTATTCAGAATTGTATAAAGAAAATAGAAAATCATATTTTATAAAGTTGGTACTTTGTGCACAAAATCAAAATGTGCATACATAATAACCTGATTTCAAGCACAGTTCGGATGTTCAATACTCAACTTTTTTTTCGTAGGAGTTAACCATATCTGGTATAATACATTACGATAACTCACGCGATTTTATTCCATAATCTACATACTTGTAAGCATCTACCCAGAGACGAAATATTCAGCATTCTAAATATGTAGAGAACGATTTCTTACGGAAGGAAGAGGACTGCAAAAACAATATGATTGGTTGGAAATAAGTATGATATTATACGAGAAATTGATCAAATTTGACTCACTTGAAATATGTTTACTAGACGATGATTTTGAATATGGGGATTTTCAAAGACCACAAGTGAATGGTTTTTCGTTAGAAAAATAGGCAGTGGGGTTTCTGTCGAATCTCCAATTTCGTCGTGGTTTTTCCGGAGTTCTACATTTCAATATGACATCGTGTGTAGGGCGCTTAGTTTTCGGCGTTCGTAACAGAAATGTTTCACTTCGTTCATTTGTGTCATCCAGTTCTTCATCATATGATATTTCACCAATGATTCCCAAATCATCATATAACAATTCTTTTTCCTTATCGGCCTCTAAGATGCACAAATTATTCGTGAAGTCGCTTATTTCATCTACTTCCATTAGCCAGATATTAGATATATATAAAATAATACGGTAAAAATTTAGGGATTCCAACGTTATAAATATTTCACAGTGGACTATAATTGGAAGATATCAGACGGTGGTTTGTCACGTTTAAAAGGCTAAGTTAGAAAAAAGAAAAAACTGGAACGGTGAAATTTTAGTTTCAACTCCCCAAAACCAATTTCACCTCATAGCTTGCGCCGCTCTACCCGTCCGCTTCCGTTTGCGGGGACGTTGTTACTCACCGAAGGGCGGATTGAAACATCAAACCGCGGACAGGAGTGAGGATATAGTATCAGTGTGAGAGCTGATTTTCCACTGTGCCTTTCCCACTGTTCTTCAAAAAACAATGCCAAATAATTTTTCAGTAATTACAGCGTAAATCATTTCAATGCGATCTTCCAAATTTTCATAACAGACTATCATAAAAATGAGTAAAGCGCTGTTTTTAGGAGAAATGGCAAAACTTTATTTGTCAACTTATTCCGGTCCAGATAGCATGATGCTTGGCACAGTGTTAAAAAAATGTTCCGCTGGCGCGTCAAAGCCCAATCTGTTATCTTACATATTTCAAAAGCGTTCGATAGCGTTTGGCGTGGACTGGTTAAAGCAAAAACGCTTGGAACAGCTGGTCATAATCTTGTTACTAAACGCATTATCAATATGACATATCAAAGATAATAGAGGTAGACCCGGATCGGTGGTCCTAAAACTTCAATGACCTGTGTCCTCCTCTCAAAAACCCATTCTCTCGTATAAAAATTCAGGTTTTGCCTCAACGCATTTCCGTCAGTTATTTCATGGCCGTTATCTATAATGAAACAACCAACAAATGAAAGCGAAAAATTGCAAATCATTGCAATGGTAAAACTCACCTCAAATTAATATAGCCCTGGACATAATTAAAGTATTTGTTCGTGCCCTTCGCAGAAACGCCCCTGTGACTCTTCTAAAGGGCCGAGGGTCCAAAATGGAGAAAAGCAAACCTAACGACCCAAAGCTTCTTTTTTCATTTTCCGCAAATCAATGTAAACTGTTCAATACAATTATTTCTGCACAACAAAGTTTATTATAAAGTGAGAATATTAAAATCTATATGAATAGATGAAAATATAAAAAATTGGGCTTAAAAAATATTGTAGTCTTAGAACAAGAAAGTCTTAAGCTATTTCAACGCAGTTCGATAAATATTCATTTTAAACAACTTCAGTGTTTGAGGTTGTCTAAATATTGCGGGGTCGTCACGCTCTATAAAGGGACGTAGAAAAACAGTAGAAGCGAAATGGAACAAAATTACTTTTATGACTTGTATGAAAGTATTTATTGAATTTGTATCGAAACCAATATTTGACTTCGTTAATCACTTGGCTCTAAAACTTGTCACGTTGTTGAAGAATTTGTGCGGGATTATATTTTTGAAAATTAAACTTCGATGTTTATTCGCCATGGTGATATCTCTCACACGAATTACCACAAATATATTTGCTAATTTCAGCTGCATATCCCGGAGATAGATTTTCAAAACCATCGTTTGCGAGGAGAAGTCTAGATTCGTCTCCAGCTATTTCTTGGAGCTGCTCCATGTTAAGTTTTCCAGTTGTCGGCGTGATTCCGAGAGCAAATGTCTGAAACGGGACAACAGATTAGAGGTTTACTTTTTTTCCTGAGGGAAAATAAATTTGATAAGATGGGCTAATTATATGGGGAACCACGGCCTCTCGTCCAGTTACTAGTCCATGTTGGGCATGGAATTCGTTAGCCAGTTATTTGTTTCAGATTCGTGGGTTAATAGTGGGGAAAGTTGTAACCGACCAGCGGTTATAAATGAACGATCATACGGCACCCCAGTACGAAGGAAAAGAGTGCAAAATTTTATGCTTTGTTTTTGTTCAACTGTTTAAACTTTATAGCTTTGTATAAAATTCGTAATTTTGGCAAAGCATTTGAATTCTGAGATATTTTACTTTCATGAGATTCTTGAAATTGTCGAAGTGCGAACAAGGTTTTAAACCACCAATGCAGTGGTTTTCATATTTTATTATTTGCCAATTAGTTGCTATCACTTGCAATCTGATAACTCTAACCAGTGGCGAGATTCAAATTTCAAGAACAGGTTGTCTCTTGTATCAAACTCAATAACAATGGATTCTATACCGAACTTATAGCGCTTTCACTATTCGTCATATTTACTAATGTATGTCATAAACTTAACTACAGCACTTTTGGTGTTACGGAGCCCGTGGAGAGGTTGGCTATTATTTACGCAGCACCAAAATAAATTTATGAAAATAAAAGCAAAAAGTCAATGTTATTCACCAATTAACGTAAAATTAGATAACGTCATATTTGAACCGCCTTGTTGTCACAGTTCGAAGCTATCGATGTAAAATTTTATTAATGCCGTTTCTGTTTTCATGGACAGAAATTTACGTATGTAAAACAATTTATGTAAGAATTCTATTATACAGATCTTTCAAAAAAGATTGTAATATTGGAGAAATTCTACCTCGCGCAGTTTCGACTACCACAGACTTAAGCCCACTACACGACAAGATATTCAACTGCATTTAAACACCTTTATACAATTCTATATTCTACACTTGTCAGCAAACGAAGATAGACAAACAGCCAATTTAGATTCATTAAAACATAGCGTTTATATTCATTATGACGTCATACTAAATTGCCTGGGAAACAAAGAAGGATGAAATAAAGATGTAAGTATTCGTAAGTAAGGCAAGTATTCGTCTGTATCGGTTTTATAACTCCATAAATAATGTTTCTATTAATTTTGACGTCATACTGAACCGATGGCCAGCCTGGTGAATAAAAAAGGATAAAATGATTACAAAAGTTTAAATATTAAAAAAGTACAGGCGTTTAGGACCTTTGGAATGTCAATGACAGCAAGCACGATTTAGTAAGTGATATAACTGATTCCAACAATATAACACGACCATACAACTGACTAGATTTTATGAAGCGCACTCGCATTTTCTGACTGTATGTAAGATTAAAGATTCTCACGCTCGAGAAACACCTGCAACAAGACCGAACAACTCATAATATTAAATCAAAATAAATATCTTGACTAAGACTTTCTTGATGTGTTGAAAAGAATTTTTACAAAAATTTAAGTATATTAAACAATTTATGTAGGAATTCTATTATAAAGATCTTTCAAAAAAGTATGTAATTTGTAATATTAGAGAAATTCTACCTCGCGCAGTTTCGACTGCCACAGACTTAAGCCCACTACACGGCAAGAGTTTCAACTGCATTTAAACACCTTTATACAATTCTACATTCTATACTTGTCAGCAAACGTAGATAGACGAACAGCCAAATTAGATTCATTAAAATAGTGTTTATATTCATTATGACGTCATACTAAATCACAAACCGGCCTGAGAAACAAAGACGGATGAAATAATGATGCAAGATTAAATACCAAAAGGTACCAACGTTTAGGACCCACGCTATTGGCATTTTTCACAGCTTAGGATAACTTACAACATGCGTAAATAAATTTAGTCACTGAAACGTTGGGTTAAAAAAAGATGGCACAAACAATGTTAATGAGAGCAATCGCGATTTAGTAAGTGATAGCCTATCCTACAACTAATGCTGGCAATATACCACGTCCATAACACTGACACGTTTTCATTGTAAATTTGCTCAAAGCAAAGTCACGCGAAATTACTCAAAAGATCTTTGATCTCAATTTTGTATACTTCATTAGCGTTTCAATAGTTACAAAATAGCCTAAATACAACAGCAAACTCACAATTCACTGAAATATTCTTGTTATCTTTTTCTCTTCTCTGAAACTGGTTTGACTTCTCCTCTTTTCTAAAAGAATTTGTGTTTCTTTTTCAAATGCATCTCAGCTTAATAAAAGCCTGTCTTTTGCGCGTATCGCTGACTCCCTGGAATAAAAATAAAGCATTTACTGCATTGTTTTAACTAATTACTGCGTCATGAGGAACCTATTTCTAACATTTCAATGTGGATAAAGAAAACATGAAAGGCTTTTAAGCTTAAAGCGCACTCGTGTTTCCTGAACGTATGTAAGATTAAAGATTCTCACGCTCGATAAATACCTGCAACAAGACCGAATACCTCATAATAATTAATTGAAATAAATATCTTAACTGAAACTTTTTCGATGTTAAACAATTTATGTAGCAATCCTATTATACAGATCTTTCAAAAATATTTGTAATATTAGAGAAATTCTACCTCGCGCAGTTTCGACTACCACAGTCTTAAGCTCACTACACGGCAAGAGTTTCAACTGCATTCAAACACCTCAACACAATTCTACATTCTACACTTCAGCAAACGTAGATAGACGAACAGAAATCACGATTTAGTAAGTGGTTGCCTATAACTAATGCTGGCAATATAACACGACAACAACACTGACACGTTTTCATTGTAAATTTGCTCAAAGCAAAGTCACGAGAACTTACTCGAAAGATGATCTCAAAGTTAAGCTAACGACGACCACTAATTTCATTTTACTTATTGTCACCATCAAGAATATTAAAGGGATAAATGGAATAGGTTTTCAGGTAGATCGACTTATGACAAGAGTTGATAGGAAAATATATCAAAGCACTTTAGTATGCCGTATATACGTTAATATCGAATAATTGCTGGCAAGCAGGTCGAAACATTAGAAATATTGTATGAAGAAAATGCAGCGAAAATGCTAAATGACTATCGTGGATAACTTTTTCATTTCAGCCTATTTGTGACCAATGAGATTATGTACCGGCCTTTCATTTACTAAATTATATCTGAGATATTACTGAACATTTACCAAGTAACTGAAGAACGGACCAACGCGCCAACAAATACTGAAAAAAATCTGAAAATCACATAGCCAGTATTCATTAAGTTACCGTTAGGTCATTGACAGAAACAGACCCAATCTAACTTCCTTGCATTTGAGATGATTCTTTTTTTTCAATACTTAAGATCATTTGGCATTTGTTAATTATATATTAATATACAAAATCCTTGTAGTAGAACATATAAAGTCGCATCAAATTAGATGCAAACATTCCCTTTTGTATAGTCTAACTAGGAGACTTGGTTATTTTCTTTACAGAATAGTGTTTGTGTTCGAGGTACTACTATATAACATTGCCGATTAGGAAACAATTCACGACCAATTTAAATCCCAGATATAATCAGTTAAAAATTCATTGGAAATAAAATTTGCAATGGACTACATTTTTCAAGATATTAAGAAACGAGTAAAATTAAAGCGTTTACGTCTTCAACTTTTTTTCTAAATATAAACTTTTATATGCGTCGGAAGTGCAACTGAACAGCTAATAGTACTGAAAGCTAAAAGTGATTTTTTTAACAATTTACAAATTCAACCAAAACTTGTTTTTGATGATGAAAAAACAAAAATTTACAATTAACTATAAACCAAACAAGCCTTTTTTGATTGCGACATAATTGCTTTCTGTACAGTAACGCGTTATATTTGATACTACTATACAATATTATTAAGTTTGGAACCAAGCCATGCCAGTCATGGGCATGTATTCCGTGATTCTAAAAATTGAATATTTCTGTTGTTGCTAGGAACGAATTAAAAGCTTACTTCATTAGCGTTTCAATAGTTACAAACCCGCATGAAATAAATACCAAACTCACATTTCACCGGAATTATCCTATTGATCATAGTCCATAGTATATTATACTTTGTGTTCCACCGCAGGTAATCCAGAGTGGATAAATAAGTGAGTGAGCTCAAGTTGGGGTGAAATAATTTTATTAAATGATGATAAGATTACCGACTATACGAAAATTAAAATCAAATCAATTTCATGTGTTGTGACGAGATTTCGGGAGCACTTCAAACTTGCGCAATACAACATTTTGAAAAATATGAGTGATTTTATTAATTCAATAATTTGGATTTTAGCAAAACATTACGTTGATATGTGAATCAGAAGGTTCCTCAAAAGCGTTATATCAATAAAAAAATATTACACCTCAAAATCTTACGCCTCTCATTAAGCTTCTCTAAATCTTTGTAGTCAGAATCTCCTCTTCTATCAATGAATTGAAACAACTTTATACGATTCTACACTCCACATTGGTCAGCAAACGACAAGTATTTGTCTGTATCGGTTTTTATCAACAATCACATTATAACTCCATAAAGAATGTTTCTATTCATTTTGACGTCATTCTGAACCGATGGCCAGTCTGCTGGTGAATAAAAACGGATATAATGATTACAAAAGTTTAAATATCATAAAAGTACAGACGTTTAAAATAAATATCTTGACTGAAACTTTCTCGACGTGTTGTAAAGAATTTGTACAGAAATTTACGTATTTAAAACAATTTATGTAAGAATACTATTATACAGATATTTAAAAAAAGATTGTCATATTGGAGAAATTCTACCTCGCGCAGTTTCGACTACCACAGACTCAAGCCCACTACAGGGCAAGAGTTTAAACTGCATTTAAACACCTTTATACAATTCTACATTCTACACTTGTCAGCAAACGTAGATAGACGAACAGCCAAATTAGATTCATTAAAATAGTGTTTATATTCATTATGTCGTCATACTGATTTGTAAACCGGCCTGGAAATCAAAGCAGCATGAAATAATGATGCAAGATTAAAAGATCTTGTTGAAATTATATAAATTTATAATACACACACATATATACACACGTATATGTAGTTTTTACAATTTACAACTTCACATGAATAGAAATTAAGCAAGGTAGTATAATAAATAAAACTGATCAATTTTATTTAAGTACCGCCTTTATGAGACTTTTGCTGCTGTTTTACTTTCGCCAGTTTTTTTATTCTTGGAGTTCTATTTTTGAAAGAGTTTTTTCACAAACAATGCACACCGGTTTTCTTGACGGACCTGCAATAAATAACAACTCATTTTCCCATTGTTCATTAAATTCACGCTTACTATCAGTTTGCGCCTTTCTTTTGTTCATTTTCTTTCGCAATGTGTTGGGTAACAAAATATATAAAAGCAAAGCTTAAGTCTTGAAAAGTACACAACTGCAAATGTTTACAAACAAAAATCAACCTTTAATACACGCCTTTACACACACAAGAAGAAACTTTACCAATTAAGTTTACAGAAAACCACTCATTTAGGGAATTACCGAATCACTGAATTAAACACTGAATGAATAAATTTCAATGACAGCCTCATATATATAGTTAACTCAACGAAAATTCTCGTATCCACGCAAAAATTTGAGCAATTTACGATAAACAGATTACGATTGATTACGGAACAGGGAATCATTGTGACGCCATGCTTCAAATAAAAACTACAGCCTTCCTGAAAGTAGGAAAAAAACGCATTCTGTCTTATGAGCATTACGCAATAAAGCTGTTTTTAACAACGAAAAGAAAAAGGTACGATTAAGAAGTAAAGATAGGCGTAATATTGTGACAACAGGCCTTAGTATCAATATTTGAACTTCATTTATTTTCCTGTTAAAGATGCAATGCGCCACCTCCAATCATGCAATGCGCCACGTTTGGCGCATGCGCCATAGGTTGGCCACCCCTGAACTATACAGTGCTTAAAATAAAGGGCTTAAGGTTCCATAAAATGGGCAATAAAACATTTCGTACATACCGGCCCCGGAAATTATCTGAAATGTTTTGATGAAATGGATAACGGAGAATAATATTTGAAAAAAAAATGTTTGCTCAACTTCCAAAAACAATTGGAGGTAAAAATAAGGAAACAAAACCCATGGAGATAACGAAATTGTCAATGTGTATGTGTGGTGTGGATGCTATATATGCAGTGTGTATATTGTACGTAAATGTACTCAACAAGGTTCAAGTAGGCAGAACTTCATTATGTCACGCACATAAATACAATTGGATATGTGCACTTTCACTTTTCTGACAACTTCTTGATAATCAGGGCCACAAAATCTCTAACTTGAAAGTTGTGTTGAACATTGAGTCACTTCTGTCGGCACTAAAATTGGGGACAATATTCTTTTGTCAAGCGCTGCCAAAATAAATCAAGTAATCGCTGAACAAGCATCATTCAGTGATCCATGGCCTGGGGATCTTTACAAGAAGATCAAATGCTAACAATCATCGCAATGTCTCTACTTGTACAAACAGCGTTGCCAATGCAAATGCCTCAGACGTGGTGTCCAGTTTCACCTTTTGCTAGTTGTAGTGAAAGGTCCATCGGGCTTTTCTGAATACGTTATCGCTGTGGTAGACTCTGCTAGTCAATGTAATGCTAGTAAAATGCTTAAAAGAGATATGCATTACTTACACGATATTCCGTTGGCCGATATTAGAGCAAATCGAGCTATGATTTTAATCGCGTCCGATAATCCCATAGCGCACTTCCAGCATATTTTCACGAACAGTGAAATTAAATTATTTGACCGTCCTGATGATTTTGGTTTTATAGAGCTGAGTAGAAATTGCAAAAAGTCATTCAACGAACACGCAGCTTGTATAAGATTCAAATCTTACAAAACATCTTAAAATAACGATCCAATAATCGCGTCAGAGTCCTTTTTTATTTTCTGGAAAGACCGACAGCTATAGACGTAAAAAAGGGTGCTTTAAATATTTGATTTTTGGAAAATGATATTAATTCTGCAATTTTTAACTGTTCAGATAATTGTTTTTCTTTGAAACAGCTATGTGCGTTTAAATTATTGCTTCTGTCGGAGCTCTTGATTCATCTTATGTGGCGAATTTTTGTTGTATAACGGGAGTTACGTACGATAGCGGAAATAAATTTCCTAGTAGCGCAATATCAATTATCGATATAGACTTTTAAGTTGATTTATTAACTTCTAAATGGAGTGTCGCTTCATTGGTATCAGCATCTAAGAACGTGATTGAAATGTTACACGATAACAGGTTCAGGCCGACTGAATGGGTTTCGAATTTTAAATCAGCTTCCACGTGAGATACACGTTCATCGTGTCGCCACAAGTATTGATCTAGATATCGGGAGACTTACTGCAAAAAGTGCTTGGGCTAGAACTGTGGAAGCGAGAGGGATTGCTTCATACTTTAACACCAGGAGTTCACAGGTTTTGCACAAATTGAAAAGCCCTTACTGTTGTAAGTTCAATATCTGATGCTTGAAATGAAGAATTCAACAATAAGAGACTGAAGTGTTGGTCAAAGTGGAGTAATTCTATAGGTTACAAAATATTTCGATTTCTCGTCAATTCAAAGATGTGGAATGTAAATATTCCCTGTACAAATTTGGCATATTCTCTCAAATGATATCGAAGCATTCCAGGAAGAATTGCCAGAGTCGTTCCACTTAACGCTGATTCCGCCCAAAATCCCATTGATTACTGCACTAGAAGAATGGATATTCCTCAGTTTTTAGAGAATTCTGACAGATGGCTAGTTGGACCAGATTTTTTGCGATTGATTGAGCGAAGCAAACCGAAACTATTTGCAATTAGATTTGGAAAAGACGACAAAATAGTACAGTGACAAACTTTGACTCGATGTTGAGTTGCGGAAAAAGAACCGAAACTGGGAAGAAAAAATTCTGGCGCTAGTTTTTGACCCTACTCGACCCGTGTCAGGATTCTGCCTCATTGATGGATGACTTCCTGTGAATAGTCATTGGGGTGGCTTTGTCGGCAGTCCGCGTGGTTATAAATTTAAGTTTAGTTTGGGTTGGGAAAAATATTCGAATATCGTATCGAATATTAGAGTAACAGTTTGCTGTTCTAATATCTGGTAACACAACACGTGACCTGAACACGGCACGCCTTTTGTGCGTCGCTGAATCAGACGCTTGGACAGCACAGCGCACGAGACACGAGGATCAACATACACTCCTGGCTAACGGACAAGGCGTCAGAATTCAGTGTTTTATTTGCGTTATATTATTTTTTTTTATTTATTTCCAGTTGTTATTATTATATTGTTTCAATTCCTCGACGAGCATAATGTTTCTCAATGTCGCATGATTTCCAATTTTCAGTAAGGACATTTGTAAATTTCGAAACATTGATACAAGTTCTTAATGAAGTATAACATTAAGTCAATCATATCAGAAATTCTCACCGATCCGCAATGACGACATTCCATAGTTTATATTTAATGCAAAAACATGGATGTGACAGAAAATACAACGAATCCTGAGGCCAGTAGCAAAGATATTGTTCACTTTTTCATTTTACAGTGACGATAAGGAAGATCAAAGCCGACACGAAATATAACAATCAAAATAAAGTTAATTTGGAGATGGGGATTGCAAATTTATTCTTATATTTTTCCTAGCGTCTCGTCGACAATGATCGCACAGTAGTTCCGCAATAAATTAAAAAAATTAAATATCGATATCCACCAGATCGCAAGACTTGATACGCACGTGATTAAAAGAACCGACATATGTATGTGGATGGCCGAAACAATCACGTCATAATCACGAAACATACCTCAGCCTATACTTCTATATGCGGTTATAATTTTGCTGTTTCGGCGTCTTTATCCACCTATAACTGCTAAGACATAGGTTTTGTATGACGTCATAATGATTCCAACAAAATATATGAATTGAGTTCTTTCATCCAGATAACAAGCGATTCAGGCCAAGAACGCTCATTTGCAAATATTCCCTAAAAATGTGGAGCATGAGAAATCGACTCGAAAATCAAATATCTTTAGCGAGAAGAAAACCAGAAATCAGAAGGTTAATGAAAGATGTGAGTTTAGCTGTATGTGTAGGCTTACCATAAATCTGAAACAAAAAACCGGGACGGAGCGATTTGGCAAACATTCGGTCGATTGCCAGTCTTGATGATATTGGAACGTCTACCATGCTATTGCGGGTATATACGGCTGTAAATCTCTACTGATCATTGAATTAGAAAAAACACAAAAAATTAGTTTGTATTATTCATTTAGACCAAAAGTATTTGTCCGCAGTTGGAACCTTTCTCAAAAATTCTTGTTTTGATTTTGTCATAAAACTGATGACATCAACAAGAGACATCACCATTAAATTTGCAGGTTACGGAGTGGTTTTTTATTTTCTTCTGGCATTCTGCACCTGCTTTCGGACCAAAATTTTTTAACAATGGAAAAAATCCTTTCAACAGATGCCGATGTTCCGAAAAACAAAATCAACCAATTTGCTGCAAATTCGAAATACTAATATTTCTGTTAGAAAAAACGTTAAACATCTCTGTCCACTTAATTTCAACCGGCAAAGTAAGTCAAATTGCATTTGAACCATGCTCAGATAAATATCTCTTTATCAGTATTCGTCGAAAAGTGCATCGCTATTCAAAACCTGATCAGCTGGCCAAACATATCATTTATCAATTTTGCAGACCAAACACTTCAATCCAGTTTATTTCACTCTTCAAATTTGTCCATATGTGTGGCCTGGCACCATTGTAGGCTTCATCGTGCAGCTCTATATACGATAGACATTTCTCGAAAAAATCGCAAACATTCTTTTTAAATACAAATTTTTTCCTGCAAATTTAGCTTCACCTCTGACAGAATATTTGCAACATCTACGGCAGGGATCGGCAACCTTTTGCCGCCCGCGGGCCCAAATTAAGGATTGCGAGTCATTGGCGGGCCGCACATATTTTTAGAAAGTTGAAACTGAACGGATGATACTTTTTATATTAAAAATCAAGCAGTGATACATCTCTCGAATAGAATATAGATTTATTTCCTCATTGCATCTCAAAAAATTTCATTTGAATATTTTCAGCGCCATTGAACCCTTTGCACTTAGCATCAACTTTTCTGCGTTTTGTTGCCATTCGAGCTTGAAGTAAATCATCATTAAATTCAGAGGAGAACAGCGGAGCAATGCACCAACTCTCATTTATTTCTGGCTAAACGTGCAAAATCAGCAAATCCGCTTATCAGACAGCGGACATCAGAAATTCTAACTGTGTATATTTACAAGTTAATGCAAATTTAGCCTCAAAAAAATTTGAAATTAATTTAGAGGTGCAGTCAAAACTTTGGTCATGAATAGCAGTGTGATAGGTAAATGTTGGCTGCCAACGACACAGAATCATCCGAATTTGTTATGGCAAAATTGGTCAGTCGAGTCGATGCCTCAATGTTTTGTGCTTCCTGCTTTGGATATGATCGTTGACATCTGAACGTCCGCCCTGACTAATAGAAAAACAGATCTGTAATGCGTACAGTGTACCTTTCCTCCTTTAGTTTGCTTCAAATAAGGAAAATCTTTCTTCAACTCATCAGAAAACTTGTACTTTCTTTTTGGCATTTCGACAACTTAACGACATTGCAGTTAACGCCAGAAAACACATTAAAACATATACCAATTATGACATAACAATAGAGCGATTTCTCTCTCTCTGAACTAGCAAAGTGTGTCGCAAAACAGTGGTAAATGGGCTGTCACCGTTAAAAAAAAATTTGTAATTATAATGAATTTGAATTTTTTACCCATGAAAACCGTGCTGACAAACCGGGACATTTGAGTCAACCGGCCGGGACGCCGGGACAGCTTGTCAAATCCGGAACTGTCCCGGCTAAACCGGGACGTATGGTAAGCCTATGTATGTGTAGATGGTTTTGTAACTTTCGGAAGGGTGATGAAGGAAGCTTTTGATCTTTCTCTAGAAACATTAGTAATGTTTCATTTCATTTTGAATACATGTTCATTCTTCTGGTTTTCACGTTAGGATATTCTTCAAATGCAATATTTTAGAAATGTTTCAGACTATTCAAAATAAAAATAAAATTTACATTCGTAGCTTATTATTAGTGGTTAGAGATTTCGACAACGCGCCCCCAATAAACAAGTACCGTCACGAACTAAACGATTTGTTTCTGAACCAGTTACCAGTGTTTGATATGAGAGGGCAAAGTGTTTCAGCATGTTGTCTGTGCTTTAAAGTGCTGTCCCAATGTAATTCAACTAAGAATCTGTGTAGTTTATTCAAAACAAAAACAGTCAACACGGTGGAACTTGGAATAGAATCAGGAACATGGCATCTGCTGAAAACAAGGAACATAAACTCAATATTTCATACGGATAGACAACTCAATTTTGCAGTATTATAATATCACAACTCTCTATATTTCAAATCAATTAGCACGATAAAGATTAAACACATAAAAAACCTAATTTAGTATATATATACCTACGTTATGTCCTGGTTCTACAAGTAACACAACCAAACGAAATATGCTCTGATGTAAATATAATTCAAGTTTTATGACAAAAATATTAAAGCAGTAGTTACTATGTTAGTTTAACTGTAATACTACGCTGAATTATATTTGTATTACACTTGAAAACCTCAGTTCTTACAAGAATTTGTAAATTTACAAATTGGTATTTCCAACAGATACATAACGAGTACTACCAACAATACAGCACCTGTAAACACTGATTCACACCGAATACTGAGATAGACTGAGACAAGATATTCAACTATTGCGCTTCCAATTTACCAATTATCCTAATTAATCAACAAACTCACATCATACTATTGTTTAGTGCGTCAGACGCGCATTCGCAGTTTACGTAAAAACGTCAATATTTACCCTGGCCAACATTCGGATGGAACAGTAACAACTAGGGCTGGGAATTTTAGGGAAAACACTTTGACCGTTAACCGGGTGAAATTAATCGGTTAACCGGTTCACCGCCGCGTGACGTTTGACATAATGATTATAATTTCAGCTTGTTACGTCATAATGGTCATAAAGCATGTTATGACAGTTTATTTATTATAACCAAAATTATGGCTTTAAGAAACTAAAAACGCATCTTAACCTAAACACAAGAACATGCTACATAATTACATTGAGTCACTAAGTATAGCCAAACTTAATCGGACTACCGTCTAATACTCGTAACGGCACGTAACTAATGCAGTAAGGCAAATGCAGTCCGTTGTCGCTTGACGATAATCAGTGATCACAACACAAAGAACGATAATGTAATAATGACGGAATATAAACAAAGTGTAGCACACTGCAACAGGAATAACTGAACTTAATTCTCATAACATTCTCCCAGTCTATATTTCAAAACCATAGCGTTCTGGTCGAACACCAATGTTAGTTCGAGTTGAACGACGTGTGGCAATCCTTTCATTATTAGCATTGTCTGAGCTAATTGGAATTTCAATTTTGAACTCTTCATTTCGGTCAACGTTGCATCCATCATTTAGTGGTGACGCATTAGTACTTGTTTCACTATCTTCGTCCATATTGAATTCAGGAGAAAAGTCTTGAGACTCTCTATCGTGACTTGAAGATCGTTGGGAGATTGGACAAGGGGACAAGTCTCTTAACGATACCGTACTCTCCCGCCCATCAGAAAAACGAACTCGAGCATATGCGGGATTCACATTTTTTAGTTCCACTTGTTCAACTAAATCGTCATTTTTGTGCGAACGAACGAATTTCCGCAAAAAAGCATGTTTTGATTCGCACAACCAGGTAGGCAATGAATGACCACTGGGAGAGCGGTGTTGGAAGTTGAAAAATAGTTCATGTGGAGTTGCATTGACTGCTGTGCAAAGCAAAGATCGGAGCGATTAAAGAGCTTTCGGTAACACATATTCCCAATGTGTGATAGGCAGATTATATGTACGCAAGCATATACGCACGGCTTTCCATATGATTCCATTGAATCGTTCAACTTGGGAGTTTCCAATTGGGTGATAAGGCGAGGATTGACTGGTGGCTACACCACGTTTCAGCAGAAAATCCCTTAGTTCCGCAGACATAAAAGATTTTCCTCTATCAGAGTGTATATAACCAGGTAGTCCGCACAGAGCAAATAATTTTTCAAGGCAGCTTATTACTGAAGCGGAAGAAAGATTGGTGCATGGAAATACAAATGGAAATCTAGAATATTCATCGACAATGGTTAGCATGTATACGTACTTTGTCCGCGATGGCAAAGGTCCCTTGAAGTCCATACTCAGTCTTTCAAATGGCCGTGTGGCCTTGATTAAAGTGCCATACGGTGGGGAATAAAATTTCGGTTTAAGTTCCGCACATACGCGGCATAATTTACAAGTTCTTTTAACGTCATCAGTCGAGAAAGGCAAATTTTTCGATTTGACGAAATGTAGAAGTCTTGTGACGCCCGGGTGACATAAACCTTCGTGTATTTCTTGCAATGACGTGGGAAAAACTGATGCGCATGTAGAACGTTTTAAAGCATCAGGTGCGGCATTTTGTTTTCCAGGTCGATATCTAACGTCGTAACTGAAAGAGGCTAGTTCCAGCCTCCAGGACTGAATTTTATTATTCTTTATTTTGGATCGACGACGGTTATCTAGCATGAAAGAAAGCGATCGCTGGTCGGTCACGATAGTGAATGGACGTCTTGCCAGAAAATGGGCCCACTTTCGCACAGCTTCAATGATTGCCGTTGACTCCTTTTCTACAGCGGGATAAAACATCTCGCTCTTCTGTAGAACACGCGACCAAAATGCCACTGGTCGCCCTCCTTGATTCAGTGTGGCTGAAATTGCAATCTCCGATGCGTCGCATTCTACAACAAATGGAACATGCTCATCAATTGAGTTCAAAGTGGCATTTCCGATTTCTCTTTTTAGTGATTCGAAGTCTTGTACTGTAGCGCAATCTAAAGGAAATGTTTTCGCTTGGCGGAGTCGTCGCATTTTGTCTGAAAAGTTTACAATCCATTTCGAATAATACGCAAAAAGTCCAATTATTCTTTGCAGAGCGCGACTATTTGTTGGAGGTAGGAGTTCTCTTAATGGAGCTAGGCGTTCGGGATCTGGAGCTACTGAATTATTACCCACTGTATATCCCAAAATGTTAATTTTCCGTACACTTGATACTGTTTTTGCATCATTTAGTGTTAAATTGTTTTTCTTAACAGTATCGAGAAATTTCTTCACATTATAGTCATGCTCCTCTTTTGTATGTCCAGCTATAGTTACATTGTCGAGGTATGGAAATGTATCTTTCAGATTGCCTTTTTCCACAATTTCATCCATTAGCCGCTGAAAAGCTGGTACTCCATTGGTCACTCCAAATGGAATACGTTTGAATTCCCAGAGTTTACCATCGCCTTCAAACGCATTGAAAATTTTATCTTGCTGGCATATTGGACACTGATGATACGCGGATTTCAGATCGTAGGTGGAAAACCAGGAATATCCAGCAAGTTCGTTAACCATATCATCAATTCGCGGCAATGGATAGGCGTCTAGCTCTGTATAAATGTTTATCGTTTGTGAATAGTCTATGCACAATCGTCGTTTTGAGGTCAATGGGTCCTTCACAACTAAAGGCTGTTCTCTCCACGGCGAAGAACTTGGCCTGATAATTCCTTCGTTGTACATTCTCGAAACTTCTTTAGCGATGAATTCTTTGTCTAACGCGCCAAAACGGCGAGATTTGACAGCTATCGGATGACAATTTTTCATGAGATTAGAAAATAACGAAGCCGGGGTGTAGTTTGCAGCAGCTAAACCCCATACTTTTGATTCATATTGAACTAGAAGTTCAGGACGAGAGCCGTTAAAAGGGAAAATGACTCTTTCATGTTGTCTTTGAAAGTCCTGACCGAGCAATAAATCACAACAAAGACCTCGAAATACTTTAAGAGGCACTTTGGTATATGAACGAGTATCAATTATCATATCAGTTAAACAGGATCCAATAGTCGTTCCTTGCAGATGCTGGACAGCCATCACTACATTTTCCCGTGAGGGCAAAATTTTCAAACGTAGCATTCTCGCAGTCTTTTCGTTTATAAAAGAGAGAGAGCTTCCGGTATCTATCAACGCAGTTGTATTGCGACCAGCTATGACAACTGGAAGTGTTGCCGGCAGTAAACACCTTGGTGCTGATTGCACATCGTGGACTGATGGATTTACTGACGCCGTTATAGATGAAGAGTCTTCAGATTTATTCATCTTTGATCGGCAAACTTTGGCAAAGTGGCCTTTTTTATCGCATTTGTAGCAATTGGCATTGCGTGCGGGACAATTTTGACGATTGTGGTAATTATATCCACAGAATATACATTTTCGCCCTGTTATACGGCCAGTTACTATACCTTCATTGTCGAAAGAGGTTTCGGAAGTGGCCAATGCCGAAGGTTGCAATTCGTCGATTCGAGATGCTTCATATGCTGACGAATTACGTTGCGCCAGATCAAGTGATGAAGCTTGTGAAAACGCTAATTCAAGAGTCAAGTCCTTGTTTTCCAAAAGACGTTGTCGGATGTTATTTGACAAAATACCATTGATAAAAGAATCACGTATAAGTTCGTCGCGGTACTGCGCGGCAGAAACATCTTTAAAATTACAATCTTTACTTAGATTACGCAGAGTTTGTAAAAATTCGTCGATGGATTGACCAGTTTGTTGCTTTGCCGTAACTAGCAGATGTCGTGCAAATATTTCATTCGGCGTCTTGACATATAAGTTATGTAGCACTTCCATAGCTTTACTATAAGCGTCCACATCTTCAATATATTCATAAACATTGTGAGATTCTGAGTTGATTAGCCTCTTGAGTTTATTCACAGACTGGCCCTCTTGTACACTCATCTCTAATTCTTCAATGTAGTTCTCAAATGTTTTTCGCCAGTGCTTCCATTCCTTTGCCGCGCTTGGAGAATTCAGATTTAGGTCAAGTCTCACTGGTTTCATCGATGCATCCATATTTAAGATTTTAGTTTCTTAAATTGTTATGACAGTGTATTTATTATAACCAAAATTATGGCTTTGAGAAACTAAAAACGCATCTTAACCTAAACACAAGAACATGCAACATAATTACATTGAGTCACTAAGTATAGCCAAACTTAATCGGACTACCGTCTAATACTCGTAACGGCACGTAACTAATGCAGTAAGGCAAATGCAGTCCGTTGTCGCTTGACGATAATCAGTGATCACAACACAAAGAACGATAATGTAATAATGACGGAATATAAACAAAGTGTAGCACACTGCAACAGGAATAACTGAACTTAATTCTCATAACAAAGCAATTTCGCGTGTTCTTATTCCGGTATCGCTCAAAATTATTCACGAATCGAGATAGTTTCATGTTTCCTCTGCTGCAAAAGATAGGCAGCGTGGTTCGGGCGTGTGGAAATATTTTAGAAAACTCGATTCCGTTCTTAAACGTCATTTATGTGACAAATTTTGAGTGTTCTATGTGAAAATTCTAATTCGAGATATATATCATAAAGAAAAACGGCATCAACTGCACACTTGTTGTATGACATTGAATATCCGATTTTGCAATGAAATCGTGAACAATATATTTCAAAATCGACCGAAAACTGATTCTGAATTCATCATTGTAAATTTTTATTATCAGCAAATTTGGTGCTTCCATTATTTTCACATTTATTGATTCCTTACCCACACAGTTAGTAAGATTTTTTTTAATTAAACGCCTCAAAAGATAAATTTGCGATGACGTAATCATATTTGACGAAATTGTACGGTATAACGAGGATTTGTACCTGAGATGTCAGTTAACGGTTAAAATAAATCATAACCGTTAACCATATGAAATCGGTTAACCGGTTAACCATTCCCAGCCCTAGTAACAACCTATAATGGTTTAAGAATGCATGTTAGTAGGGATTTCAGGATAGAAGTTACATGAATATGATTAAGTACTGCTTGTACCGAGCTTTATAGGGTAGATCAGGGTGGTCCGAACCGCGGCCCTAGCACATTCCTTGCGCCCGTAGAACAATTTTAGCGTGCACTAAACCATTGGTAGATAAGTGTATTTATTGGCAGAATATTTTTGAGTTATTTCCAAACTATTCCAACTGTGATTGGCCTTTTTCCTAATCCCGATGTCGGGATTGATATTTGATAAAATCACGGAATTTCAATGTTGTATCTATAAACGTCAAGACTCTACCAGGATGGAAATGACTTCCCGTGGTCGGTACGAGGAGAATAAATTGTCTTGTGCAGACATGATCAAGCTGATGAGATGAATCGCGCTTTCATCCAAACTTCGTACATGAAGCTCGCCTTAAGTAACTTCTCAATTTTAGAGACGTGGCCATGTGACAGCAATGACGAAACGCAGACCTGACTTAGCGCCGCGCAATCCAGTTTTTTTTTTTAGCTGGATCCGGAGTCTCATCTTAGACATATATTTTGGTTGTCATTTGACGATACCACTAGACCTGATCACGCTAAAAGTAATGAAATTAGTCAAATATATGAATTCATCATACAATAAGTGTAGAATGGGTGAACAAGAAATAGGAAACGTATTTACCTTTCCCCAACAACGTTCAATGACGGGGTCTGGCGTGTTTCCAAGTAATTTCTACCACGAAAAAATATAATTTTAGCGGACATTACAAAATCAAACATGAAGAAAAATGCCAAAAATATCACGATATTTCTCAAGGAGCAAATGGGTAAACTCCCGATGTTTTATCACTTTTGGGTTTTCTCGTTCTGCGGCCCGCGAGACATCGCCAAAAGTTTTTGCGTCACGCCAACCTCGCAACCTTGGACCACCCTAGGGTAGATCTTATATAACGGATGCTGCAATTAGTAGAAACATAAATTAATATTGTATCGATAAAAGATGTAGAGAAATCGATCTTCAATACGATTCCAGAAAATCTATGGATTCGACACGCATGTAAATTTAGATTCGAATCTTGCTCCATCCAATTCACTAAGACAAGTAATAATTCAACAACGTCTTCATATATATATCACAAAGTTTGTTTGAGATTAAATGTAATTACTTTAAGCCACATATCATGTATTTGGAAGATTGTCAATTATATCTACCCGTTCCTTATTTTTTATAATGTGAAAAATTCTAATTTTACGGGCATTCAGCGAATGCGAGTATCGCCTTTTTTAATCTTATTTCTCATCATTCTATTGCTAGACATCGGTGCCGTATGCGATGCAATCACGAGAACCACAAAATACTTCTAAGAGAATGATAACAGAAACAAATTATGTGGATAATAAAATATGTGAGTTTAACTTTCTTTGACTTGTCAAATACTGGCACTATGATCTTCATACCTCCCTTTCATACTAGCTCATTCATCAGAAATTGAGCAAATGTAAAGGTTGTGCATGTGGGATAAGTAGTTTGAAGTAAGGTTTCCCACTACGGCTACGAGTTACGAGCTAACTAAAGTCGTATCCTGTCCTTTGGAATCCAAATTATTGTCTTCAATTTATGCACCAACAAGAAACTTTGAAAGAAACTTTGTTATCAGCCTGAAACACATCTGATGTTGACATCAGTGTTAACAGTCTTAGTACTTCAGTATTGGTGTTAATAATAAATTGACTATTTTTGACAAGGACTCAAAGAACAGCCGCGAGTATGCTAAGATACAAAATAAGACAATGATAAATATAACATTGCATATATTAGAGCAATCGTCAAAACCTATTCGGGTAATATATGAATAAACCTAACAATATTCTAAGTATCAAATTCCCACCTGATAATCATTTTGCAACGTATGGCATGAGTCAAACGCGAAATAGGAAATTCCATCATTAATAAAATATACAATTGCACAGCAGACTCCCTCATCCGCATTGTGCGACGTGCATCTACCTCGTGGCAACAAAATTTCAAATTTCTAGCGAGGGGACTGGGAGGGGTGAGTCCTTTATTCGCCACAGTAAAAGGAGGGACGTTGACTAACTATAGTACTATACAGTGCTTAAAATAAAGAGCTTAAGGTTCCATAAAATGGGCAATAAAACATTTCGTACATACCGGCCCCGGAAATTATATGAAATGTTTTGATGAAATGGATAACGGAGAAAATATTTGAAAAAAAAATGTTTGCTCAACTTCCAAAAACAATTGGAGTTAAAAATAAGGAAACAAAACCCATGAAGATAACGAAATTGTCAATGTGTATGTGTGGTGTGGATGCTATATATGCAGTGTGTATATTGTACGTAAATGTACTCAACAAGGTTCAAGTAGGCAGAACTTCATAATGTCACGCACATAAATACAATTGGATATGTGCACTTTCACTTTTCTGACAACTTCTTGATAATCAGGGCCACAAAATCTCTAACTTGAAAGTTGTGTTGAACATTGAGTCACTTCTGTCGGCACTAAAATTGGAGACAATATTCTTTTGTCAAGCGCTGCCAAAATAAATCAAGTAATCGCTGAACAAGCAACATTCAGTGATCCATGGCCTGGGGATCTTTACAAGAAGATCAAATGCTAACAATCATCGCAATGTATCTACTTGTACAAACTGCGTTGCCAATGCAAATGCCTCAGACGTGGTGTCCAGTTTCACCTTTTGCTAGTTGTAGTAAAAGGTCCATCGGGCTTTTCTGAATACGTTATCGCTGTGGTAGACTCTGCTAGTCAAATCTCAATTAGATATACATCATGAATCGAAACGAAGACTTGGTCTAATAAAAACAATTGTACCCGTGTTACAATTGACACTTTATGTAACAAAGGCGTTTCACAAGATACAGAAGTAGTAAAATTGTCGGTGAAATCTGGTTACGACGATTATTGGCGTGGAATAACGTGTTTGTGATCGAGTCACGCATACCACATTCAGCTAAAATGCTTAAAAGAGATATGCATTACTTACACGATATTCCGTTGGCCGATATTAGAGCAAATCGAGCTATGATTTTAATCGCGTCCGATAATCCCATAGCGCACTTCCAGCATATTTTCACGAACAGTGAAATTAAATTATTTGACCGTCCTGATGAATTTGGTTTTATAGAGCTGAGTGGAAATTGCAAAAAGTCATTTAACGAACACGCAGCTTGTATAAGATTCAAATCTTACAAAACAGCTTAAAATAACGATCCAATAATCGCGTCAAGCTAAACTCACATCTCCCACTAACAGGTGATGTAAGTTTAGCTTTCTGCTTAGATTGTTTTGTTAATTTTGTAACAGTATTTCATTTCATTTAGAATAACTGAATATTTGAACACATGCTCAAAACATCTGTTCGTGGAACAGCTATCGCTGTGCTTGGTTTATTCTATGCTATATTGCTTCCATGACTACCTTGCCTGATGCGAGTAGCTCAGATTATCTATTAACCATTCTCGGTTTTTTAGCAGTGTTTCTTAACATGGGTTCGATCCAACCTCATGGGTTCTGTAGGGCTGTTTAATTGGGTCGACGAAGGTGCTGGTTTGAAACATTTGTATTTCATGGACTTCTTTCTATTCTACCTATATCAAAGTTATACCTTTATCTCAGGTATCGCTGCTCGATAACCAGCATGAAATTCCTTTTTTGTGTTTTTTTCTAGTTTTGTTTGTATTAGATATATGTTCATTTTGGTGAAAAATGAACTTCTGACTGGCTGACTGATGGAGTATTTGAGTTACAATGTTTTGTAAACATACCTACAGTTTTCTGCAGATATTGCAACTTATAAAATAGCTTAACTATTTGCTGTTATTCAACAGTAATGCAACGACGTCATACTGTATCAATTGAAGACTTTTGCATCCTTTCGAGCTTTCTACAAAATTAACTTTAACCGTTCAATCCAAGAAGCAGTTGACGCGTGGATTGTTCACCTGGAACCAAACTAGTCTGGTAAATTTTTTGATAATGTACACAGTTGTATTGACGACGACGGTTCACATATGCTTCGGCTATTCGCGTCCTTGACGGGGTAGCAAACGACATGTCGACGGCCCAGGTACGATGGTGAGTAATTACGTAGTTGCAATGAGTAAATGTGGCAAAGATTCAAGAATTCAGTAGCCGCAAAATATCCGATTTTAAGTCATACTTTCAAGCATCCACAAAAACGTAGTTGCTTCTGCAATTGTTTACATTCTTTAAATGTACATGTCCAATGACGTAAAAAGAATTAATTTTCACTAGAATTAAGTTCATGTTTCAATTGTCTCGAACTTGGACAGTTTGCCTTTTGGTGTAAATTTTATAACATGTGTCGCGCTTGTTCGGGTAAGCATTATTCAGTGATCCATGGCCTGAGGATCTTTACAAGAAGATCAAATGCTAACAACCATCGCAATGTCTCTACTCGTAAAACAGCGTTGTCAATGCAAATGTTTCAGACGTGGTGTCCAATTTCAGCCTTTGCCAGTTGTACTAAAAGGTCTGTGGGCTTTTCTGAATACTTTATCGCTGTGCTAGACTTTGCTATTCAAATCTCAATTATATATACATCATCAATCGAAACGAAGACTTGGTCTAATAAAAATAAATCGTACCTGTGTTAGCATTGACACTTTATGTAACAAAGGCTTTTCACAAATAGCAGAGTTAGTAAAATTGTAGGTGGAATCTGGTTATTAAGAATATTGGCATTAAACAACGTGTTTGCGATGGAGTCACGCATACAACATTCAGCTAGAATGTTTAAAAGAGATCAATATATGCCTCGCCTCGCTTGCAGGATATTCCGTTGGCCGATATTGAAGCGAATCAAGCTATGATTTTAATCGCGGCATAAAATCCCATAGCGCACCCTTCGCAACATGAACCAATACGAATTGAAATTCCTCATGGTTGAACTTGATCGGAAATTTGCGTACAAGTATTGACAATAAGACAATTTCAAATTTCATGCATTGTGGTTTATGTGACCATTATAGTCACGTCGTTCAATTTACCGTGTAGCGAGTCGTTTAATAATAGACGAGAATATTTTCCACGAACAGTAAAATTAAATTATTTTACCGTCCTGATGAATTTGGTTTTATGGAGATGAATGGAAATTGCGAAAAGTCACAAAACGAACACGCAGCTCGAATAAGATTCCAAAGTCTTACAAAACAACCCAAAAAAAACAAACAACGATTAAATAAATAATCGCGTCAAGGTGCTTTTTCAATTGCAGAAAAGACCGACAGCTATAAACGTCAATATGAAAGCCATGCTTCATATATTCGATTTTTGGAAGATTATATTAATTCTGCAATTTTTAACTGTTCAAATAATGATTCTTCTTGGAAACAGCCATGTGCGTATAAATCACTGCTCCGTTCTTTCATCGCACAGTAGTTTTCGAATTTGTCAAACAGAATAAATAAATTGAAAAAAAAAAACTGACATCGATATTCAACAGAGCGCAAGACTTACTATACGCGTGATTGAAAGAAACGACATTTGGATGTCACGCCATAATACGAAACATAGTTTAGCCATATATATATAAAATACGGTACTAAAATTTAAACCTTAAAAAATGTTTGCTCATGGACTCATTGCTTATGAACGCGGCCCGCGGGTTGGGCAGCCCTAAACTTATCTGTTTTTTATTCTACTTCGTTTTCTTTTAGACATATATTCTTTATGCGGTCATAATTTTGCCATTTTTAGCGTCTTTAACCACCTTCAACTGCTAAGATATAAATTTTGCATGATGATTACAACAAAACCTATGAATTGTGTTCTTTTATTCAGATAACAAGCGATTCACGCCAAGAACGCTCATTTGGAAATATTTCTTAAATATGTGTTGTCGGTGTCGGTGGATAATAAAATATGTGAGTTTAACTGTCTTTGACTTGTCAAATACTGGCACTATGATCTTCAAACCTCCCTTTCATACTAGCCCATTCATCAGAAATTGAACAAATGTAAAGGTTGTGCATGTGGGATAAGTAGTTTGAAGTAAGGTTTCCCACTACGGTCACGAGCTAACTAAAGTCGTATCCTGTCCTTTGGTATCCAAATTATTGTCTTCAATTTATGCACCAACAAGAAACTTTGAAAGAAACTTTGTTATCAGCCTGAAACACATCTGATGTTGACATCAGTGTTAACAGTCTTAGTACTTCAGTATTGGTGTTAATAATAAATTGACTCTTTTTGACAAGGACTCAAAGAACAGCCGCGAGTATGCTAGGTTACAAAATAAGACAATGATAAATATAACATTGCATATATTAGAGCAATCCTCAAAACCTATTCGGGTAATATATGAATAAACCTAACAATATTCTAAGTATCAAATTCCCACCTGATAATCATTTTGCAACGTATGGCATGAGTCAAACGCGAAATAGGAAAACCCATCATTAATAAAACATACATTTGCACAGCAGACTCCCTGATCCGCGTTGTGCGACGTGCATCTACCTCGTGGCAACAAAATTTCAAATTTTCTAGCGAGGGCGGGGGGGGTGAGTCATTTATTCGCCACAGTAAAAGGAGGGACGTTGACTAACTTTACAGTGCTTAGATTAAAGGGCGGTTCCAAAAAATGGGCAATAAAACATTTCGTACAAACCGGCCCCGGAAATTATATGAAATGTGTTGATGAAATGGATAACAGAGGAAAATATTAAAAAAAAAATGTTTACTCAACTTCCAAAAACAATTGGAGTTTAAAATACGGAAACAAAACCTATGAAGATAACGAAATTGTCAATTTGTATGTGTGGTGTGGATGCTATATATGCAGTGTGTATTTTGTACGTAAATGTACTCAACAAGGTTCAAGTAGGCCAGGGGTGGGCAACCTTTTTCGGCTCGCGTGCCAAAATCGGCTAAATTTAACAACAAAATTCTTCCGCGTGCCGACCAAAATTAAAAACAATGCTTTGCTACTTCCAAAGCAAAAATACATAATAATAAACCTTTCAAACATGTAGGACTACAGACGGATTCACTATTCGGATATATTATCAGTCCGACAAATAGATTTGATTACTTTTCTTATTCTATCTCAGTGAGATTTCTGCTGCTGCATTACCGCTGATAGAGATTTTACATTGGGTTTATATGTTGTAACTTTCAAAGAAATATACGAACTATACTGGTTTCAACGTCCAGGCTACTCCTGTTACGAGACGACTTATTAAAATTCCAACCATAACTGAGAACAAAGATTCACAAGCATATGCAGATGATGTAGAGCAGTGGTCGGAAAACTTTATGAACTTGCGGGCCGCAATATTTCCGCTTTCGAACAAGCGCTAGATTGAATTTCAAATTGTGGCGCATTCACACCTTCTATTATTGCGTTAAAAGCCTGCTACTATGAGATGTGTATGTGCCGTTTCTTAATATATATAAATTATTCAACAACATATTGTTTTTATTTACTTGTTATTAATGTGAAGGATGATGTTTTTTTGCCACTTGCCCTCACGGTACGTCTTCCAAAGAAGACCTGACAAGCGAGTACGAAGTTTATTCCAAGTGTAATGCATTTCAGATAAAGCTGTTCGCAGCAATATGTGCTTCCGAACGTGCCCATTATATGTTTTGCACTGTCGCATAGATCAACTGTGGCGCAGTCCTGGGTCTCGGCTCGAATTTTTCGTCGAAGCACATTGGAATGTTCAGTCCTCGTCGCAAGCTATCCTGCGTTTTCCAAACATTTTTGAATTTTAATGATCACAATTAACTCGAACGACATGCAACTGACGCTACATATTTCAAAACAAGCGTCATACAGCAGAACTTGTTACCTCATAAATCCGCGTACATACAATAATAAATTTGGGATCAATTTTTGTTTCATTTAATAAATGTCGGGTTGTTCGAGGGCCGCAACAAATTAGCTCGCGGGCCGCATTTGGCCCTCAGTTTACCGACCCCTGTTGTAGAATAGTGCATTGCAAAGTTTTTAAGTTTCAAAAAAATTCTCGGGAATGGCATCCCAATCATGTAATAGTTCGTTTTCTGCACTACTCTCTTGTATTTCCTTCCCTAATAGCTTATATTTCTTTCGAAATCAAGTTATAACAGTAAGTTAGCAAGTAACTCTAACCAACATGAGCTGCACCACTTCATAAATCAATCAGAAATATATATTACGTAACAATGTAGCCAAACGTTGTGTTAATTCCGACAAAATTCGTCGAGAGCTCAGTTGCTACGCCATGATATATATATTTCTTTGAAGCCATGAAAAGACAAAAAGAACTTAAATAAATAACATATTGTTAACAAACGATAATGAATAAACGAACACCGAGTTTTATCAGATAATTCAGTCTCGAAACTTTTTATCTGAAATAAGACGATCTCGTGCCAAGTTTGGCACGCGTGCCAAAGGTTGCCCACCCCTGAAGTAGGCAGAACTCCAATCTCCAATTTAAGTCATACGTTCAAGCTTCCACAAAAACGTAGTTGCTTCTGCAATGGTTTACATTTTTCAAGTTTTTTTGTCCAATGACGTAAAAAAAGAAGATTTTCACTAGAATCAAGTTTATGTTTCAATTGTTTCGAACTTGGTCAGTTTGCTCTTTGGTGTAGATTTCCTAACATGTGTCGCGCTTGTTCGGGTAAGCAGCATTCAGTGATCCATGGCCTGAGGATCTTTACAAGAAGATCAAATGCTAACAATCATCGCAATGCCTCTACTCATACAACACAGCGTTGCCAATGCAAATGTTTCAGACGTGGTGTCCAGTTTCAGCTTTTGCCAGTTGTAGTGAAGGATCCATTGGGCTTTTCTGAATAAGTTATCGCTGTTGTAGACTCTGCTAGTCAAATCTCAATTATATATACATCATGAATCGAAACGAAAACTTGGTCTAATAAATATAAACCATACCCGTGTTAGCACTGACACTTTATGAAACAAAGGCGTTTCGCAAGATACAGAAGTAGTAATATTATCGGTGAAATCTGGTTACGACGAATATTGGCGTTGAACAACGTGTTTGTGATCGAGTCACGCATACCACATTCAGATAGAATGCTGAAAAAAGATCAATATATGCATTACTTACACGATATTCCGTTGGCCAATATTGAAGCGAATCAAGCTGTGATTTTAATCGCGTCGGATAATTCCATAGCGCACTTCCAGCATTTTGCGTAGAGTGGGTCGACAACATAAACCAATAGGAATTGAAACTCGTCTTGGTTGGACTTGGTCGAAAATTTGCGTACAAGTTTTGACAATAAGACAATTTTGATGCATTGTGGTTTACGCGACCATTTAACCATGCTACAAGAACAAATCGGGAAAAGCTGGTCCAGTGAATCTGTAGGCACGGCGTACGATTTGTCGCTCAGTGAGTCGTCTAAAGATGGACGAGAATATATTTTCACGAACAGTAAAATTAAATTATTTTACCGTCCTGATGAATTTTATTTTATGGGGAGGAATGAGAATCACGAAAACTAAAACGAACACGCAGCTCGTATAAAAAGTCTTACGAAACAGCCTAAAAAAACAACGATTTTATAAAAAATCGCATCGTAGTGATTTTTTGGAAAGACCGACAGCTATAAACGTCAATATGATAGTCATGCTTCATATACTCGATTTTTCGAAAATGATATTAATTCTGCAATTTTTAAATGTTAAAATAATTGTTTTTGTTGAAAACAGCCATGTGCGTATAAATTATTGTTCCGTTCTTTCGGAGATGTTGATTCATCATAGGTGGCGAATTTTTGTTGCCTAACGGGAGTTACGTACGACAGCGGAAATAAATTTCCTAGTAGTGCAATATCGATATGGACTTTTAAGTTGATTTACCTACTTTGAATGGGTTTCGAATTCTAAATCAGATTCCACGTGAGGTATACGTTCATCGTGTCGCCACAAGTATTGATTTAGATATCGAGAGACTTACTGCGAAAAGTGCTTGAGCTTGAACTGTGGGAGGGGAAAGGGATTGCTTCATACTTGAACACCAGGGGGTCACAGGTTTTGTTACAAATAGAAAAGCCCTACTGTTGTAAGTTCAATATCTGATGCTTGATATGACGAATTCAACAATAAGAGACTGAAGTCTTGATCAAAGTGGAGTAATTCTATAATTTTTCGAAATATTTCAATTCGTCGTCAATTCAAAGATGTTGAATGTAAATATTCCCTGTACAAATTTGGAATATTCTGTCAAATATAATTGAAGCATTCCAAGAAAATTGCCAGAATCGTTCTACTTAAAGCTTATTCCGCGCAAAATCCAACTGATTACTGCACTAGATGAATGGATATTCTTAAGTTTTTATAGAATTCTGACAGATGGCTAGTTGGACCAGATTTTTTGCGATTGACTGAGCGAAGCAAACCGAAGCTATTTGCAATTAGTTTTGGAAAAAAGGACAAAAGAATATAGACAAAAACTTTGATGACTCGATGTTGAGTTGCGGAAAAAGAACCGAACCTTGGAAGGAAAAATTCTGACACTAGTTTTGGACCCTACTCGACTCGCGTCAGGATTCTGCCTCATTGATGGATGACTTCCTGTGAATATTCATGGTGGTGGCTTTGTCGTCAGTCCGCGTGGTTATAAGTTTCAGTTTCGTTTGAGTTGGGGAAAATATTCGAATATCCTATCGAATATTAGAATGACAGTTTACTGTTCTAATATCTGTTAACACAACACGTGGCCTGGACACGGCACGTCGTTTGTACGTCGCCGAATTAAACGCTTGGACAGCACATCGTACGAGACACGAGAATCAGCATACACTTCTGGCTAACGGACAATGGCGTCAGAATTGAGTGTTATATTTGCGGTATGATATTTTTATTTATTTCCAGTGGATATGATATTATTTCAATTCCTCGATGAGCATAATGTCGCCCTAATGTTGCATGATTTTTAATTATTCAGTTGGTCGTTTTGTAAAATTGGAAACATTAATACAAGTTCTTAATGAAGTAACATTGAGTCAATCTTATCAGAAATTTTCACCGATCCGCAGTGACGACATTTCATGAGGTATATTTAATGCAAAAACATGGATGTGACAGGAAAATACAACGAATCCCGAGGCCAGTAGCAAAGATATTGTTTACTTTTTCATTTTAAAGTGACGATAAGGAAGATCAAAGCCGACGCGAAATATAATAATCAAAATAAAGTTAATTTGGAGACAGGGATTTCAAATTAATTTCTATAATTTCCCTGGCGTTTCGTCGACAATAATCGCACAGTAGTTTTCGAATTTGTCAAACAGAACGCGCAGTTCCGCAATAAATTAAAACAAATTAAACATCGATATCTACCAGATCGCAAGACTTGATACACGCGTGATTAAAAGAACCGACATTTTTATGTGGATGGCCGAAACAATCACGCCATAGATCACGAAACATACTTCAGCCTATCTAAAATATGGTACTAAAATTTAAACATTATCTGTTTTGTTATGCTACTTCGTTTTCTTCTAGATATATATTCTATATGCGGGTATAATTTTGCCGTTTTGGCGTCTTTATCCACCTTTAACTGCTAAGACAGAGGTTTTGTATGATGTCATAATGAATATAACAAAACATATGAATTGTGGACCTTTATTCAGAAAACAAGCGATTCAGGCCAAGAACGCTCATTTACAAACATTCCTGAAAATGTGGAGCATAAGAAATTGACTTAAAACTCAAATACCTTTGGAGAGAAGAAAACCAGAAATCAAAAGGTTAGGGGGAGATGTGAGTTTAGCTTTCTGTGTAGATGGTTTTGTAAATTTCGGAAGGGTGATAATTGAAGCAATAGGTATTTTTCATTTCATTTTGAATACTTGAACACATGCTCATTCTCCTGGCTTTGACGTTAGGATATTCTTAAAATGCAATATATTTTTCAAATGTTCTCGGCTTTTCAGAAGAAAAGAAAAAGTTTACATTCGTAGCTAAATATTAATGGTTGAAGATCTTCGACAACGCACCCCCAATAAACAAGTCTTGTCACGAACAAAACGATTTGTTTCTGAACCAGTTACTAGTGTTTGATATTAGAGAGCAAGGGGTTCCAGCATATTATCTGTGCCGTAAAGTGCTATGTCCCAATGAAATTCAACTAAAAATCTGTGTAGTTTGTTCAAAACAGTCAACACGATGGAACTGGGAATGAAGTCAGGATCATGGCATCTGCCGAAAACAATGAACATAAACTAAATATTTTATACGGCAAGACAACCCAATTTTTTTCTGTATTATAATATCACAACTTTCAGCATTTGAAATCAATCAGAACGATATAGATTAAAAACATACAAAATCCAACAGTATATACATACCTAATGTTTTGACTCTACAAGTAACACAATCAAACGAAATATGCCTTGGAGTAAATAAAATCCAAGTTTTATGAATAAAATATTGAAGCAGTAGTTACTGCGCTAAGTTGACTGTAATACTGCCCTACATTATATTTGTATTAGACTTGAGAACATCAATTCTTACAAGAATTTGTAAACTCACAAATTGTCATTTCCAACAGATACATAGCGAGTACTACCAACAATACAGAACCTGTAAACACTGATTCACAGACAGCAATTACACATGTGATTTACTTTTTGTTTTTCGTAAGCAAATATCTTTGAGTGATATTCAAATTTGCGGGCATCCAAAATATTTGTTCATAATCACATATATATATATATAATATAAAATACCTGTGTGGGGCGATCCATTCCACCTTGATAGTTTTTGCATCACTTCTTCTGCGCTGTCTGGTTTACCGCGAGACAACAGCCAACGCGGCGACACTGGGACAATGCTGAAAGGTGTTAAGCTAAATTTCTGCATCAATTTCATGTAATATGCACTTAAACTTTACTAATGTATAGACTAGCAGTATTGAAAATATTGGCATTTCGACAGAACTAGCACGGGATATATAAATATTTCACAATGCTATATCCAATTCACCATCGTTGAATAATACAAAAAATTGAACATCCTCGATATAAAAGCTTGAGATCCATTCGCTTTCCCTCGGACTTTGCCATATTTTATCAATATTGAGAAAATGCGATTTATATCTTCAAATATATTTACTAACGTATTTTTTCACTTACTATAAAAAAACAAATCCAAGAATTCCAGGTATCGTTGTAATAAAATACATTTGTCTCCAACTAGGATAAAGATAGGCAACCCATAGAAACGCTAACATATTTGCGGTGAATCCTATTGCACCGAGAGCACCTGAAAATAGATTCATTCAGTCCTATAGCTGTTGTCGAGCTTATTGGTTTTCGCAATTATTATTTATTCATTTTGGATTAAAATCATATGAAAGTCATATAAGCAATTCCTGTTGTACCAGTAAATGGAATTGGAGTCATTTGTACTCACCGTTCAGGACCCAAAGCTTCGATCCCGTAGTTTCTTGTATAAGTATAGTTGTCACAACACTTAAACCGCCAACAAGGAAGCCTGATATAGCTCTACATACTGCAAATTGTTGCCAATTTTGACAAAATCCAGTGATAACTTGAAATATCAGAACTAATATGTATCCTGAAAATATATTTCAAATGCTCTTTTTAATTACTTTAAAATCGCAGAAAAGGCAAATAAATTTTCTCACCTATAACCGAAATTTTCTTTCTTCCATAGCGATCGGATAATTGTCCAAAAACGATAGTCCCAGGCATAAAACCTACGTAAAAAATTGATTGTAGGAAGCCTGGTATCCAACTGCGATCTTTAGTTAAATCCCACTAAAGTATTTTTGCAATAAAGAAAGCATAACGACTAACTATAGTGATTTCGAATATTAGTTGAAAATCAAATTTTACATAACATGATCCCAAAATACGTGAATTACTAAATCAATGTATATAAAAAAAAACGGGAAATCCCTAGATTGTTCACTTAATAAAATGAAACTACGTTACCTGGGACACAATGGTTTCTGCGCCCTGAGCGTGTGGATTGTCATCAAAGGCTGTCGACGGCGCAGCAGAAAACACCAATAAAATCACATCAGGGGTTTCGACAACTAAATAATAAAAAATATTTATACTATGTCAGATTTTTGTTTAAAATATTCATTACTATGCGATTTTGTATTGTTTAGTATATATACGATTCTATATTTTTGCCAATACTTGCTACTGATTATGCAATGCTTTGTTAGATTTAAGTTATTGAAGTCTCAATTGAAAATCCTACAGCTATTCGCAAATTACTATATTTTTCTTACCGAAAAACGGAAAGCCAACGAAGAGAGAAAAATATACGCTCGACTGGAGACCGACCCCACTTCATTATTAAGAGTCTCATCAATATTATTCATCAAATATATATATTAGTATTTATAGTATCAATTTTATCACTCTTAACTGCCTTTATGTCTGCATATACATGGCAAGGTTTCAGCACCAGAGTTTGAAATTGGACCTGAAGGTAAATGAAAATAACATTTATAGTATAGTGCAATTTTGTACTTCTGCATACTATTTCAACATATCTATAATGATATTTTTGCTATCTTAGCTGGTATGAAAATACTTTTCAACTTCAGTTGCTAATACCTCCACGAATACTCTATCAATTTATCTGATCATTACAATGACAGTGAAACGTTAAGATTTTTGTTGGTCGCCTTTTAGAACATTCAATATTTTGGAGATTTAAAATATTTACATAATTTCTCAGTTGCTATCTCGTCTAGATTCGGTTCTTATAACGCCAACAAATTCTTTTGATTAATTTTCTGTAATAAGCCGCTGGCGATATGACGACCCAATAACTTTGTACGTGGTATTACTATACGGGGAATTTAAATATATTTTGAAGCGAACGCACGTAATCTGTCGATAATTCGGTTAATGTATGGCTGTTTGCATATTATGCCGAACATAGAATTATTATTATCACAGAAGTGGAGCGTTGCTTGTTAACCAATGCAACTTTTTGTTGACATTGTGCATGTAGTTTCCGGTCTTGTCGATTGATTAAATCTGCTGACTTAAAGTCACATCTAGATATAACTTTCTGACACGGTCGCTTTAGCTATTTCTAACAAAATTAGAACAGACAGATTGAACGAGTTGAGAAGGCGGATAATTACACGATTAAATAAATACACGAAGCAAAGCTGTTGACCGGTTGTGAAACTCGATCCTGAAATATCGTTGCCTTCGACTCCAACACGTATTCTAGAAAATCACGCATAATTGCACTAAATAGTAGGCTACGGTTGAAATGACGTAAAGTCGGGAGGTAGACGACGGCGATTCAGAACAACCAAAGTAGCAATTCTTGCAAGGTATATGGATCGGTTGTCGTAAATAAAATGAGAAGTATAGAAAAAATTCTGAATGTAGTTGGATCTGTTTACAAAAGAGCTTATTGTATTTTATCGTTGTTGGGTTTTCTATTTTTGGTAAGTTAATTTCATATATGTGTATTGGTCGGAAAAACATTAAGACAGGGTTTCAAGTTTGATGAAAAAGAAAAATGACTCTGTATGTATGCATAGCAATGTCATTTTATATATCAAATAGGTGATATTTCACTGGCACAGCACAAGCAACAGGGGCAAATTGTAACTACTAACGATTAAGTTTAACAAACTAAAATCCAACGATAGTTTTAAAATATTTTTTAAGCTAGCGAAGCTTCCAGATCTTAACCTATATCAAATGCCAGACTGTTGGGTTGGACTTAAGGATAAAGACGCATCAAGTGAACACACTCCTGTGTAATCATAGTGTAATTAATTATATCGTTTATATTCATTTGTAAATAACCGATAAACCGCTTGGTCTTGCCGAAAAGGGTGTGGGTGGAATTGGAAGGTACCCGGTTGATGAAATACATCCCGAACCTTGAGTACACGGAAAAAAATATTGCAATATTGACATTTGTTCAGCAGGCAAAATATATAGTTACGAACACTAGAGCAGCAGCGTACAAATCCCGCCCACATCGCTTCATCGAACTGTCGAGCCCGCCGCAAACTGATTTTAAGTGGGGTTTTGTTCAAGTATTACCTGCTTTAGAGCGTGTTGTTATGATGGTCTTCGCATTGGCAAATAGCTTACAGCCTTATTACCGATTTAAAGCAAGCTATTTACAATGCAAGATCTTTTCATGGTTACATTCCTGGATATACTTCAAACCCAAAATGGCTTAGTTTCCAAGTTGATCCGGGATATCATGGAACTTCGAAACCGCAGTTTTTCCACGTTGCTGATTTGTTTGAAGCGGTTGTTACTCCAAGTTATGTTACCCACGGAGAAGAGCTGAATTTTACATGGAATATAAATTTTGCCTTTAGATGTAGGAAGAAGTAATTTACTTGTGAGTAACACAGGCTGCGCATTTTAACGGGGTGAGCATGGCCAAACACAACAGCAATAAAATAAATCTCCACCTAACCACTAAAATTTGTATATATAAAAAGTTTTCAATGATCAATAACTTGTTCAGGACTAATATGAAGAGGTATGCGTAATACCATAAAGTGGATTTCGTTATTTACTATAATTGCATATTTAATTCTCACGCTATCTGACCTACGTTCTTATAAGAAGATTGTTGTTTGTTTATAATCGGCTTCGAAATAGCATTGTGTCTTTATTGTCTATACAGCGATTCTCATAGTGTTACAAAAATTAAATTTAGTTATTTCTGTTGCAGTGCTCTACACTTTGAACTAGAGATCTACCGATGTCAATGAAAAGGCACTGACACCGATATTTGAAATTGTCGACATCAGCGATATTCTAATAACACGTAATTTACATCAATGTAAATACAATTTTGTTGAGTGGTCGAAACGGGACAAAATATTTGTCTGCGAATAGTATTTACAGTGAACATTATTTCTTCCAAAGCAGCGCTTATCCCAAAATATGTAATATGCATTTTATCTTTGTAGGCATGCAAAGATGATTAGCACTCCCATTAGGCAAATTATAGCAGACATTTCGTTGTGCACAAGCGCACCACGCAATGAACATCTATAGGCAATCACCCAACCACTATACTAACTGTAATGAATTGAATGAGGCAGTAAATGACGCATGCATGTTCCACGTCCACCCACTATAATAACTCATAGTTCAAAGCATACTGGATGAGATCAGAGAGCTGCATATATCGGTTCATTTTTAAGCCGATACCGATACATTTTTACGTCGGACTCTACTGTATATCATTATTCGTTATTTTCCTTTGTGTGTGTGATCGCCGATTATCGTCAAGCAACAGTGGATTGCGTCTGTCTTACTGCATTTGTTATTAGCTGTTTCGAGTATAAGTTCAATAATTATCTTGCTCTTGAAATTATATTGAACGATTGCGGCAGATCCAATCCACAGTCGCTTCCATGACCTTTTTCACAAAATTTGGGCGGCAAATCAGAATTCCATTTCCTGAATCCCATTAGAAAATTTCGCCATGTAAGCAGTGCCATACAAATGCAAGTTTCGGAATCCTGGCACGAAAAAGTAGCGTTGCAAGTGAGGCTCATTTAGTTGTCAGTGAGACTTAGTTTTGGCGTTTATATGAGGATTCGAAAGGTGCGTGTTCTCTATGATTGGTCACTTTGTAATGTTAGAATTTGTTAGCTCCTTTAATTCAATCATTATAGTGACTGTATTATTCAATATTTTTTATTGTGATTTTTCTCTGCATTCGCTCGCATACATTGTCCTACCTTCAGCGCTACCAAATCGCACACTTGTCATTAAAACCAGACTGACTAGAATCCGATTCGACAAAGGTATTTTCATGGTAAATATGTGAAATGCGTGTAAACATGTAATTGCACTATTGGGTCATCCGAAGAAAGATTCGATGACCCAATAAATATTGACTATTCTAACAGATAGGCTATCTATTGTGTGCGCATCCAAATCATAAATATAAGTCACACAATTGATAAGATAAAAATCGTAAAAGCTCCACTTACCCAGTCAGCTTACATGTGTAATGATCTAATCTAACAGAGTGGAGCTAGATCAATGCCGCAAGACACCCAAACACACTCTTTGGCTACTGAAATAAAAGTAATTTTCATATTTATTCCGGGAGAGAGGAACGGGAATAAGATGGCTTAATCATATGGCAAAAAAACACAGCCTCTTGTCCGGTTACAAGTTCAGGTCAGGTATGGAAATAGTCAGTTATTTGTTTTTGGATGCATGGACATTCCGCTGTCCAGACTGACATAACGACATAGTCTACTAAACCTGGTGAACCTAGTAAATATTTTTAAGTTTCCACAAAATCAAATGCTAAATCACTCACCAAATAAAGTGTAAAAGCATATTTTTATGAAACCACACAATACATTATTTCGAGAAGTGAGTATTCGTGATAGTAGATTATTCAGTTCTGGCCATCCCTACCAATAACACTTTTTAATACCAACGACTTGCTTAGACAGAGATGTGACATGCCATGCAGCATATTGTTGGATAAACATAACTAAGGTTACAAAATAACTATAACAGAGCAGAAAAGCCTGAAAAGATGATTTAAAAGCCCTGCTTTTGCATCTACATTTGCTAAAAAAGCCTTCATGACATTGAAAAATACAGACCCTGAACTACTCATTTTTAGTATAAATATTCAAAAACAAAATTTTTATTTTGCTTTGCAGGCTTGCAGCACAAACTCGACAAAATATTCATACACAGGGTTGGTTTTATGCTTTCCCTTTCTTTAAATCTTAATACTTCTAACAGAAAACTGCTGTTACAGCCTGTAACCAATTTGAATCACGAGATCCAGAGTTTCGAGGATAAAGAGCCACAGATCTACGGTGTTTAAATGACTGTCGATAAATTTGTTTGTAACTTTGCAATTCATTGTATTTCTGAGGGGTAATGATAATGTATGAGGTACTGTAAGGGGTCGACAGTATAAAAAAGTTCGAGAAGCGCTGTTATAGAAGACTATTATTTCAAGGAATCCTTGACAACCTGGAGAAACCTTATTTTTATACAGTTTCACGAACTTATACGATAGTTTTAAAAATGCTTCTCACTACTGTCACTCCAAGAGATTATTCATTTTTGGGCATTGCCTTTGAATACTTGAAGCTTACCCTTTATTAAGAACTTTTATATATAGTTTTTTTTTTAATTATTTGCACCGAACTATATATGAACACGAATGTCATATTATTAACTGTCATTAATTATTACTGCTGTCTTAATTAGCAATAGGTAACTTACTTACAAAGAAGCTCAGTATGCTAGGATCAGCAATCACCAAAAAATTATTTTATGATTTTCAAAATCAAGGATTTAGACAAGGATAGCTTTTTTGTGACGATAGATCTATCACATGGTTACCATTATTAAGTTGTATTTTTTTCCCAACCAAATAAACATCTTGAATACTAAACTGCCTTAGCATATATATGTACAATTTCTGGATGACCTGAGTTATATTTCTAATTTTCTACAGCTAGAGATATTTTAGACTTTAGGGAAAGTAGAATATAAAAGTTCTACTTACATCAAAGTGTAGATGCAAACTAAGAATGATATACGCTCCAAATAAATTGCCCACAATACTTTCATCATGAAATGAATGTCTGTATAAAAAATAAAACGACAAGTGTTAAATTTGAGAACCAGTGAAGTGAATATTGATAAAAAAAGCTACCGCATTGAAAAAATAGAATCCGCAAATAAATTGATTTTAAGATTATGGAGATGAGTAATCGTCAACTACTTTCAAACGCAGAGGTTTTCAATCGGGGTTTGCAGTGATCTAGGGTTCCGCAAGTGCCCATTAAAAACCGAGAGTTTATTTTATTGTATGTATCATAACTAATGGGTCTGTCACTAATATTGAACTTGCTGCATTAAAGATCATATTGTTTTGTCAGTATTAGGTTTCAAGTCATAAGACACCCATTAATATATATATATCATAATATACAATATATTATTGATTGCATTTTGCAAACTTGTTCTAGCTCAACTTGGCGATTGCACTATAAAAATTCTACTTTGCGAATCAGAGTTTTGGTTCATCATATTTTCATTTCAAATTCCAGATTTTTCAGGTTGTTGAAAATTGAAGTGGGAAATTTCTACAGAAAAAAGTTGACTAAACAATCTTTAGTAGGCTCGTATTAACTCAAATTTTTATTGCCCAGATTCTATATGCAGTGCACAACCTAATATCATATATCCTAAATATGAGTGCAATAACAAAATAATATAAATAAATAATAATAACATAATCTCATTCTACGTAATACCAAGTTCACTTGTTATCTCATAGTCTAATTATGGATCCCAGTCTTTCTATTCTTGCAAATTTGACAAATTTGAGATGTATTATCGCTGTTGGGTCACCCAAACCTATTTTTGTTTGATGTTAGCCCAAGGGTCTAAGCCAGTGGTTCTCAAACTTTTTGAGCGCGCCACCGTTTGAAAATTTTTACAAACTTCGCGCTCTCCTCCCTTTTGCATTGAAAAAATGCTTTTGTGATGAGCATGTTGCTTTATATTAAGATGGCGCTGTAAGAGTGTTGGTCTCATAGCGTTATTGCTCTGATTGTTTGGGCATAAAACTTATAGAGTACGACTTCGCCATTCACAGTCGTATGTATATTTTATCGACACAATCGCAGATCTGGTTGATCACAAATAATAACGAAACCATTTTAAATATGTATATCGATCATGAATTGACAGAAAAACCATTAAATAATATTATCTGTTGAAAAAGTCGGCTCTTTTAACAAGTTGCGTAATCTCGACAACTGACTCAAGAGCGTGTGAAGAATATGTATTTTTGATTTACCAATATACTTTATATTATTTTCTTTGTACTAAATTAAATATTCTTTCCGTGACTTTATACCAGATCTTTTTAACGACGATAACGAATTCGCATGAGCGCAATACATATCAAAACTTAATATAATTGGGCGGTTGATCTCGCATTATTATGTCCGCGGATTGGAGTGGTATTTTAGATCGGGCGAGTTACCTTGAACACAAATGTAGTAAAATAGAGATTAATAGATTGAAAATTTGGGGGCAGAAAAATTTATTATTAGAAAAAGCCGGCATTTTCAACAAACGCGATGCATCTATTTCTGTTGGGTCTAGACCAAACTTATTTTTTTTGATCCTAGCCCAAGGGTCTAAGCAAAAACTTATTGCTGTTAGGTCTAGCCCAGACTTATTTTTGTTTGATCCTAGCCCAAGGGTCTAAGCCAAAACTTATTTCTGTTGGGTCTAGCCCAAACTTACTTTTGTTTGATCCTAGCCCAAGGGTCTAAGCCAAAACTTATTGCTGTTGGGTCTAGCCCAAACATATTTTTGACTGATCCTAGCCCAAGGGTCTAAGCCAAAATTTATTTATTTCGGGTCTAGCCCAAACTTATTTTTGTTTGATCCTAGCCCAGGGGTCTAAGCCAAAACTTATTGCTGTTGGGTCTAGCCCAAACCTATTTTTGTTTGATCCTAGCCCAAGGGTCTAAGCCAAAACTTATTTCTGTTGGGTCTAGCCCAAACTTATTGCTGTTGGGTCTAGCCCAAACTTATTTTTGTTTGATCCTAGCCCAAGGGTCTAAGCCAAAACTTATTGCTGTTGGGTCTAGCCCAAACTTATTTTTGTTTGATCCTAGCCCAAGGGTCTAAGCCAAAACTTATTGCTGTTGGGTCTAGCCCAAACTTATTTTTGTTTGATCCCAGCCCAAGGGTCTAAGCCAAAACTTATTGCTGTTGGGTCTAGCCCAAACTTATTTTTGTTTGATCCTAGCCCAAGGGTCTAAGCCAAAACTCATTTCTGTTGGGTCTAGCCAAGACCTATTTTTGTTTGATCCTAGCCCAAGGGTCTAAGCCAAAACTTATTTCTGTTGGGTCTAGCCCAAACTTATTTTGTTTGATCCTAGCCCAAGGGTCTAAGCCAAAACTTATTTCTGTTGGGTCTAGCCCAAACTTATTTTGTTTGATCCTAGCCCAAGGGTCTAAGCCAAAACTTATTGCTGTTGGGTCTAGCCCAAACTTATTTTTGTTTGATCCAAGCCCAAGGGTCTAAGCCAAAACTTATTTCTGTTGGGTCTAGCCCAAACTTATTTTTGTTTGATCCTAGCCCAAGGGTCTAAGCCAAAACCTATTGCTGTTGGGTCTAGCCCAAACTTATTTTTGTTTGATCCTAGCCCAAGGGTCTAAGCCAAAACTTATTGCTGTTGGGTCTAGCCCAAACTTATTTTTGTTTGATCCTAGCCCAAGGGTCTAAGCCAAAACTTATTGCTGTTGGGTCTAGCCCAAACTTATTTTTGTTTGATCCTAGCCCAAGGGTCTAAGCCAAAACTTATTTCTGTTGGGTCTAGCCAAGACCTATTTTTGTTTGATCCTAGCCCAAGGGTCTAAGCCAAAACTTATTTCTGTTGGGTCTAGCCCAAACTTATTTTGTTTGATCCTAGCCCAAGGGTCTAAGCCAAAACTTATTTCTGTTGGGTCTAGCCCAAACTTATTTTGTTTGATCCTAGCCCAAGGGTCTAAGCCAAAACTTATTGCTGTTGGATCTAGCCCAAACTTATTTTGTTTGATCCTAGCCCAAGGGTCTAAGCCAAAACTTATTGCTGTTGGGTCTAGCCCAAACTTATTTTTGTTTGATCCTAGCCCAAGGGTCTAAGCCAAAACTTATTTCTGTTGGGTCTAGCCCAAACTTTTTTGTTTGATCCTAGCCCAAGGGTCTAAGCCAAAACTTATTGCTGTTGGGTCTAGCCCAAACTTATTTTTGTTCGATCCTAGCCCAACTTATTTATGTTGATCCTAGCCCAAGGGTCTAAGCCAAAACTTATTGCTGTTGGGTCTAGCCCAAACTTATTTTTGTTTGATCCTAGCCCAAGGGTCTAAGCCAAAACTTATTGCTGTTGGGTCTAGCCCAAACTTATTTTTGTTTGATCCTAGCCCAAGGGTCTAAGCCAAAACTTTTTGCAGTTGGGTCTAGCCCAAACATATTTTTGTCTGATCCTAGCCCAAGGGTCTAAGCCAAAATTTATTTATTTCGGGTCTAGCCCAAACTTATTTTTGTTTGATCCTAGCCCAAGGGTCTAAGCCAAAACTTATTGCTGTTGGATCTAGCCCAAACTTATTTTTGTTTGATCCTAGCCCAAGGGTCTAAGCCAAAACTTATTGCTGTTGGATCTAGCCCAAACTTATTTTTGTTTGATCCTAGCCCAAGGGTCTAAGCCAAAACTTATTGCTGTTGGATCTAGCCCAAACTTATTTTTGTTTGATCCTAGCCCAAGGGTCTAAGCCAAAACTTATTGCTGTTGGATCTAGCCCAAACTTATTTTGTTTGATCCTAGCCCAAGGGTCTAAGCCAAAACTTATTGCTGTTGGGTCCAGCCCAAACTTATTTTGTTTGATCCTAGCCCAAGGGTCTAAGCCAAAACTTATTTCTGTTGGGTCTAGCCCAAACTTATTTTGTTTGATCCTAGCCCAAGGGTCTAAGCCAAAACTTATTGCTGTTGGATCTAGCCCAAACTTATTTTGTTTGATCCTAGCCCAAGGGTCTAAGCCAAAACTTATTGCTGTTGGGTCTAGCCCAAACTTATTTTTGTTTGATCCTAGCACAAGGGTCTAAGCCAAAACTTATTTCTGTTGGGTCTAGCCCAAACTTTTTTGTTTGATCCTAGCCCAAGGGTCTAAGCCAAAACTTATTGCTGTTGGGTCTAGCCCAAACTTACTTTTGTTCGATCCTAGCCCAACTTATTTATGTTGATCCTAGCCCAAGGGTCTAAGCCAAAACTTTTTGCAGTTGGGTCTAGCCCAAACATATTTTTGTCTGATCCTAGCCCAAGGGTCTAAGCCAAAATTTATTTATTTCGGGTCTAGCCCAAACTTATTTTTGTTTGATCCTAGCCCAAGGGTCTAAGCCAAAACTTATTGCTGTTGGATCTAGCCCAAACTTATTTTTGTTTGATCCTAGCCCAAGGGTCTAAGCCAAAACTTATTGCTGTTGGATCTAGCCCAAACTTATTTTTGTTTGATCCTAGCCCAAGGGTCTAAGCCAAAACTTATTGCTGTTGGATCTAGCCCAAACTTATTTTTGTTTGATCCTAGCCCAAGGGTCTAAGCCAAAACTTATTGCTGTTGAATCTAGCCCAAACTTATTTTGTTTGATCCTAGCCCAAGGGTCTAAGCCAAAACTTATTGCTGTTGGGTCCAGCCCAAACTTATTTTTGTTTGATCCTAGCCCAAGGGTCTAAGCCAAAACTTATTGCTGTTGGATCTAGCCCAAACTTATTTTTGTTTGATCCTAGCCCAAGGGTCTAAGCCAAACTTATTGCTGTTGGGTCTAGCCCAAACTTACTTTTGTTCGATCCTAGCCCAACTTATTTATGTTGATCCTAGCCCAAGGGTCTAAGCCAAAACTTATTGCTGTTGGGTCTAGCCCAAACTTATTTTTGTTTGATCCTAGCCCAAGGGTCTAAGCCAAAACTTATTGCTGTTGGGACTAGCCCAAACTTATTTTTGTTTGATCCTAGCCCAAGGGTCTAAGCCAAAACTTATTGCTGTTGGGTCTAGCCCAAACATATTTTTGTCTGATCCTAGCCCAAGGGTCTAAGCCAAAATTTATTTATTTCGGGTCTAGCCCAAACTTATTTTTGTTTGATCCTAGCCCAAGGGTCTAAGCCAAAACTTATTGCTGTTGGATCTAGCCCAAACTTATTTTTGTTTGATCCTAGCCCAAGGGTCTAAGCCAAAACTTATTGCTGTTGGATCTAGCCCAGACTTATTTTTGTTTGATCCTAGCCCAAGGGTCTAAGCCAAAACTTATTGCTGTTGGATCTAGCCCAAACTTATTTTTGTTTGATCCTAGCCCAAGGGTCTAAGCCAAAACTTATTGCTGTTGGATCTAGCCCAAACTTATTTTTGTTTGATCCTAGCCCAAGGGTCTAAGCCAAAACTTATTGCTGTTGGATCTAGCCCAAACTTATTTTTGTTTGATCCTAGCCCAAGGGTCTAAGCCAAAACTTATTGCTGTTGGATCTAGCCCAAACTTATTTTTGTTTGATCCTAGCCCAAGGGTCTAAGCCAAAACTTATTGCTGTTGGATCTAGCCCAAACTTATTTTGTTTGATCCTAGCCCAAGGGTCTAAGCCAAAACTTATTGCTGTTGGGTCCAGCCCAAACTTATTTTTGTTTGATCCTAGCCCAAGGGTCTAAGCCAAAACTTATTGCTGTTGGATCTAGCCCAAACTTATTTTTGTTTGATCCTAGCCCAAGGGTCTAAGCCAAACTTATTGCTGTTGGGTCTAGCCCAAACTTACTTTTGTTCGATCCTAGCCCAACTTATTTATGTTGATCCTAGCCCAAGGGTCTAAGCCAAAACTTATTGCTGTTGGGTCTAGCCCAAACTTATTTTTGTTTGATCCTAGCCCAAGGGTCTAAGCCAAAACTTATTGCTGTTGGGACTAGCCCAAACTTATTTTTGTTTGATCCTAGCCCAAGGGTCTAAGCCAAAACTTATTGCTGTTGGGTCTAGCCCAAACATATTTTTGTCTGATCCTAGCCCAAGGGTCTAAGCCAAAATTTATTTATTTCGGGTCTAGCCCAAACTTATTTTTGTTTGATCCTAGCCCAAGGGTCTAAGCCAAAACTTATTGCTGTTGGATCTAGCCCAAACTTATTTTTGTTTGATCCTAGCCCAAGGGTCTAAGCCAAAACTTATTGCTGTTGGATCTAGCCCAGACTTATTTTTGTTTGATCCTAGCCCAAGGGTCTAAGCCAAAACTTATTGCTGTTGGATCTAGCCCAAACTTATTTTTGTTTGATCCTAGCCCAAGGGTCTAAGCCAAAACTTATTGCTGTTGGATCTAGCCCAAACTTATTTTGTTTGATCCTAGCCCAAGGGTCTAAGCCAAAACTTATTGCTGTTGGATCTAGCCCAAACTTATTTTTGTTTGATCCTAGCCCAAGGGTCTAAGCCAAAACTTATTGCTGTTGGGTCTAGCCCAAACTTATTTTTGTTTGATCCTAGCCCAAGGGTCTAAGCCAAAACTTATTTCTGTTGGGTCTAGCCCACACTTTTTTGTTTGATCCTAGCCCAAGGGTCTAAGCCAAAACTTATTGCTGTTGGGTCTAGCCCAAACTTACTTTTGTTCGATCCTAGCCCAACTTATTTATGTTGATCCTAGCCCAAGGGTCTAATCCAAAACCTATTTTTGTTGGGTCTAGCCCAAACTTATTTTTGTTTGATCCTAACCCAAAGATCTAAGCCAAAACTTATTGCTGTTGGGTCTAGCACAGACTTGTTTTTGTTTGATCCTAGCCCAAGGGTCTAAGCCAAAACTTATTTCTGTTGGGTCTAGCCCAAGGGTCTAAGCCAAAACTTATTGCTGTTGGGTCTAGCACAGACTTATTTTTGTTTGATCCTAGCCCAAGGGTCTAACCCAAAACTTATTGCTGTTGGGTCTAGCCCAAACTTATTTTTGTTTGATCCTAGCCCAAGGGTCTAAGCCAAAACTTATTGCTGTTGGGTCTAGCCCAGACTTATTTTTGTTTGATCCTAGCCCAAGGGTCTAAGCCAAAACTTATGGCTGTTGGGTCAAGCTTAAACTTATTTTTGTTTGATTCTAGCCCAAGGGTCAAAGCCAAAACTTATTTCTGTATATAGTTAATATTTCATACAGGTCAACTATAATCTAAGAAATGTGGAATGAGATTATGATACTTTCTCGTTCAAGTATCCTTGTGGCTACTGCAATATAGATTATTAGATGAGGAGAAAGGAAAGGCAGCTTAATATACAATAAACTAGTACTTGAAAATAATATGTAGGATATTCGTCACGACACAAAAGCAACTATAAAATGGGACATATTTCTCTACAAAACTAGAAATAGGTATAATTTGAGATAAATGGATGTGTTTTTAAAGCAGTTTTTTAATAATCAAGAACTTTTCTAAAAAAAAAATATATACTTCATCTCATTTGAACAGAGATATAAGCAGGTAAGGAAGTGCATTTCCCATTGGAAATGCACAAATTTGAACGGATATAAAAAAGAGAAACAAAAACACCTCAACCTCATAAGCAGTGAAATAAAAAAATTATAAAAAATGTCACATAGACAGAGGTGACGGAGTCGAGCAAATATACCCAAATTAAATCATTGGTCAAACCGCAGCTTCCGCAAACCCCTGCACATAATACAATACAATTGCAATAAATGAAACAATAAAAAAGAACCAAATTTAGTCCCCGCACAATACCCGATTTTTCACAGGAAGTATACCCAAAAATTTACTCTAAAATAAAAAAAATGCCTACCGGTAACTACAAATCTATATCAGTATAAATCCCAGCTAAGACATATAACACGTGAATAACAAAAATCCCATCGGAGTTATAATCAATTGTACAAATATAAAAAATCAAAAAACAGTTACACGATAAGCTTATAAATAAAACAATATGAAATCACAATGGAAATAAATCAAGTGGCAGGACTACGCTACACCTGCCATAGCAACGAATGATTACGTTGTCATATTTAACAGGTTATTCTGGTCCTCTTAGTACGAACCCCAGGGTTAAAATATGAATATCATTACATCCATAATGTCATTACTATCAACAATATTGCCATTCTCAAAGCCAAAATCAAGCAAATTAATACCATCTAAGATGATCAACATAAGTAATCCTATATTTTCCACCCCAGAGATGGCCAATACCGAATGGCGAATAGTTCACATTTTCAATACATTTGGAATTATTATTTTCGAATATGAAATATCGGATACATTCGAAAATAAATTCAAATAAAGGAAAGCATATTTTAGTGTATAAAGAAGTTTGCATACAATAAACAATGGAATAACTGTTACGTACAACCTGGCTATTCACCAGACATTTTATGTCCGCACATCGTCGTGATATTTTAGAGTAGTTTTGTTTTTCACATTGTAGTAGGTACGAAAATACAAATTAAAAATTAATTATAATCAGGCAGTTTAAAGCTTTTCATGTTGATTGCCGTGGCATTCATTTTTTGTTATTTTACGCAACCATGAGATAAGTTGAACAAAATCAAAATAATACAGCGAGGCATTTTAGGTGCTGGTATCTAAACATTTTGCGCAACAGAAAATCATCCTAGTGAAAAGTCTATACTATTATCTATCATTATCAAAATTATTTGCAGAAAAGAGAGAAAAAGTATGAATTATATTTCCCAATAATTCCGACTTGCGACAATTTATTTGGTATCGTAACACTTGTGGCATTACATACCGTAAGTTTAAATTTTCCGACGTCATCGAAATGAATGCGTAAATTAGAAGCCTTGCAGGGGAATAGCGGCTATGTCAATCACTCAATCGTGCAACAATATGAGGTGCACGTTCACACCGAAGATAACAAACAATCAAAGTGCCAGGTCTATTTCATCGTCAGTACAATACAAAGCGCAGAAAACTGTTCAAAGATTTCACTTAGGAGGCAAAACACCTCACTGACAGCTGAATGCGGCTATTATTCAGAAAGGTACTTGAATCGTTTTGGACAACCCTGTTTACCAGTATTATTAACATTCTTGATATAATAAACAAAATGTGAAAAAAAATATAACACTTTAAAGGGTCTCACCCAACCAGTTGACCAACCTATTCTTACATGGATAAAAAATACCATACAAAATCCCCCACATTAAAAAACAAAGATTTGACAGTTACATTGAAATTTCATTTCTGCCAAACAGCAGATTTCCTGATTGATCCCTGGCAAATTCGAAGGGTTCAGATGGGGCATTATTGAACAGTTCAACAATTTCATCATGTAACGTTCATTCATACACAACTCGTGGAGTTGTCTGTATATTTCAAGCACAATTAGAATGATTTTCCTACAGGTGCAGACGATAAAACACCCAATATAGAACTCCATCAATGACTTTCATTATCTTTCAGCAGCTGCACAAAATTCAAACTTTCCTGGAATAGAACAGTAGATCTACAGATAAAGTAGGTTGATCCAAGGTTTTCTTCATAGTTAGAACTTTTGAAATATGACATCCTTCCTCCGCCTTTCGCATTCATACAACCTGATGCCATAATAAAACAATCACCAGGTTAGACCAGTTTGCCCCATCTAAAAAAATATAAATCAAGTCATTACAAATTTGAACTGAATTATACGATTTACTGATCAAACTCTCTTCAAAAATACGATTCGGATCACAGAGACAAACAACAGACAAAAACAAATTGTTATTAGGTTGAAAGCAAGAGCGCAAAAATGATAAACCTCATGAAAAAAAGTAAAATTTCAATTAAGTAGTTGAGTGAGTAGAGTAGTTGAAAAAACATCTATAAAATTTAAGTTTAGAGCAGTGGTTTTTCACCTTTTTGGTGGAGGGGGTCTATAGAAACATTGCTGATTGAAGCTTTTTTCCACTAGAGCTCTGATATGAGGCGAACTACAGCTCACTTGTCAGATATAGCAATGGTTCCTGGACCTTTTTTCACACGACCCAAATTTTTATACCATCTAAGACTACAAGTACTCCTGTATATTGACTGCAAGTGGATGTGGACGGTACACATCAGTCCAAAAATATATGACCGAGTACGGCAATGCATACGCGTATCCACAAAATATTTTATGGTGTTTTGCGTTGAAATACGATTTTACAGACTTTGGGCTTTTATGTTATGCAAATTACTTAATTATTATATTACTTAATTTTATTTCAGAATATATTGGATATTTTATATTCGAAAATAATAATTTAGAATGTATTGGAAATAGTAGATTATTCAGGTATACAGGTATATGAATTGATTTCAAAGAGTCTGAAGATACTATACTAACCTTTACTATGAATATGATGACTAGAAAATATGGCATCAACATTGAATCTTGTACATTTCCGACAACATATTTAGTAAAAAAAGTCGAAACGTGAGCACAGTATACATGAGTAATGTGATGTTATGTGAACTCAGAAGTTTAAGGCTGATGACTATCAGTAACTGGCACCAGAGTCTGCAATATGTATCGAATATAAATTGTTTTGGTAAGGAAGGCATTAATGAAATAAGGCAATAAGGCGTCAATTTACAGACAGTTCGCCATGCTTTTATGGTCAAAACCATATTATTGTGTTTGTTATCACCTCAATATCACCACCAACATAATTTACCACAGTCATACTTTCAATCATGTTTAGGATACTTGATTGAAGTTGGTCAGTGCTGATAATAATGCTCGTTTCTGTATAGATTCGGTATAATTGAGATATGTAAATAGAACTAGACAAAAATGAAATATTTAAAATACATGATTTGTTGCTGGTAATAAAGACTTGCCAATTGTGGTAGCGTTGAAAAAATGCGGCATAGTGATATATCAGACTGATATTCATTCTTCGACTGAAGAAAACTATCATTAGCGAATGCTGCATTTATGCAAGAAAACTGTAGATTGTAATCCAATGAGATTGGAACGTATTTTCTTTTATCACTCAAGCCCCTTATGAGATAAAACTTCATTTACATTCTTATTGAAAGTCAAACACTCCATTTTAGGAGAAAATCAACTTCGGCGTATGCAAGTCTCCTTTAATTTGTAGTGCTTAAAATAATCAACTAAGTGCATTATACACGTGTCAGAAATTTTAAATTTCAACTTCCAACTCTAGAGAATTCAAAACCGGGCTCTGTTTAAAAATTTTGAGAATACGAGTCAACTACACAGCCCTATTGAATACTAGAGTCCAGAAATTTTGGGTCCAAGACAAATATTATCTGCAGTGTAAAAAATTTGGAGACTAAACTATATCATCAATATTAAATTCACACCAATTCAAACATAATTCTATGTTTAAGTGGCTTTTCATACAGAATCTTTTTGAAGCAAGAGATGCAATGTATCCTAAACAACTTTCCAGCTTTATAAATGTTTGGATAGAAGAATAGTTTGGTCACAGAAGTATCAGATAGACAGATATCAAACAGAGAGTAATACATAGATAATCAAACAAAGAAAAGTTATTTTAGTTACCTGTAATTCAATAAATGCTGTACTGTAATGTATTGCAAACAGAAATATTGCAATTACTGGATAGACAATCATGTCTGACTGAAGACGTTCTCACTAAAAATACGAAAAAATGAAGTTTTAAATAGGTTTTAAAAATCCAAAACGGAATCTTATATTGTACGAAAGTGATTCCCGTTTATAATAACATTTGTCACGATAAATCAATGTTTCCTAAAGCATTATTATTCATCCGTACACATTAAGAACTACAGGCAGTAATAAAATAATAACAATATCAACATTAAGATTAAGGTTACTAAGAGTATCTGACGATATTGGACATTTAACTGGTGTATAATTGTCAGTGGTTCCCAACCTGGGTGTCGCATTTTTTGAGGGGGTCGCGGGATAACATAATTTAATGTGCAACTTTTTTCTATAAAATCTCGATGAAAAAAATAAATTTGTATATAACCGGAAAAATTATAAACGAGAAACAATGGAAACCAATATTTGAGGCTTTGGGGTGACTAATTCCAAACTAAGGTCTCCCACTTCAGAACACTCTTACCAATGTGATATATTATCTGTTGACACTACAGCATGCATTTTAATTTTGACTATGAGTTTGTGGTTCAGTACCCTTTCATTGACTTCCCCATTTACCTATTTTGGAACCCGTCCTCTCTCTCTACGAATTCTATATTATTTATTGAATCTATAATGAGCCGCTTTCCAGTCCCATTTTTGTACAGTTTACGTGATTTATCATAATAAACTGAATATTTGTGCTACACAATTCGAAGTGCTTACTATATATATAAAAAAGCAAATTTCCTCCCTTGGGCAGAATTCTTCCCCGATTGGGAAGCATTGCGATAGGTGTCTCATTTTACCACTTGTGCGTTGGAGTATTATTCGACAAGAAACTTAGCAGTCGCGGCAAAAAAATTTTGTAGACATGGCAGCGTCAAAAATTGAGTATGTTCCTCATTTTTTTTTTTCAATTTCAAGTGTTGCGTGAAAATTGCGCAACTGTAAAGGCCCTCTCGTTCATCTTCTACTATCAAGTCAGGCAAACTTTCTATGAAATGAGTAACAAGAAAGTACAGAGTTATGCATTTTCATGAGCGTATTTTTAGCTACCACTCTGGTCAATTTTGACTCCCGTTATTTTCAGTTTTCAGTAAATCAGTTTGATAAATTAGGTACCGGTAGGTCTTGTAAATTGCCCTAATATCCGGAAATACTGTACTCATCAAATAGTACTGATAGTGCAATTTCTATTTTGGGGATAACAGGGTAATTCAATAAATGATAGTATTTGAATTGATTTGAGGATAACTATTTTGCAGAAAACAATAAAGCTTAACATCCTCTCTCTTTTGTATGGCATACTAATTTAAAATCAGCATATATTGTGAAAGGGTGCGGTAAGCTAAAAAACATGAGTTTTTTCCTGAAAAATTTGGTGCCGCACGAACAAAAAGTTTGGAAACCGCTGATATAAACAGTAAATAGGCAATTATAAAACTGGCAAAACAAAATGGTCTTCGAGGTGTAGTAGCAAACCTAATGTATATTTGATAATTTATAAGCAAGATACATATATTAATTTAGACTCTCGGATTTGAAATTAAACTTGCGGACCCTTGCGGACTGTATTGGCAGAATCTTTGAGTGCCACGGAGCTAATGTGGAGAACCATTGCTCTATTAATTATGCCGGCACCATAGGTTGTAGACCTCTGGTTCGAACCCATCCGCGTTTGAATTAAATTAGAACTTACTTTGGCTCTCAATTACAAATTTGTTGAATTGTCTATCAAATAATGACTGTGGAATCAATGCTTTTTTTCAGTTTCTTTCAGCAATTACAAATTCATGTCTTCACCAAAAGTTTGAAATTTTGACTCTTTACTCCAATATCAGTAAAATCATGTCACTCTCTAGAATCCGTCATCAAATACTAAATATAAATTACCTTCCCATCGCCATATCATCACACAAGGTATTTTGTAATGAACAAGTCAGATGTTCATAAAATGTTGAGTTGAGGTTATTATCATCCGATCATGGTCTTCTGTCTATCTGGGCTGCTACTCTTCTGTTAGAATGGCCCACTCTCTTTGTACTAAAAAATAAATCAACTGTGAGCATAAAATGTAGAAGGGTAATGAGATCTTGAGTAATAGTGAAGACTTTTTCAGCTAGTGCTCTGAAATGAAGCGATAAATACTGCCCACTTGTCATATATGACCGATACCAGCACCTAGGTATTGCATTATCGTGTCTTGCATTAATAAGACTCTAAAACATTGGTTCTGTAACAAATTAACCAATAATTTGGATAATGGAAGTCAAATTCTATATAATAATTGACGTAATCGAAATATTGAAGAGATCTTTCTAGTCTTTCTCGTGTATGAGAAAATGGATATTTTCCCATGTCGGGTGACCCATAAACAACCGAAATATTGAAGGGATCTTTCTAGATCATTCGAAATATTGAGTCTAGATCTTTCTCGTGTATGAGAAAATGGACATTTCCCATGTCAGGTAACCTATAAACAAGTGTAATTATTGTAAGAAGGGTACCGAACATTCTAGATATGAGCAAAAATTGCTCCGTGGGAAACGAGATTTTTGGATAATAAAGAAAGGTACCGTTTTTGGCGAGCGAGATGAAAAAGATGTTACCGTTTAAATAGACATTTTGATCGTGGTTTGCCCGGCTTTTTTATTTCAATTCGTTCGATACAGCAACCGGCTTTTCTATTTCAATTCGTTCGATACAGCAACCGGCTTTTCTATTTCAATTCGTTCGATACAGCAACCGGCTTTTCTATTTCAATTCGTTCGATGCAACAATGCTAATTCATCACCGACTTGGTTTTCACGATTGTGAGTGTGTTTTATTGTAAGTCAATTTATTGTGATATATTATCTGTGGAAATAAAAATCTTTACAGGCAAATGGGTCAGATCCTTACTGTTATATAAAATTAACAGATATCTCAAATTGAACACGTAACCTACTATATATTCTGTTTTTGGAGTCAGATACTTATCTAATTCGCTTAATTAGAAAGCAAAGACATCAGAAGTTCTCAAACCTTTAAAATCGCACCTCATTTATAAAATTCGTCAAGTCTTCTGTCAAACTCAAAAATAACAAGATAACACATTGAAAATATGTGGATAGAACGTAAATATCGAAATCTAACAAATATATTCATTTTTAATTACCGTATATAATTGCATATAAGCCGAGTTACTTTTCATAAACTAATACCGCAAACCTAAACTGAACGATATTATCATCAATGGCGCCAGGCTAACAAATAACATCGGCCATAGATACTAAATAATATTTAAGAGCTATTTCATAGGCTGAAAATGCAAAGATTTCCCGGTATGCTCGGTCACTATTGATGAAAACAATGAATTACGACACAATTTGCTTCTAAATTTATTGTCGTGGTCACCCATGATATCTTGACTATGTTAAAAATACAAAAATAATTGTAAAATATTTTCAATCAAAAACATCCTCGATGTGTTGTAAGTACTTCAAGTCGGTGCTCATTTAAATCCTCTCATGTCGACAGTAATTTAGTCGTGCCGTAAGGGGCTGTCTTCGAATACGAATACGATTAAACATAAAAATCGAAAAATGTTCTCAATCAAAATGTGTGTGCAATATGCCCTATTAATATAAACACTGAAAACGATACTAGAAGATAGCGAATAGCAATATTTGAATATTAAATTTGAATTGAACATCATCGACTGTAATAGTTGCTTACAGCATGTTACGATTTGGAGAGTCGGCTTATACGCAAATTTTTATAAATTTACTATTTTAATAAAGTCGTTTTTAGAAGGTCGGCTTATACGTGAGATTGGCTCATAAGTGAGGCTATACAGTAGCTGCACTCCAACTAACCTCTAGCGGGGCACTCCCAACTGTTTGAGAACCACTGCTTTTAAATACCATAGCAATCTACGGACATAATATGTGTGGTAAACTGCCCGATTATAATTAATTTTTCATGCATATTTTTGCCATTCTGCGAAGTTATTATTTATTAATAAGCTACAAAGATCCGTGAAGAATCCCAAGAAATGTTTTTCATTCAATTAAGTATGATAATAATTGATTGAATATACTTAATAACATTGGTTAGCTTAATAATAGGTCCATCATAGTTAGGGATGGGCAATTCAGAATACCGAATCCGGAGGATTAGAATTTAGCAGGATCTGACAATAGGTTGCGGTTTCTGCCTCTTCATCACCACGCGTCAATTTTTTTATTTCAGGTTTCTAATTTAATATTCAAATATGAGCGTTTTCTCCCACGTGGAAATCACTGGTTTGATATTACTTGCATACCTTTGCGAAAAAAAAAAAATGTGAAATCAGCAAACATGGTAATCTCAAGTGGCATATTCAGAACAGCAGCGACTTAGTGGCGATATTCTGATAACGTGATTGCAGCAATCTTTATTAATATTTTATAGAAATGCCTTGCTTTATTTTACATTATATTATGACCTGTGAGTTTTCCCAAAAAATGATGTAAACCAAAAGCCAGGCGGTAAATGTTACAATATTATTTGCGATTAGTTTAGATCAAATATTAAATATTATTATTACTTTTAGGACACCAATTTCCAAGATACAAATTCCAAAGTTGTATAGCAAAACATGGCAATTTGTCAAATTTACTCTTCACTAAATAAATATAATTTATACCTTTTCTTGCTTCGTGGCAAATAATTTTGATAATGATAGTTAAAAGTATCGATTTTTACTAGGATGATTTTCTGTTGCGCAAAATATTCAAATATTCAAAAAGTCTCGCAAGGATGTTTTAGAAGATTCAGCTTGTGTAAAAGTTCCGCTCAAATTCAATTCTCACAAGAAATTGGGCAATTTATGTCTTCATGTCCTTGAGTAAGATTAGACTAGGGCCTATAGTTAGACCAACCATACATCCCGGTTTAAACGTCTGTCCCGGTGTCCCGTCCCGGTTAGCAAAATGTCCCGTAATTTTACTTTAGTGAAATTTTCAAAATTAACTCCGACCTTATGCAAAATTATGAATAATTCCGTCCCAAAAGGCATAACTTTAACTCGAGGCTTATATCTTAATTTTTTAGCTTATTAGGTTGAGTAAAATATCGCGCATAGCTTTAGAAATCCTTTGGCTAGGGAATAATGAGTGACGTTCATTTCGTCATTATTCTATTGACTCCAATGAAACTACAGCAATTGCTGCATCAGAAGCCTTATTATGCTTGGAGTTGGAGAAGGCATAATAACTTTCATTTGGTTTTGTTTGAGTCATATTATGCTGAAAGTAATCTAGAACTTGAGATTCTGTAGAGTAATGCAATATTAAAGCTTATAGATATAAATATGGAATAAAAATTTGCAAAGCTCAGGCCGCCGGCCTTTCGTCCAGTTATTTCATTCATAGTTTTGAGTTTGTCCCGGATTATGCCCAAGAAATTAATATTATGGTAAGTCTACCTATAGTGCTAGTATTGGTACATCGGGTCACCAAAGTTACCCCAGCCCACACTCGCTCAGCCCACACTTAGCCTGACGTCAAGGGGTTAACCAACTATTTTACCACTTTATAAACGTTAATACATAAAAACTTGGTGGCTATGACAATATAGAGACCATATTGGATATACACAGCGCAAATGCAATACCAAGCACGGACCAGTTACCCCTAGTATGGCCTGTCAAAAACGAGTGTGGGCTAGCGTCTCACGAGTGTGGGCTAGCGTCACACGAGTGTGGGCTGGCATCCTACGAGTGTGGGCTAGCGTCACACGAGTGTGGGCTGGCGTTCTGACAGTGTTATACGGTAAGTTAAGGCATCCTAAACGCTCACAGATTACTAAATTACATATATCCACGTTTACCTCAGCACCAGAACCTCTCAGAGTCCGGCAATTGATAGCACAAAATGGCCACAAATGCCGGGAAAATGATTCAAAATCAACTGAACAATAATATCTCTAACCAGTGTTACCAGATATGACGGTAAACAAGCCTGAAATTGACCGTCGAAACTCAAAAATAAGAAAATTGAAATTTAAGCTAAGTGTCTGTTCTTTTTATGAAAAAAAATGTAGTTATGAATAAACCATAATTGATTTGCACAAATACATCTTGTATAATAAAAAATAAACATGATGAAAACATTTCACCAGCAGATACACATTGTCTCGAAGGCTTTTGATGTCGAAATTCAACAGTTCATCGAAAAGAAATCAACGAAATGTTTACCACGGAATTAAATTATCATAATATACAGTATATGATCTTACAAATTTCAAAAAATTTTACCGTAGAGAAAGACTTCAAATTTGAAATCAAAATTAGCACACTCGACCGTTATTAATATTTCGCGGTAATGGTGTTCAACGTCAAATTTCAATTGTAAATTGAAAATGATCCTATGGTTTGTTCCTTAAAAAATTGAATAGTCTCATTACATAGTATTTCATCTAAGATATATTGTAAAATAAAAAAATTTTACCGTCGGGAAAGACTTTAAAATTAAAGTCAAAATTAGCACACTCGACCGTTATCAATATTTCACGGTAATGGTGTTCTACGTCAAATTTCAATTGTAAATTGGAAATGATCCTATGGTTTGTTCCTCAAAAAATTGAATAGTCATATTACATTGTAATTCATCTCAAAAATATCAGAAAATAAAAAAATTCTACCGTCGGGAAAGAATTTAAAATTAAAGTCAAAATTAGCACACTCAACCGTTATCAACATTCGCGGTAAAGGTGTTCCACGTCAAATTTTAATTGTAAATTGAAAATGATCCTATGGTTTGTTCCTCAAAAAATTTGATAGTCATATTACATAGTATTTCATTTAAAATATATTGAAAAATAAAAAAATTTTACCGTCGGGAAAGACTTTAAAATTAAAGTCAAAATTAGCACACTCGACCGTTATCAATATTTCACGGTAATGGTGTTCCACGTCAAATTTTAATTGTGAATTGAAAATGATCCTATGGTTTGTTCCTCAAAAAATTTAACAGTTATATTACATAGTATTTCATCTAAAAAATATTGAAAAATAAAAAAATTCTACCGTCGGGAAAGACTTTAAAATTAAAGTCAAAATTAGCACACTCAACCATTATCAATATTTCGCGGTAATAGTGTTCCACGTTAAATTTTATTTGTAAATTGAAAATGATGCTATGGTTTGTTCCTCGAAAAATTTAAGAGTCATATTACATAGTATTTCATCTAAAATATATTAAAAAATAAAAAATTTTACCGTCGGGAAAGACTTTCAAATTAAAGTCAAAATTAGCACACTCAACCGTTATCAATATTTCGCGGTAATAGTGTTCCACGTTAAATTTTAATTTTAAATTGATCCTATGGTTTGTTCCTCAAAAAATTTGAGAGTCATATTACATAGTATTCCATCTAAAATATATTGAAAAATAAAAAAGTTTTACCGTCGGGAAAGACTTTAAAATTAAAGTCAAAATTAGCACACTCGACCGTTATCAACATTTCACGGTAATGGTGTTCTACGTCAAATTTCAATTGTAAATTGGAAATGATCCTATGGTTTGTTCCTCAAAAAATTGAATAGTCATATTACATTGTAATTCATCTCAAAAATATCAGAAAATAAAAAAATTCTACCGTCGGGAAAGAATTTAAAATTAAAGTCAAAATTAGCACACTCAACCGTTATCAACATTCGCGGTAAAGGTGTTCCACGTCAAATTTTAATTGTAAATTGAAAATGATCCTATGGTTTGTTCCTCAAACAATTTGATAGTCATATTACATAGTATTTCATTTAAAATATATTGAAAAATAAAAAAATTTTACCGTCGGGAAAGACTTTAAAATTAAAGTCAAAATTAGCACACTCGACCGTTATCAACATTTCACGGTAATGGTGTTCTACGTCAAATTTATATTGTGAATTGAAAATGATCCTATGGTTTGTTCCTCAAAAAATTTAATAGTCATATTACATATTATTTCATCTAAAAAATGTTGAAAAATAAAAAAATTTTACCGTCGGGAAACCTTTGAAATTAAAGTCAAAATTAGCACACTCAACCATTATCAATATTTCGCGGTAATAGTGTCCCACGTCAAATTTTGATTGTAAATTGATCCTATGGTTTGTTCCTCAAAAAATTTAAGAGTTATATTACATAGTATTTCATTTAAAATATATTGAAAAATAAAAAAATTTTACCGTCGGGAAAGACTTTAAAATTAAAGTCAAAATTAGCACACTCAACCGTTATCAATATTTCGCGGTAATAGTGTTCCACGTTAAATTTTAATTTTAAATTGATCCTATGGTTTGTTCCTCAAAAAATTTGAGAGTCATATTACATAGTATTCCATCTAAAATATATTGAAAAATAAAAAAGTTTTACCGTCGGGAAAGACTTTAAAATTAAAGTCAAAATTAGCACACTCGACCGTTATCAACATTTCACGGTAATGGTGTTCTACGTCAAATTTCAATTGTAAATTGGAAATGATCCTATGGTTTGTTCCTCAAAAAATTGAATAGTCATATTACATTGTAATTCATCTCAAAAATATCAGAAAATAAAAAAATTCTACCGTCGGGAAAGAATTTAAAATTAAAGTCAAAATTAGCACACTCAACCGTTATCAACATTCGCGGTAAAGGTGTTCCACGTCAAATTTTAATTGTAAATTGAAAATGATCCTATGGTTTGTTCCTCAAAAAATTTGATAGTCATATTACATAGTATTTCATTTAAAATATATTGAAAAATAAAAAAATTTTACCGTCGGGAAAGACTTTAAAATTAAAGTCAAAATTAGCACACTCGACCGTTATCAACATTTCACGGTAATGGTGTTCTACGTCAAATTTTAATTGTGAATTGAAAATGATCCTATGGTTTGTTCCTCAAAAAATTTAATAGTCATATTACATATTATTTCATCTAAAAAATGTTGAAAAATAAAAAAAATTTACCGTCGGGAAAACCTTTAAAATTAAAGTCAAAATTAGCACACTCAACCATTATCAATATTTCGCGGTAATAGTGTCCCACGTCAAATTTTGATTGTAAATTGATCCTATGGTTTGTTCCTCAAAAAATTTAAGAGTTATATTACATAGTATTTCATCTAAAATATATTAAAAAATAAAAAAATTTTACCGTCGGGAAAGACTTTAAAATTAAAGTCAAAATTAGCACACTCGACCGTTATCAATATTTCACGGTAATGGTGTTCTACGTCAAATTTCAATTGTAAATTGGAAATGATCCTATGGTTTGTTCCTCAAAAAATTGAATATTCATAATACATTGTAATTCATCTCAAAAATATCAGAAAATAAAAAAATTCTACCGTCGGGAAAGATTTTAAAATTAAAGTCAAAATTAGCACACTCAACCGTTATCAACATTCGCGGTAAAGGTGTTCCACGTCAAATTTTAATTGTAAATTGAAAATGATCCTATGGTTTGTTCCTCAAAAAATTTGATAGTCATATTACATAGTATTTCATTTAAAATATATTAAAAAATAAAAAAATTTTACCGTCGGGAAAGACTTTAAAATTAAAGTTAAAATTAGCATACTCGACCGTTATTAATATTTCACGGTAATGGTGTTCTACGTCAAATTTTAATTGTGAATTAAAAATGATCCTATGGTTTGTTCCTCAAAAAATTGAATAGTCATATTACATTGTAATTCATCTCAAAAATATCAGAAAATAAAAAAATTCTACCGTCGGGAAAGAATTTAAAATTAAAGTCAAAATTAGCACACTCAACCGTTATCAACATTCGCGGTAAAGGTGTTCCACGTCAAATTTTAATTGTAAATTGAAAATGATCCTATGGTTTGTTCCTCAAAAAATTTGATAGTCATATTACATAGTATTTCATTTAAAATATATTGAAAAATAAAAAAATTTTACCGTCGGGAAAGACTTTAAAATTAAAGTCAAAATTAGCACACTCGACCGTTATCAACATTTCACGGTAATGGTGTTCTACGTCAAATTTATATTGTGAATTGAAAATGATCCTATGGTTTGTTCCTCAAAAAATTTAATAGTCATATTACATATTATTTCATCTAAAAAATGTTGAAAAATAAAAAAATTTTACCGTCGGGAAAACCTTTAAAATTAAAGTCAAAATTAGCACACTCAACCATTATCAATATTTCGCGGTAATAGTGTCCCACGTCAAATTTTGATTGTAAATTGATCCTATGGTTTGTTCCTCAAAAAATTTAAGAGTTATATTACATAGTATTTCATTTAAAATATATTGAAAAATAAAAAAATTTTACCGTTGGGAAAGACTTTAAAATTAAAGTCAAAATTAGCACACTCAACCGTTATCAATATTTCGCGGTAGTAGTGTTCCACGTTAAATTTTAATTTTAAATTGATCCTATGGTTTGTTCCTCAAAAAATTTGAGAGTCATATTACATAGTATTCCATCTAAAATATATTGAAAAATAAAAAAGTTTTACCGTCGGGAAAGACTTTAAAATTAAAGTCAAAATTAGCACACTCGACCGTTATCAACATTTCACGGTAATGGTGTTCTACGTCAAATTTCAATTGTAAATTGAAAATGATCCTATGGTTTGTTCCTCAAAAAATTTGATAGTCATATTACATATTATTTCATCTAAAAAATGTTGAAAAATAAAAAAAATTTACCGTCGGGAAAACCTTTAAAATTAAAGTCAAAATTAGCACACTCAACCATTATCAATATTTCGCGGTAATAGTGTCCCACGTCAAATTTTGATTGTAAATTGATCCTATGGTTTGTTCCTCAAAAAATTTAAGAGTTATATTACATAGTATTTCATCTAAAATATATTAAAAAATAAAAAAATTTTACCGTCGGGAAAGACTTTAAAATTAAAGTCAAAATTAGCACACTCGACCGTTATCAATATTTCACGGTAATGGTGTTCTACGTCAAATTTCAATTGTAAATTGGAAATGATCCTATGGTTTGTTCCTAAAAAAATTGAATATTCATAATACATTGTAATTCATCTCAAAAATATCAGAAAATAAAAAAATTCTACCGTCGGGAAAGATTTTAAAATTAAAGTCAAAATTAGCATACTCGACCGTTATCAATATTTCACGGTAAAGGTGTTCCACGTCAAATTTTAATTGTGAATTAAAAATGATCCTATGGTTTGTTCCTCAAAAAATTTAATAGTCATATTACATATTATTTCTTTTAAAAAATGTTGAAAAATAAAAAAATTTTACCGTTGGGAAAGACTTTAAAATTAAAGTTAAAATTAGCATACTCGACCGTTATCAACATTTCACGGTAATGGTGTTCTACGTCAAATTTCAATTGTAAATTGGAAATGATCCTATGGTTTGTTCCTCAAAAAATTGAATAGTTATATTACATTGTAATTCATCTCAAAAATATCAGAAAATAAAAAAATTCTACCGTCGGGAAAGAATATAAAATTAAAGTCAAAATTAGCACACTCAACCATTATCAACATTCGCGGTAAAGGTGTTCCACGTCAAATTTTAATTGTAAATTGAAAATGATCCTATGGTTTGTTCCTCAAAAAATTTAATAGTCATATTACATAGTATTTCATTTAAAATATATTGAAAAATAAAAAAATTTTACCGTCGGGAAAGACTTTAAAATTAAAGTCAAAATTAGCACACTCGACCGTTATCAACATTTCACGGTAATGGTGTTCTACGTCAAATTTTAATTGTGAATTGAAAATGATCCTATGGTTTGTTCCACAAAAAATTTAATAGTCATATTACATATTATTTCATCTAAAAAATGTTGAAAAATAAAAAAATTTTACCGTCGGGAAAACCTTTAAAATTAAAGTCAAAATTAGCACACTCAACCATTATCAATATTTCGCGGTAATAGTGTCCCACGTCAAATTTTGATTGTAAATTGATCCTATGGTTTGTTCCTCAAAAAATTTAAGAGTTATATTACATAGTATTTCATCTAAAATATATTAAAAAATAAAAAAAATTTACCGTCGGGAAAGACTTTAAAATTGAAGTCAAAATTAGCACACTCGACCGTTATCAATATTTCACGGTAATGGTGTTCTACGTCAAATTTCAATTGTAAATTGGAAATGATCCTATGGTTTGTTCCTCAAAAAATTGAATATTCATAATACATTGTAATTCATCTCAAAAATATCAGAAAATAAAAAAAATTCTACCGTCGGGAAAGATTTTAAAATTAAAGTTAAAATTAGCACACTCAACCGTTATCAACATTCGCGGTAAAGGTGTTCCATGTCAAATTTTAATTGTAAATTGAAAATGATCCTATGGTTTGTTCCTCAAAAAATTTGATAGTCATATTACATAGTATTTCATTTAAAATATATTGAAAAATAAAAAAATTTTACCGTCGGGAAAGACTTTAAAATTAAAGTTAAAATTAGCATACTCGACCGTTATCAATATTTCACGGTAATGGTGTTCTACGTCAAATTTTAATTGTGAATTAAAAATGATCCTATGGTTTGTTCCTCAAAAAATTTAATAGTCATATTACATATTATTTCATTTAAAAAATGTTGAAAAATAAAAAAATTTTACCGTCGGGAAAACCTTTAAAATTAAAGTCAAAATTAGCACACTCAACCATTATCAATATTTCGCGGTAATAGTGTTCCACGTTAAATTTTGATTGTAAATTGATCTTATGGTTTGTTCCTCAAAAAATTTAAGAGTCATATTACATAGTATTTCATTTAAAATATATTAAAAAATAAAAAAATTTTACCGTCGGGAAAGACTTTAAAATTGAAGTCAAAATTAGCACACTCGACCGTTATCAATATTTCACGGTAATGGTGTTCTACGTCAAATTTCAATTGTAAATTGGAAATGATCCTATGGTTTGTTCCTCAAAAAATTGAATATTCATAATACATTGTAATTCATCTCAAAAATATCAGAAAATAAAAAAATTCTACCGTCGGGAAAGATTTTAAAATTAAAGTCAAAATTAGCACACTCAACCGTTATCAACATTCGCGGTAAAGGTGTTCCACGTCAAATTTTAATTGTAAATTGAAAATGATCCTATGGTTTGTTCCTCAAAAAATTTGATAGTCATATTACATAGTATTTCATTTAAAATATATTAAAAAATAAAAAAATTTTACCGTCTGGAAAGACTTTAAAATTAAAGTTAAAATTAGCATACTCGACCGTTATCAATATTTCATGGTAATGGTGTTCTACGTCAAATTTTAATTGTGAATTAAAAATGATCCTATGGTTTGTTCCTCAAAAAATTTAATAGTCATATTACATATTATTTCATTTAAAAAATGTTGAAAAATAAAAAAATTTTACCGTCGGGAAAACCTTTAAAATTAAAGTCAAAATTAGCACACTCAACCATTATCAATATTTCGCGGTAATAGTGTTCCACGTTAAATTTTGATTGTAAATTGATCCTATGGTTTGTTCCTCAAAAAATTTAAGAGTCATATTACATAGTATTTCATTTAAAATATATTAAAAAATAAAAAAATTTTACCGTCGGGAAAGACTTTAAAATTGAAGTCAAAATTAGCACACTCGACCGTTATCAATATTTCACGGTAATGGTGTTCTACGTCAAATTTCAATTGTAAATTGGAAATGATCCTATGGTTTGTTCCTCAAAAAATTGAATATTCATAATACATTGTAATTCATCTCAAAAATATCAGAAAATAAAAAAATTCTACTGTCGGGAAAGATTTTAAAATTAAAGTCAAAATTAGCACACTCAACCGTTATCAACATTCGCGGTAAAGGTGTTCCACGTCAAATTTTAATTGTAAATTGAAAATGATCCTATGGTTTGTTCCTCAAAAAATTTGATAGTCATATTACATAGTATTTCATTTAAAATATATTAAAAAATAAAAAAATTTTACCGTCGGGAAAGACTTTAAAATTAAAGTTAAAATTAGCATACTCGACCGTTATTAATATTTCACGGTAATGGTGTTCTACGTCAAATTTTAATTGTGAATTAAAAATGATCCTATGGTTTGTTCCTCAAAAAATTTAATAGTCATATTACATATTATTTCATCTAAAAAATGTTGAAAAATAAAAAAATTTTACCGTCGGGAAAACTTTTAAAATTAAAGTCAAAATTAGCACACTCAACCATTATCAACATTCGCGGTAAAGGTGTTCCACGTCAAATTTTAATTATAAATTGAAAATGATCCTATGGTTTGTTCCTCAAAAAATTTGATAGTCATATTACATAGTATTTCATTTGAAATATATTGGAAAATAAAAAAATTTTATCGTTGGGAAAGACTTTAAAATTAAAGTCAAAATTAGCATACTCGACCGTTATCAATATTTCACGGTAATGGTGTTCTACGTCAAATTTCAATTGTAAATTGGAAATGATCCTATGGTTTGTTCCTCAAAAAATTGAATAGTCATATTACGTACTAATTAATTTAGAAAATATTAAAAAATAAAAAAATTCTACCGTCAGAAAAGACTTTAAAATTAAAGTCAAAATGAGCACACTCGGCCGTTATCAATATTCCGCGGTAATTGTGTTCCACGTCAAATTTCAATTGTAAATTGAAATTGATCCTATGGTTTGTTCCTCAAAAAATTACATACTCATATTACATAGTACCTCATCTAAAAATATCAAAAAATAAAAAAAAATTCCACCATCGGGAAAGACTCTAAAATAAAACCCGAAATTAGATCTCTCGAATGATATCAATATTTCACGAAAATGGTGTTTTACGTCGAATTGCAGTAGTCAATAAAATTATCTAATAAATTGTTTCCTATTAAATTAAATCCCAATAATATAGAATACTTTATTATCTAATTTTTATCAAATTTTTGTTGTAGTTTGATTCATGGCAACCAGCTCGTCGTCAAACAATGCTGAAATGGCCTTATAATCTCGTTTTTTATAACGAATGCGGTACTGATATTGTTGTGGTGGGCTAGGTATTGAATATTTTGGCTGCTAGGTTTTATTGTCAAAGCTGATAATAATTATCGGTTAATCGTTATTATATGGATTATACGGACCCGTTTGACCTTTAGTGTGACTATTAGTAACTACTGATCTTATCCCGGCATGGCTACAAATTATTATTCACTGATCGAGATAGTTTCGTGGTCATTCATACTGCATGATATAGCGTGCTTCGGACTTACGGAGATATTTCAGTAAAACCGAGTTTCTTTAACCGTCTAAAATTTGTTAAAACCGGTTAACCATTTCTATGCCTAAATATTACTAAATGACTTACGTGAATAAATTACTCTGACTACTAGCAATGTGAATTAGTTACATATTTTTTATACTCATTGCCAAATATTCGATTAATTTTGCATGGCAGTGATGTGATAAAACGACCATTTGATGGTTTTTAAGAAATGCAAATTCTGTGACAAGAATATTAGCAAACAAATATTTTCGACAATCAGTTTCGAACTCCTCGAATTTTTTCTCATAAGTTATATTCTATGTCCGGCTCGGTATCATTATACCTCCAAATATTCCATACGCTGTGGATCTATTGTTAGAATAGCGACTAGTTAACAGATCGTCAATTTCCAGTAACGCCAGGGCTATACCAAAAGTAATCAATTTGACTCTGAAAAAGTTCCTTCAAATAATGATAAGCTGACAGCTGCGGCCCGTCGCCGCATTATTGTGTCACTAAAACTCAATATCAGTCCGTTATATTTCTCACACATTCCCCAGAATGAGAATGTCGAAATATTCGAAGCAATACGAGGACATATCATTGATATTAGAGCTAGCCTAGAGATATGAGTTTGGATGCTACATAACTACGATATGGGTAAGTGGGGGTAGTGAGGTATGGTCTACCAAACTAATTTATTTCAGCCTCCTCAGAACTCGAACAATCCTGGCAAAATTACTTACATTGGTCATGCAATTAAAAAATTAACATTTTCTCTCGTTCGTCGTTGGGATGGATGCTCATTTTATTTTTCATTATCCCAGCGTCAATTTGCCAGGCAATTGACAACCTCCCTTCGTGGTAAAATGCATTTTGATTGGTTGGCTGTTTCAATTTGAAACGAGAGTCTTGTACGAAATAAGAAAGAGTTCTAAGATCAAAGACATTTTCCGACATCAACTCATCTCTCAGCGCTTGGGTCGTTCCATTTGCACCTTGCCTGTTTCAGCGTATAGTTGCGGATACATTCGAACAGCTTTACGGAATACCTGACTTGACCAGTTAATCAATCTCGGATATATTTGAAGAAAACTTAACAATACCACGTATTCACTTACTACTTGACTTGTTGGAGAAATCGAGCTCAAATACTTTCGAAGACTCAGCAAATCACTGGTAACATAGGCGTAAAATTTTTAAATTGCTTTTAAGTTTTTAGGTCATCACTATGAGAGGATTTCGCACTCGGCCGATCACCTACAGGAGAGGAGTTTCTGGAAAGCAGACTGCGTACCTGAGAGCGGAACTTGATGGACGACCAAGACTCTTGCTGCTGTCTGACAGCAATTCACGAAATCTCGTGCTCCCCCGGGTAGGTCGTCTATAAATAAGTAGTAAATAAAATGGTATAACCTACCTACAAAAAATTGTAAACAATTAATGATAAAAGCCTAGTTCGATTGTCAGTCATTTACTTGTGTCTGTAACTTCACAGTATGGACAGCTGAAAAGATATATAAAGACGTTTAGCTTTCTAGCATCGCGTAATATTTCTCTATAAATGAAGCTAACGAAGCCATGTTGATCCGACTACTGGCCGTTTGGGGACATTGTTAGATCATAAACGACGTCAGTTGCATAGCACACTGCAAACGTATCCGTGTTCAGGTTTAAGATATGAAGCGCATTTGAAAATCCTCATTTGTTGCTTATTAATTTACAGGTAGTCGTTCCCTCTGTTTCCTGCCCGTTCTCATTTTCTGTCATCTGCTTGCCGGGTGGGACAATGAGACACGGTGTTGCGGAATTGAGGAATACTACGCCTTTCCCATCTGTTGATTACCTGGTAATCGCTCTTGGGACGAACGACGTCGCCAGCTACCAAGAAAGTGAGAAGAACTTTTCTTCTTACTTTCACGGGCGTGCCATAGAGATTATCGATGAGTGTAAACGTGTTTACCCGGGTTCCAAGGTAAGACGATTTTCATTATCAGCTATCAGCATTAGCCAAAATTGTTTTTAGCCTCGTTATAATTATTAAATTTGAAAGATTTTTGATTTCCTTCTCATAAGACCATGACATTGACATTGCTTAGTTGAATGATACATTGCTTTATGCGCGAAACGTATTTCTATCAAAAAAAAATGTAGTCTTAAGTGAAGTATTTCTAAGTGAATATTGATTATCAACCCAATTTGTAGACAAATTTGAGATGTCTGTTAGATGCTAGCATAGTTGCATAACTTATATATATAAATATTTGTAGGTTAGGCCGTCTAAAAGACGGCATTCGAAAATTCTCTTATCGTGACTCAAAACTTTTTTTGCATTGCGTCTCCCCTCCCCCTTAAACGTTTAAAAACGAAATTTAAGGGAATTATCATATATTTTATATATATATAATATATATATATTACAATTTTATAGTTTTCGTAGATTATACCCGAATTCTTACATGTTTTTACAATTTATCATCCAATCTATCGCAACTTAATCGGGTATTTTCGCTAGCAGAATTCAATTGTTTTGAATAATACATTATTACAGTGAAATAAACAAAATATGTTATCATAATATCACAAACTCCTATGTATTCTAATCGAATAACGATACGTCTGCAGAAAAACCTATAATCCATGTAATAAAAGTGTTCGCCGCCCATCTTAGTATGTGACAAAGTTATAAAGCAATTGAAGGTGCAATTAATTACAATTTTTCAATAAACCTTCAGTAAAAATCAGGGCGCTCCCGAAGTATTCGTACCAAGATGACGCACAACCTGAACCCTAACCTGGTACACACATCGTATGTTTAAGTTGTGCGCATACTTCGGGAGCTCCGGAATAAGTGGGTCGACACGCCATCGACCCCCAATTATTTCAAATTATTTCCGACCGCGGATTAACATAGGCTTTCTAGTAGTTGCACACCAAAAAGTTTTCAAACCAGCTGTTAGGTCATTGTAACGTCATAGGCAGGTATCGGCTTTGCAATACTAAACGTATTGGAATTACTCGCGCGTACCAGACTAAAAAAATCGTTTCTCGGGCCGCACACCATTCAAAATTGGCACCTCTCCGCGGGCCACACAATTTTTTCTTGTGGGCGCATTTGACTGGTATAAAGGTTAAAATACTGAAAATAAAACGAATAACACTCGTTTTAGGAAGGCCCGCAAAAGATTGAAAACGCTTTTTTTAGACACTGCAAATCGCAAAATTTTGTGTGCCTGAAATCTAAACACAGCCAGTGCGCGCCTAATGTATTTTTTCATCCATTCAAAGACTACAAACGAAAACTAATGCGACTTCTCTCTGAATATGAATATACTAATATAAATTTCAGATTTTATCGCAGACTTAGAGATTTTGTAACGGTGATATTTTAAAAATGATATGAGAGACAGCATTGTGATAAAACAGAGTCAGTGTTGTAAGCATAGCTCAGACTTGTCGGTTTGTAAAATTGCAAAAATAGGGAAAAAAATATATATTCAACCACCCACCCGATCGCGGATGGCCATGGTATTTTGAGTTAGTAATTTTTGTTTTTGTCGACGCAACTTCAGATTTAAATAAAAGCAATTAAATAAATAAAGCAAGACATTTTAACTATGTCCGTATCGGTTATGGATTGGTCATTGCCGAAATTCACTACCGAAGTTATCCAAGCTATACAAGCACACGACTTCATCTATCTTGGTGGTACGAAGTGCCGGGTTATCAAAGACTCGCGTAGAGCAAGATAGTGTAGAAATAGACGTACGAGAGTTGCTTTAAATGTTAAATATAATTTTCGGGTAGGGAGATTCGTGGTATAGTTCCCGTTTCTGACTAAATTTTGCGCTTTATGTTATCTAATACAGCGTTACAGTACTATTTTTATTTGACACAGTGCCCCGAAACCTAACTTTTGTGCATTTTCTGATTTTATTAATCGGGTGTAGGATATCGTTTCAATTTGCAAATGAGTATCGCCGAAAGCGATCAATATGTACACGCCGTGTGCGATAATATTGTTCACTTTATTGCGGATTTAAGGAACATCCACAGTCGCCTATACATTGTCGTAATAACGCATTTTTCTCACTGTATGCACTATTTTGCAAACAAATAAAAAAATACTGAGCCACTGTTTATGATGTTGTCGATTTAACTTCAAGTTTGCAATGTAAATGTACGTGGTGGATAGAAATTCACATGATTAGTTAGGTTTTGGCTTGAAGTGAAAACGCAATTGCTTTTTATTTAGATATATATATAAGATATATTTTTCTACTGTTTGTTTTTTAAATTATTGCATCAAAATATTGATGATAAATACATTTTATATTCAGATTCTGTTGGCGAAAATCTTGCCCCAGGCCGGACGTCACACTCGCGTCCCGGTGGCCAACGTTGTTCTCTCGGGAATAGCGTCTGATGCGATGTTACCACTGTTGGATCTTGACGTTGGCAAGGATCCGAATTGTTGGAACGGTCGACTTCATCTTTCAGACGTTGGACTTCAGCAGTATATGGAGACGCTCGAATCATCTGTATCAAATTTGGTGGGTGTATCTAATAACAAAGAAAAATTAATATCCTTTGGATCGTTTGTTACAGATCGTGGGGAGAGCGACGGAAATGGATGCACGACGTCACAAAAGGCCAGCGGAAGAAAGAGGAGACAGGAGAAAAGTAAGTTAACGGAGCAGGTAACAGTTTTTAGTAATAACGATGATTTGAGTTTTTCCAGGTTTTCGATGGAGTACGTGATTTCGTCGTCGGAGTCGTACAACGCATCGCGCGTTGTGCTATCAAGAAGAGAAAGAAGATCCTACGCGCCAAAGAGAAGAAAGGGTAAGGGTAACCACAGTTCACTTTTTAGCAGGACCAAAGAAGAACAGAAGAATGTGGCTGTGTCTGAATGCAAGCCGACCGAGGAACAGGTAAATAGGACTAGTGCTAAACCTGTTTTTGTGCCAACAGAAAAAAGTCCGCCATGTAAGAAGATGAGAAGAAAGAAGGAGAAGAAAGCAGAAAAGAAGTCGGCAGTTGAACTGGTAATTAGGCCTAGTGGGAAAGTAACAAACTGTGGTGTATCTAGAGTTTCCAGCATTGCAGCGTCAGATAGAAGCGGATCATTGGATGTACACGAGAACATTGAAAAGAAGACTGAGGACAAAGAGGAGAAGTCAAGAAGAAAAGAGCAGGAATCTTACGAAGAAATGTCAAGTGTAAACGTAAAAGTCATATGTAATAGACAGAATTCACATGTTAGAATTTTAAATTCAGGGATTCGTCAACCAGTGGCGACGGAAGAACAGCGAGCGGCAATAGATGTTTTTACGAAGCTGGATATTCCGACACTACCGATTTCACTAAAGAAAAGAGGAAGGGTTAATCACTTAACGTGCAGGTAATATAAAGCAAATACTGTGAAGTTCACGGAAATATTGTGTACTTAGCTATGGACAAAAGACAAATGTTGTAGTAGATGTAAATATTTAGTTAACATGAAATATATCTAAAGTTTATCATGTTTTATGTAACAGGAGAACAAACAGAATAGAAGGGGAAGTAAAGTCAAGCACTCCAGTCCGCTTGCTCGGAGGCGGTGGGACATACAAGAAAAATGTGTACACGGCAGAAAATTTTGCAGTATTGATGAATTCGATGGAAAAGTTTGATCCACATGATTACGATTGTTGGTATCGATTAGTTTCTACATTTTTCACCCCAAACATGTCCAAATATGAAACCAAGCGAAAAATATTGGAAGCAAAAAGATTTTGGCGAGAAAACAAAAAGGAAATACTAAAAATTTGCGACATGCGATCTTTTAATCGTGATACCAGCGCTAAATGCAATAATAATGCGGCCGAACAAAATATCAGAAAATCCAAGACCGGTCAATTCGCTTCTCCTGGCGAAAATTTAACTGGGCAATTTAAATGTAAATACGATTGTAAATATTCCAGATTGATTTGCCAAAAATATAAATACAGAAGTAAATATAAATACAAATATAGACCGCATAAACGCCCGGCGTCAAACCGTTCGCCGTCGGAAAAGGACTCCGCCCGTCCCATTGGTGAATCCGAAAGTCCGCTGCTCGAAAAGCGCGTTCAAAAAGATAGCAAAACTTCTGATAACAACATTGAAAATGTCATCTCCATAGATCACAAGTTACACACCGTTCACGATGAATTTGAAAACCCAAATATTTCTCCCCAGCAAAATCATGAACCAGTTTTGGATGCAAGTTCCTGTCCAAATTATAAGCAATCGTCTCCTCAACGCGATGACGTTACATTCGATCTTGAAATGACCAAATCAAATGCCAATGACGAACAAAAGCAAGAAAACGCACCCGAACATCCCGATTCTTCACAAGTCAAAGAACGGCATGTGGAATCTACAACTCAGGCATGGATACCCATTGAGGATTTGCCTAACAAGGCTGAGTTTATAGTTAAAGAAGATGACTGGAATGCCATTTTGTGCTCTGTCAAAAACAGAATAATTCTTTACAAAGACTGGGGGGATAAAATAAGAGATGGCATGAAATTAAGCAATCCTTATTGCTCATTTGCGTTTCGTCGCCATACTTTTAACAAACAACGACAGCGGTCGCGTGTGTTTCACACTACTGGATATTGTCGTTTTCCTAATTGTGATAGGAAGTTTACGATAACTTCTTATCGTGTCAATTCTCGTTTGATGCATGTGTCTTATACCGGCAATGTAAAACACTCAACAATTCTATCTGCTATTTTAAAAGGCGCTCGTCGTGAAATGGTTAAAAAAGAGCTCAAAAACAAGATGCCTCGTGAATGTTACCTGGACTTTATTAAAGAGGTTCCTAGCAATATCTTTTGTTCTGGTAATCGAGACGATGCCCCATCTGTCAGTGTTTTAAAGAAGGCTAGATACGAGGCCCGAGGTATAGCGAAGTTAGAATCGGATCAGTGGGAATCGCTTGAGCGTTTGCGTAATCAGCAAAGAAAAAATAACAATGACCCATCAAGGAAGGTGTTGGGAACATTGCAGCAAATATCGCGTGTGCCTGCTAGTATTATGCTGTGGTCTCGTGATACCATAGATATTTTACAGGACGTCGCGAGAGAGGACATAATATATATAGACGCCACTGGTAGTATATTGCGAAGCTTTAAAGATAAAAAGCCATTTTATATATATGAAATTGTCGTCCGACATCCCATGGAAGGCAAACCCCCATTGGCTGTTGCGTCATACGTCACGAACGAACATAATTCGACCTCCATTTCCAATTTTATTGCACGATTCCGGAGAGATCATGCGTTGTGCTACACCAGGCCGTCAGGACGTTTGATAATATGCGACGGCAGTGTCGCTCTTATAAATTCCGTGTTGATTTCATTCATGGGAGAAGGTTCCGTTGAATATATATCTCGTTGTTATAAAGTTGTAACGGGCATTGCCACAGATTGCATGTTCCAAAAACCGTTCTTGAGACTTTGCGCCAGCCACATTATGAAAAATTTCAGTAAACTGTTCTCGGCATTGAACTGGAAAAAGGAAGCCATGCATATCATGGGATTATTAATCGCTTCCGAAAATTACACCGAAATTAAGGATTTCATTTATAATATCTACGTTATTTTGATGTCAACGAATTTTCACTTGGCTGACAGAAGTTGGCAGTTTTTCAAAAGGAAAATTACCGACAATTCTGAAGATTCTCCCGTATCAGAAAATACTGATGATTTTGAAATAAACGACTGGTCCCCGAACTGTAACCCATTTGAAAATGACATTTCTGAAATAATTAGAAAAGCGGGCTCGGAAATAAAAAACGCCAAACTTGATAATGCCAATCCATTTTACAACCCGAATATAATGTTGACGCTTCGCAAGTATTATTTTCCCAAGATCGTGTTGTGGACTAGCCTTATGACGGGAGATTTGGGTCGCCATGGAAATTCTCCGCCGTATGAAAAACAAACTGAGCTCTACCAGAAATTACAAAAATTGGCCACTCAAAATTTAACTATACGAAATCGCACGCAAGGAATAATGGAGAAAAGTCAACAGGAACTCAAACGAACACGACTACGAAATAGAAAATTTTCCCGTCTGGACGAAATTGCGACGGTTTATGACGACTTGCATAATGCCTTGATTCGTGAATTTAATGACAATAGGATCGTTAAAAAATCGGTTAAACGCAAAAGAAAGACACAACAGAAGGCCGAGGACGTGGAAATCTGGGCAAAGAGAACAAAACAAGAGCATGGTAAAAACCCATCAATTGGAAAATATATGCAAAGTCCAAATAAGCCTCTAAAAGATATATCTGACATCAAGCCTACCACAAGCCCGATAACATGCTCTGAGAATAAGCAGCAGGATTTTGCACCTCTGCAGGAATCTACGCCGATCAACACGTATACTCATAAGAGCCTTCCTAAATATGAAGACTGTATTCGAATGCCAGATTCGAATTCTTTCGTGCCCGCTTTGACCACCCGGTTTACGAAAAATAAGCATGATTTCGAGCGCTTCAATTGTTATGGAAGAAATGAAAAAAGCGGATTAATAAATCCAAGAAAAAAAATCAACAACGATCAAATAGATAAATGTTCTCTGATACTTGCTGCTCAGTTTCCAGACATAGACGGACTCCAGAGCACCACAATATATGCTTTATCTGCAGGACCAGCCTATACACCAAATCTGCCTTTCATTCAAGTTTTACATGTTCACACAAGCACTAAAAACACCTGCCATTGGGTCACAGCATCAAACTTTTTTTGCTTAGACGAGCCCGACACCGTATATGTCTACGACAGTTTATTGCAGCCAGACGCATACGATGCAATTGATCGATACAATATTTCAAAATTGCTGCGGCCGAAAGGAGATGAAATTCGTATAAAATTCCCTAAAGTTCAATCCCAGTTACGAGGTCCTAATTGTGGAGCATTCGCGATTGCGTTTATGGTCGCTTTATGTCTTAAAACGAAACCCGAAACAATTGAGATAAATGAGTTAACATTGCGTAAGGATATCGCGTCGATGATTGATTGCAAGCGTTTTGCGTCGTTTTACGATATCACCGGATCGAACTACTTTCACCCGGCCATTTTGAATATTCCAGTTTTTTGCCACTGCAGACTCGCACATTTGAATAATAATTTGATGATTCAGTGTACGTCGTGCTTTGCGTGGTATCACGAAAATTGTGTTTCAGTTCAGATTCCCACTGAAGCAATAACAAATTTGGACAAATCTTGGAGGTGTGATAAATGTCCTTCGCTTCGCAAATTATTGATATAATTTCCTTTTCGTCTTTTGTATTTCTAAAACAAATGAAACGTTTTACATAATTTTGAACGCATCAAATATTTAAAGTCATAACCTAGGCATAACACAATCACTTAGTCATACCATAATTAGCTAGTAATATAGATTCTTTAATCATAATCAGGCTGTGGAGTCGGAGTATTGAGTTGGAATTGTAGCTTGGTGTGATTTATTGCTATTGGAGTCAGAGCCCGAATCGCATTTATAGACTCGTAAAATGCCGTGATCGAAATCCTTAAGCTGGATTAGGGACCAGAATCGGAGTCGACAGTTTATAATATGAAAATTTTGGTTTCTTGTTGTTCGGGGCTGACGGCAAAATCGAAATTTTCATAAACTTGGAGACGAGATTCGAAGTCATGAAATGACAATTATGGAAGGCTTGTATACGCTAAAGTTTATGTTAATAAAATTTTGATTTTCTTGTTGTTCGGGGCTAAGGGCGAAATCAAAATTTCAATCTGTAGACGGGAGCCGGAATTGGAGTCATAAAATGACAATTAATGAAAGTTAACATACGCCAAAATTTAAGTTATTAAATTGCGGGTTTCTTGTGGTTCCCAGCTAACGACGAAATTGAATTTTTTCTAATCCGGAGTCGAGAGCCAGAATCGGAGTCAAAATTTCTTTATCCTGGTGTCGGAGTGATATTTTAAATATATCGATGAGGGGTGTTATTATTCCCCGACTCCACAGACCTGATTATAAATATTATTTTAAATTAATTATTTTTAATAACTCTTAGTCTATTGCTGTGATTTCCGTAGTCAAACTTACTTTTCACGTTCCGATTATATTCCGTTAACGATTCTGTCTAGCTACTGATATGGCGTTCAAGGCCATTGCTCTAACAATTCGAATCAGTCGAAAATACAAATTTGCCGTCTTTAACATGAACATCATAAGTTAATATCACTTCTTATTTCAATTATTTTATTAGAGACGTTTCTGTTTGTAGCACCGAGATGGGGTTTGGTGTTCACACAATTAATTACCCATTGACCAACTTTGAATGACCTACATAATGACCTTCCTATAAAATTGACCATCGTAACTGTCGAATACAACAACATTTTTGTCATTGTTCCCTTGTTACCTGGTATTACCTTGGCTCCACAGCTGCATACTTAAATGCATTTTGTCATTCCATATAATGTGCTTCCATTAAATATCCATGAAAATATTTTTCCCGTGGTGTTCAGATCAACAAATCAATTTCATTGCCGATACAGCTAATATCCAATAAAATTGAATAAAGAACAAAACAAGTAAATGTAGTCATTTGCAATAGGAATCCTTCACGTCGATTTAAAGTCCCGTGGTTCTGCAGAACTTATCTTTTAAAATTTTCATGTGCAAGCAAGGCAAGCAGCTCGAATTGTCAATTTTTGTTGTTCAATTGTCAAATTATTTAAAATTCATCATCACTGTGGTGTCGGAGTTTGAAATATTGATATTGGTGTCGGATCCTGAATTTTTTTTTTTTCAATTCCTCGGAATCGGGAAGATGTTTTTTAATTATTTATTAATTTAAAAAAGTTCGCAGTCGACCAATTGTTTGTTGTCATTGTTAGACAAGAAGTCGAAGTAAAAACTTTTTCAACCTGGTGTCCAGCTCCCGAGTCGGGGGTGAAAATCGGAATCGTTTGTTAATGGCGCGAATTTTGTAGTTAGAGTCGAAACCCCATTTTGTTAATTCCGGAGCCGGAGTTGCTTCTATACCGTTCTGATTCAGAATCTACATTCCGTTAATTCCGGAGTCGGGGTCAAATCCGGTGTTATTTCTATAATATTTGGAGTCAGATTCAGAGTCCACATTTTGTTAATTCCGGAGTCGGGGTCAAATCCGGTGTTGTTTCTATAATATTTGGAGTCAGATTCAGAGTCCACATTTCGTTAATTCAGGGGTCGGAGTCAAAGCCGGAGTTATTTTTATAAAATTTGGAGTCAGATTCAGAGTCAAAAATTTCGTTAATTCCGCAGTCGGGATCAAATCCGGTGTTGTTTTTATATTATTTGGAGTCAGATTCAGAGTCCACATTTCGTTAATATCGGAGTCAAAGCCGGCGTTATTTTTATAAAATTTGGAGTCAGATTCAGATTCAAAATTTTGTCAATTCCGGAGTCGGGGTCAAATCCGATGTTGTTTTTATAATATTTTGGAGTCAGATTCGGAATCCACATTTCGTTAATGTCGGAGTTAAAGCCGGAGTTATTTCTATAATATTTGGAATCAGATTCAGAGTCTACATTTCGTTAATTCTGGAGTCGGGATCAAATCCGGTGTTGTTTCTATATTATTTGGAGTCAGATTCGGAGTCCACATTTCGTTAATGTCGGAGTCAAAGCCGGAGTTATTTTTATAAAATTTGGAGTCAGATTCAGAGTCAAAATTTCGTTAATTCCGGAGTCGGGGTCAAATCCGATGTTGTTTCTATAATATTTTGGAGTCAGATTCGGAGTCCACATTTCGTTAATTCCGGTGTCGGAGTCAACGCCGGAGGGATTTCTATAATATTTGGAGTCCGAACCAGAGTCCACATTTCGTTAATTCCGGAGTCAGGGTCAGATTCAGAGTTCACATTTCGTTAATGTCGGAGTTAAAGCCGGAGTTATTTCTATAATTTTTGGAGTCAAATTCAGAGTCCAAATTTCGTTAATTCCGGAGTCGGGGTCAAATCCGGTGTTGTTTCTATAATACTTGGAGTCAGATTCGGAGTCAACATTTCGTTAATTCCGGAGTCGGAGTCAAAGCCGGAGTTGTTTCTATAAAATTTAGAGTCAGATTCAGAGTCCACATTTCGTTAATTCCGGAGTCGCGGTCAAATCCGGTGTTGTTTCTATAATATTTGGAGTCGGGGTCAAATCCGGTGTTGTTTCTTTAATATTTCGAGTCAGATTCCAAGTTCACATTTTGTTAATTCCGAAATCATGGTTGAAGCCGTAATTGTTTCTATAATATTTGGATTCAGACTCCAAGCTTACATTTTGGGAATTTCAGAATCGTGGCCAAATCCGAAGTCTTTTCTATAAAGACTCGGTGTATTAGTTGGAGTATTGAATCAGATTCCATTCATTTTCATAATGTCTCGGAGTTCGGATCCAGAGTCGATCGTAAAATTGTCCACAACCCTGACTATAATTCAAAACAATTTATTATATTTCGACGATTTTAAAAACGTAATTTGACATTTTCTAATTATGAAGAAGGCGCTAATTCAAATTTTAGTTTATTCGTTTCAAGTCTTGTTGAATTACTGAATTGGCATCCTAACATAATAACATTGGGTTCCTACCCAAACTGTAAAAATAGAAACGATATTTTCGGAATTGGGATCTGGAATTTTTAGTGACTTGTCGTTTTTAGTTGGTTATGTTTAGATGCTTTATTTATTTACTTTTAACGCATTTGGTTTATTTTATTTATATGAGAAAATTATATTTATACAAATTTTTAATATGTATGATTTAGCAATCAATACACATAATATAATTTTGAATATTGATAAATTCACCTTTCTTTTCAAATTTCATTTTGAGACTATTTTTAAAATGAGAGTATGGCTATGTATATCTGAAACTGTAACTCCAAATAATATACCAAATTTCTGGAGATTGATACATAAAAATTGCAATAACGTTATAAATTTCTTTGCCCGGTGTGTTGGAGAGATTTGGTAAGAGTGGAGTTGGGTGATATCTTTGCTGTAATAACGCTATGATTGTTTAGTGATTTCTAATTTTTATAGATTTTCATATCAAGACAGTAAAACATATGTTACTGTGCGAAGCACAATTACATATGAAATTGTATAACTGAATTCACACCACCAATCTGGCGTTAATATGACTGTGGTTATGGAGTATAGCTTGATGTACATTTGGCATGATCAATTATTTTTGTTTCCAACATTGCGGTGTAAATAACTTTTATAGAAAAGATTTTTACTTATTATTCAAACTTGAACTCGGTCTGATGATGTGTCTTGATGAAAATGAAATTTGGATCAAAAATATTTCTTACGCTTGGATAATCGACTTTGGGTATTTGACTTATTGCATAATCTTTATATATATTGTAGCGTTATTGCATTGATATCTGCGCCAAATGAGGGCAATTAAATTTTGAGGTTTTTTTTTATAAGTATGATATTGTCTTTCTCTTATCGTGTTGCAATAAATACACTTAGTAAATATTGTTGTATTTGATTTGAATTTCTTTAACGCGGATGTCACAATTGTTTTGAGAGACTTAAAAAGATCATATGACCAATAGGACTCCTCCTTAAAACTGAATTAGCAAGCGTAATGGGTGCTGGAATAGAACCCTTGATTTCGATTATATCAACATTATGTATAGCAGTTTCGTGTTGAACTATGAGAGGTCATTAAAATATTTCAGTGTGAACAGCATTTGCGGTAGGTTTTAATTGTATGCGCAAACTTATCTGTCTGAATCAGATCAAGTTCGAGCAAATCACTAGAAGATGATCATGATAAGGCCTCGCGAATCCTACAATGTCGCATTCGTATCAAGCGCTACATTTTCATTGTTCGGTGACAACAACAAAATTTTGCATTTGGAAGACTGTAAAGTACGAAATCGCTTGAATGATTTCGAAATATTCGATTTGTTATGAATTGTTAAAAATTACCATCCACGTTGGCTCCCCGATATTGCCTCCTAAAATGACTATTTAAAAGATAATGATAGCAGGGGTGGTCAACCTTATTTCGACTGAAATCTTCAAGACAGATCGCGATCGATAATAAGGGAATACACATAAACGAATGAGAACTGAATAGGCAGAGAAAACTGCACACAGGTATTTGAAAAATTCACCGCTGTCAATAAGCTCATCTCCGTAGGCGCATTCTCAATGCAATCATCCAAAAAATTTGTATTTTTTATTTTTTATTAAATTTCTTAATTATGTGATTGTACCCTAAGTACATGTTTCATCATTTATTTAAATCATATAAGTCAGATCCAATGCTTGTCAATTTTAGTTGTAAGCGTTGAAAATTCTTTTAAAAAGATTATCAAGTATCTATCTAGCTATTACAGCGTTTTCCAACCTTTTTTGGTCGCGGACTATATTAATAACGGCCGGGTGTCCTAATTTTAACTTTAAAGTCTTTCCCGACGGTAGAATTGTATTATCCATATATTTTTTAGATGAAATGACATGTAATATGACTATTCAATTTTTTGAGGAACAAACCATAGGATCATTTTCAATTCACAATTAAAATTTGACGTAGAACACCATTACCGTGAAATATTGATAACGGTCGAGTGTGCTAATTTTGACTTTAATTTTAAAGTCTTTCCCGACGGTAAAATTTTTTCATTTTTCAATATTTTTTAGATGAAATACTATGTAATATGACTATTAAATTTTTTGAGGAACAAACCATAGGATCAATTTACAATTAAAATTTAACGTGGAACACTATTACCGCGAAATATTGATAATGGTTGAGTGTGCTAATTTTGACTCTAATTTTAAAGGCTTTCCCGACGGTAGAATTTTTTTATTTTTCAATATTTTTTAAATGAAATACTATGTAATATGACTATCAAATTTTTTGAGGAACAAACCATAGGATCATTTTCAATTTACAATTAAAATTTGACGTGGAACACCTTTACCGCGAATGTTGATTCTAATTTTGACTTTAATTTTAAAATCTTTCCCGAAGGTAGAATTTTTTTATTTTCTGATATTTTTGAGATGAATTACAATGTATTATGAATATTAAATTTTTTGAGGAACAAACCATAGGATCATTTCCAATTTACAATTGAAATTTGACGTAGAACACCATTACCGTGAAATATTGATAACGGTCGAGTGTGCTAATTTTGACTTCAATTTTAAAGTCTTTCCCGACGGTAAAATTTTTTTATTTTTTATTATATTTTAGATGAAATACTATGTAATATGACTCTTAAATTTTTTGAGGAACAAACCATAGGATCAATTTACAATCAAAATTTGACGTGGAACACTATTACCGTGAAATATTGATAATGGTTGAGTGTGCTAATTTTGACTTTAATTTTAAAGGTTTTGCCGACGGTAAAATTTTTTTATTTTTCAACATTTTTTAGATGAAATAATATGTAATATGACTATTAAATTTTTTGAGGAACAAACCATAAGATCATTTTTAATTCACAATTAAAATTTGACGTAGAACACCATTACCGTGAAATATTGATAACGGTCGAGTATGCTAATTTTAACTTTAATTTTAAAGTCTTTCCCGACGGTAAAATTTTTTTATTTTTCAATATATTTTAAATGAAATACTATGTAATATAACTATCAAATTTTTTGAGGAACAAACCATAGGATCATTTTCAATTTACAATTAAAATTTGACGTGGAACACCTTTACCGCGAATGTTGATAACGGTTGAGTGTGCTAATTTTGACTTTAATTTTAAAATCTTTCCCGACGGTAGAATTTTTTTATTTTCTGATATTTTTGAGATGAATTACAATGTAATATGACTATTCAATTTTTTGAGGAACAAACCATATGATCATTTCCAATTTACAATTGAAATTTGACGTAGAACACCATTACCGTGAAATGTTGATAACGGTCGAGTGTGCTAATTTTGACTTTAATTTTAAAGTCTTTCCCGACGGTAAAACTTTTTCATTTTTCAATATATTTTAAATGAAATACTATGTAATATGACTATCAAATTTTTTGAGGAACAAACCATAGGATCATTCTCAATTTACAATTAAAATTTGACGTGGAACACCTTTACCGCGAATGTTGATAACGGTTGAGTGTGCTAATTTTGACTTTAATTTTAAATTCTTTCCCGACGGTAGAATTTTTTTATTTTCTGATATTTTTGAGATGAATTACAATGTAATATGACTATTCAATTTTTTGAGGAACAAACCATATGATCATTTCCAATTTACAATTGAAATTTGACGTAGAACACCATTACCGTGAAATATTGATAACGGTCGAGTGTGCTAATTTTGACTTTAATTTTAAAGTCTTTCCCGACGGTAAAACTTTTTTATTTTTCAATATATTTTAGATGGAATACTATGTAATATGACTCTCAAATTTTTTGAGGAACAAACCATAGGATCAATTTAAAATTAAAATTTAACGTGGAACACTATTACCGCGAAATATTGATAACGGTCGAGTGTGCTAATTTTGACTTTAATTTGAAAGTCTTTCCCGACGGTAAAATTTTTTTTATTTTTCAATATATTTTAGGTGAAATACTATGTAATATGACTCTTAAATTTTTTGAGGAACAAACCATAGCATCATTTTCAATTTACAAATAAAATTTAACGTGGAACACTATTACCGCGAAATATTGATAATGGTTGAGTGTGCTAATTTTGACTTTAATTTTAAATTCTTTCCCGACGGTAGAATTTTTTTATTTTTCAATATTTTTTAGATGAAATACTATGTAATATAACTATTAAATTTTTCGAGGAACAAACCATAGGATCATTTCCAATTTACAATTGAAATTTGACGTAAAACACCATTACCGTGAAATATTGATAACGGTTGAGTGTGCTAATTTTGACTTTAATTTTAAAGTCTTTCCCGACGGTAAAATTTTTTTATTTTTTAATATATTTTAGATGAAATACTATGTAATATGACTCTTAAATTTTTTGAGGAACAAACCATAGCATCATTTTCAATTTACAAATAAAATTTAACGTGGAACACTATTACCGCGAAATATTGATAATGGTTGAGTGTGCTAATTTTGACTTTAATTTTAAAGTCTTTCCCGACGGTAGAATTTTTTTATTTTTCAATATTTTTTAGATGAAATACTATGTAATATAACTATTAAATTTTTTGAGGAACAAACCATAGGGTCATTTTCAATTCACAATTAAAATTTGACGTAGAACACCATTACCGTGAAATATTGATAACGGTCGAGTGTGCTAATTTTGACTTTAATTTTAAAGTCTTTCCCGACGGTAAAATTTTTTTATTTTTCAATATATTTTAAATGAAATACTATGTAATATGACTATCAAATTTTTTGAGGAACAAACCATAGCATCATTTTCAATTTACAAATAAAATTTAACGTGGAACACTATTACCGCGAAATATTGATAATGGTTGAGTGTGCTAATTTTGACTTTAATTTTAAATTCTTTCCCGACGGTAGAATTTTTTTATTTTTCAATATTTTTTAGATGAAATACTATGTAATATAACTATTAAATTTTTCGAGGAACAAACCATAGGATCATTTCCAATTTACAATTGAAATTTGACGTAAAACACCATTACCGTGAAATATTGATAACGGTTGAGTGTGCTAATTTTGACTTTAATTTTAAAGTCTTTCCCGACGGTAAAATTTTTTTATTTTTTAATATATTTTAGATGAAATACTATGTAATATGACTCTTAAATTTTTTGAGGAACAAACCATAGCATCATTTTCAGTTTACAAATAAAATTTAACGTGGAACACTATTACCGCGAAATATTGATAATGGTTGAGTGTGCTAATTTTGACTTTAATTTTAAAGTCTTTCCCGACGGTAGAATTTTTTTATTTTTCAATATTTTTTAGATGAAATACTATGTAATATAACTATTAAATTTTTTGAGGAACAAACCATAGGATCATTTTCAATTCACAATTAAAATTTGACGTAGAACACCATTACCGTGAAATATTGATAACGGTCGAGTGTGCTAATTTTGACTTTAATTTTAAAGTCTTTCCCGACGGTAAAATTTTTTTATTTTTCAATATATTTTAAATGAAATACTATGTAATATGACTATCAAATTTTTTGAGGAACAAACCATAGGATCATTTTCAATTTACAATTAAAATTTGACGTGGAACACCTTTACCGCGAATGTTGATAACGGTTGAGTGTGCTAATTTTGACTTTAATTTTAAATTCTTTCCCGAAGGTAGAATTTTTTTATTTTCTGATATTTTTGAGATGAATTACAATGTAATATGACTATTCAATTTTTTGAGGAACAAACCATATGATCATTTCCAATTTACAATTGAAATTTGACGTAGAACACCATTACCGTGAAATATTGATAACGGTCGAGTGTGCTAATTTTGACTTTAATTTTAAAGTCTTTCCCGACGGTAAAATTTTTTTATTTTACAATATATCTTAGATGAAATACTATGTAATGAGACTATTCAATTTTTTAAGGAACAAACCATAGGATCATTTTCAATTTACAATTGAAATTTGACGTTGAACACCATTACCGCGAAATATTAATAACGGTCGAGTGTGCTAATTTTGATTTCAAATTTGAAGTCTTTCTCTACGGTAAAATTTTTTGAAATTTGTAAGATCATATACTGTATATTATGATAATTTAATTCCGTGGTAAACATTTCGTTGATTTCTTTTCGATGAACTGTTGAATTTCGACATCAAAAGCCTTCGAGACAATGTGTATCTGCTGGTGAAATGTTTTCATCATGTTTATTTTTTATTATACAAGATGTATTTGTGCAAATCAATTATGGTTTATTCATAACTACATTTTTTTTTCATAAAAAGAACAGACACTTAGCTTAAATTTCAATTTTCTTATTTTTGAGTTTCAACGGTCAATTTCAGGCTTGTTTACCGTCATATCTGGTAACACTGGTTAGAGATATTATTGTTCAGTTGATTTTGAATCATTTTCCCGGCATTTGTGGCCATTTTGTGCTATCAATTGCCGGACTCTGAGAGGTTCTGGTGCTGAGGTAAACGTGGATATATGTAATTTAGTAATCTGTGAGCGTTTAGGATGCCTTAACTTACCGTATAACACTGTCAGAACGCCAGCCCACACTCGTGTGACGCTAGCCCACACTCGTAGGATGCCAGCCCACACTCGTGTGACGCTAGCCCACACTCGTGAGACGCTAGCCCACACTCGTTTTTGACAGGCCATACTAGGGGTAACTGGTCCGTGCTTGGTATTGCATTTGCGCTGTGTATATCCAATATGGTCTCTATATTGTCATAGCCACCAAGTTTTTATGTATAAACGTTTATAAAGTGGTAAAATAGTTGGTTAACCCCTTGACGTCAGGCTGAGTGTGGGCTGAGCGAGTGTGGGCTGGGGTAACTTTGGTCACACGAGTGTGGGCTAGCGTCACACGAGTGTGGGCTGACGTTCTGACAATGTTTCACCGTAAGTTAAGGCATCCTCAACGTTCACAGATTACTAAATTACATATATCCATGTTTAACTCAGCGCCAGAACCTCTCAAAGTCCGGCAATTGATGGCACAAAATAGCCACAATTGCCGGGAAAATGAATCGAAATCAGCTGAACAATGATATCTCTAATCACTGTTGCCAGATATATAGGTGGACAAGCATGAATTCACAGGAAGGTTTCACAACAAAAAAAAATTATATCTAAGCGAAATATCAAACCTATTCATTTCCATCAATAAGAATGAGGTATGAACAAATCGAATCTGATTTGCACAAATACATCTTTTAAAATAAAGATTGAACAAGCAAATTCAAAAGCAAATTAAGTAACATTTACCCAAAGATATATATTGTCTTGATGGCTTTGAAGTCTGATTTCGGCACTTCTAATACTTTGTACGCCATGAAATCGACTTATTACATTATATATCCAATTATCCAACAAATAACGAAAAATTTAAAAATTCTACCGGGGGGAAAGACTTTGAAATAAAAAAAGAATCTACCTATGTATAAAGATAATCCTATTTCCCGACAATGGTATTTTATGACAAAATGCAACAAGGAATTCAAACTTTTCTATCAATTTGTACATCACGAAATTTGCCTATTATATAAAATAGTGACTCATCTTATAAATACTGAAAAATAAAAAAATTCTACCGGGGGGAAAGACTTTAAAATAAAACCGGAATCTACCTATGTCTAACGATAATCATAATTTCCGATAATGGTATTTTATGACAAAATGCAACAAGGAATTGAAACTTTTCTATCAATTTGTACATCACGAAATTTGCCTATTATATAAATTAGTGACTCATCTTATAAATACTGAAAAACAAAAAAATTCTACCGGGGGGAAAGACTTTAAAATAAAACCGGAATCTACCTATGTCTAAGGATAATCCTAATTCCCGATAATGGTATTTTATGACAAAATGCAACAAGGAATTGAAACTTTTCTATCAATTTGTACATCACGAAATTTGCCTATTATATAAAATAGTGACTCATCTTATAATTACTGAAAAATAAGAAAATTCTACCGGGGGGAAAGACTTTAAAATAAAACCGGAATCTACCTATGTCTAACGATAATCCTAATTCCCGATAATGGTATTTTATGACAAAATGCAACAAGGAATTGAAACTTTTCTATCAATTTGTACATCACGAAATTTGCCTATTATATAAAATAGTGACTCATCTTATAAATACTGAAAAATAAGAAAATTCTACCGGGGGGAAAGACTTTAAAATAAACCGGAATCTACCTATGTCTAACGATAATCATAATTCCCGATAATGATATTTTATGACAAAATGCAACAAGGAATTGAAACTTTTCTATCAATTTGTACATCACGAAAATTGCTTATTATATTATATAGTGAATTATCTTACAAATATAAAATATTGAGAAAATTCTACAGGGGGGAAAGACTTTAAAATAAAACCGGAATCTACCTATGTCTAACGATAATCATAATTCCCGATAATGGTATTTTATGACAAAATGCAACAAGGAATTGAAACTTTTCTATCAATTTGTACATCACGAAATTCGCCTATTATATAAAATAGTGACTCATCTTATAAATACTGAAAAATACGAAAATTCTACCGGGGGGAAAGACTATAAAATAAAACCGGAATCTACCTATGTCTAACGATAATCATAATTCCCGATAATGGTATTTTATGACAAAATGCAACAAGGAATTGAAACTTTTCTATCAATTTGTACATCACGAAAATTGCTTATTATATTATATAGTGAATTATCTTACAAATATCAAATATTGAAAAAATTTCACCGGGGGGAAAGACTTTAAAATAAAACCGGAATCTACCTATGTATAACGATAATCATAATTTAATTCCCGATAATGGTATTTTATGACAAAATGCAACAAGGAATTGAAACTTTTCTATCAATTTGTACATCACGATAATTGCTTATTATATTATATAGTGAATTATCTTACAAATCTCAAATATTGAGAAAATTCTACCGGGGGGGAAGGCTTTAAAATAAAACCGGAATCTACCTATGTCTAACGATAATCATAATTCCCGATAATGGTATTTTATGACAAAATGCAACAAGGAATTGAAACTTTTCTATCAATTTGTACATCACGAAATTTGCCTATTATATAAAATAGTGACTCATCTTATAAATACTGGAAAATAAGAAAATTCTATCGGGGGGAAAGACTTTAAAATAAAACCGGAATCTACCTATGTCTAACGATAATCATAATTCCCGATAATGATATTTTATGACAAAATGCAACAAGGAATTGAAACTTTTCTATCAATTTGTACATCACGAAAATTGCTTATTATATTACATAGTGAATTATCTTACAAATATCAAATATTGAGAAAATTCTACCGGGGGGGAAGTCTTTAAAATAAAACCGGAATCTACCTATGTCTAACGATAATCATAATTCCCGATAATGGTATTTTATGACAAAATGCAACAAGGAATTGAAACTTTTCTATCAATTTGTACATCACGAAATTTGCCTATTATATAAAATGGTGACTCATCTTATAAATACTGAAAAATAAAAAAATTCTACCGGGGTTAAAGACTTTAAAATAAACCGGAATCTACCTATGTCTAACGATAATCATAATTCCCGATAATGATATTTTATGACAAAATGCAACAAGGAATTGAAACTTTTCTATCAATTTGTACATCACGAAAATTGCTTATTATATTATATAGTGAATTATCTTACAAATATCAAATATTGAGAAAATTCTACCGGGGGGAAAGACTTTAAAATAAAACCGGAATCTACCTATGTCTAACGATAATCATAATTCCCGATAATGGTATTTTATGACAAAATGCAACAAGGAATTGAAACTTTTCTATCAATTTGTACATCACGAAAATTGCTTATTATATTATATAGTGAATTATCTTACAAATATCAAATATTAAAAAAATTCTACCGGGGGGAAAGACTTTAAAATAAAACCGGAATCTACCTATGTCTAACGATAATCATAATTTAATTCCCGATAATGGTATTTTATGACAAAATGCAACAAGGAATTGAAACTTTTCTATCAATTTGTACATCACAAAAATTGCTTATTATATTATATAGTGAATTATCTTACAAATATCAAATATTGAGAAAATTCTAGCAGGGGGAAAGACTTTAAAATAAAACCGGAATCTACCTATGTCTAACGATAATCATAATTCCCGATAATGGTATTTTATTCATTTTTTCAATACTTGAGATCATTTGGCATTAATTAAAATTATATAAATGTACAAAATCGCGTTCGCAGCACCCCGTTCGTGTTAAAAAGTTGATGAAACAAAATTTGAAATGAAATAAGAGTCGAACATTTTTCTTCAATATCAAGAAACAAGTATAATTATCGCAATATTAAAGCGTATTAGTGTTTTACTATGTTTCTTGATATAAATTTTTATGTGCGTCGGTAGGTCAACTGAACAGATGAAAGTACTGAAAGCTGAAAGTGATTGTTTGCAACCGCGTTTTGCAGGTTCAGGAATTGCCGCATTGCTGCTCACAGTCGTCGGTTGTGGTCACGTTTAGTCGTAGATGCGCCTGTCGTAAAATATTTCTCCGAACCCGGACATGCAAATGAGAAATAGCAGATGACACGCAATAAGAGCAGAGTTTAAAATCGTACTCCTCAAGACATTGTTCTAAATGTTCTCGGATTCTCTAGTAAAGTCTGTCTGGTTTTTAATTAACCTCCACAGAGAAAAGTATTCGTCAGGGCAAACTCAGTCCCTGATTCAAAAACAAAGAAAACCCAACATTGATTAACTTTTATGTGAAAAGTTTGGATCTTTTTTACAAATCCTGCGTCAAAAAACAACCCCGCCACCGCTAAAAAAAGTAAATATCCAATTAGGGTTTGGCTTGGGGTTAGGAATGCTGATTATTCTGGGAATTAAAATTTTTAAATCTTTTATAACCCTAACTTGATGAATGATTGCCAATTTGTTATTTTAAAACTTGGCGTGGTGTTTGTCTCAAATCTCGCATTTTCCCATTATTGTCAGGGTCTCGGTATAAAAGATTCAAATAATTATGTGATGATTTTCATTGCACTGGTTCGTTAAGTGTAATAATTTGAACTTGATATTTAGACACAGTTATGTTGAACGACAGCTCTCCTATAAGGACTCAGTTCAGTTCTGAATCTGATGACGCATGACGTTACGCAGTCGACTAAAATCATCTGACGCAGTGTACCATAACAGTATTTCGACAGTGTTTCGATTAATCACGGTAATTAGCAAATTGATAGCAAGTAGCTCGGATGCATTGTCACTGTCTAGCTTAATGTTCATTGTTAGTTAGAGTCTTCGGAGACGTTTATGATGTTTAGTATTGGTTTTAGTATTCTCAATTTTGCGGTTAGGAATACCTATTTGGATTGAAGTTAGAATCGGGGTTGAATGTGAGATGCCCGATTGTAATTAAAATATAATTTTTGACTGCAGGTTAGGGCTGTACTATAGTTATACTAGGTAAATAACAGCTGCTTTTATATTTTAGACATGCAAGTTACATTGAGTTCACTTTGGATTAAACTTTATTGGATAGTGTCACCTGGGGATCTAAAACATGTGGTATGTATCTAATCAGTCTCAAATAAAGTAATGTATATAATTTTATGGATTTAGTTATCTGCTGATATTTGTAAATTTTAATTGCCACTGTACACCATTGTAAGATTTGTATAGATATCCGCATGTTATATTCAATTTGTTCATTGTTTTCTGTAGGTTACGTTCGAGATGTCGATGTTCCTGATTTTGTTTCAGGTACCATCGTAATAATTGTTATGAAAGAATTAAACCGATTTCAAATTGGATTCAATTGCGGCAAAACTTTGAGGCACAGAAAGCGAGATGGGCACTTTATCGCTTTGAGTCGAGTTGCTTAAAAACAGAATATAGTTGACAATAAATCGATTTGGCTGGGACAGGGCATGGGGCACGTTGACAATGGTCTCCATTCACGTAAGCCAGGAAAGTAGAAGGTTAACTCATTCTTAAATGTTATCAAAACAAGAAGAACCGTGTTCGCTCGCGATGTAATCAAGTGTGGATGAATGAGTGAGTAATCTCATTTCGGAGTATAATATAATTTCATAAAATGACGAGAGATTACTGACTATACGGAAAATAAAATCAAAAATAATTCTTATGTTGTGACTAGATTTCGGGACTACTTCAAATTGGAAAGTAATGCATTTGGAAAAATACCAATATCTGAAAGATACAGACATGAGTATTTTTAGTCAATAATTTGATTTTGAACAAAACATAACGTTCATATATGATTGCTTTTTAATGTGAATAAGAAGATTCTTTAAACAGGGTTATTGTCGAAAATATCGTACGTCTCAAAAACTTACGTATGTCATTATTCTTCTCCAAATCTTTGTTGTTGGAATCTTTTCTTCCATCAGTGAATTGAAACACCGTTATACAAATCTACATTCTACGTTGGTCAGCAAGCAGGGAATCGCCTGTATCGGTTTTTATCTGCAATCAAATTATAAGTCATTAAAACAGTGTTTATATTCATTATGACGTCATATTGGATCGGCTTGGTAAACAAGGAATGGTACAGTAATGATGAAAATTCAAATACCAAAAAAGTACCAACGTACTGTTCATTTCTGTTCATTTCTTTTACCAATTTTATTGTTTTGTCAATAGAAGTCTCTTCGTAATTTCGTTGCATGAGATAGCGTTTCATATTTCCTGCATGCTTGTCGAAAAATTCGACATTTGAGCACGATCTTCTTATTCTTATGAAGAGTCCCTTTGGAATGTTTGCAGTAATATGTTTGGGGTGGCATGAGGAGGGTAAAATATATTGGTGAGAGTCCGTGTCTTTAGTGTAAATTTCCGTTTCCAATTTGTTGTCCATGATATGGACTTTTACGTCTGAAAATATAATGTTTTCCGTTGAATATTCGAATGTGAACTTGATAGAAGGGTGTATTGAATTCGCATGGTTTATAAAAGATATAAGCTCGGTTTCGCCGTGTGTCCAGATCAGAAAACAGTCATCGATGTATCTATAGTAGTATTGTGGCCTAATCTTGGCTGTTTCTAGAATCTCAGACTCTAAGTCTGCCATAAATATGTTTGCATATTTGGGAGCCATCTTAGTTCCCATCGCTGTCCCATTGATTTGGAGATAATGCTTTCCATCAAATACAAAATTATTATTATCAAGAACCATATTAACTGCTTCTTTAATATACGGAATTTCCCGTTTTTCTGTGGTATATTTACTGAGATACTTCTCCACCGTTAAGATGCCATCTTTATGTGGAATATTTGTATACAAGGAAGTCACGTCCATGGTTACTAAATAAGATCCTGGCGGAATATTGTCATTTTTTTTCAGAATATTCAGAAAATCCATACTGTCTCTGACATATGATGGTATTACCTCTTTGCACATGAGGTTAGTTAATTTGTAATCTATGAAAGCTGATAATTTTTCCGTTGCAGTTCCGTTTGTTGATATGATTGGCCGACTGGGGTGATTTTTCTTATGCACTTTTGGTTGTAAACGTAAACGACCTGGTTTAGGTCTTTTTTGGTGTTATCCCTTTGAATAGTATGTCATCAATAATGTCGGCTTCCCTTATATTATGACATAATTTGGTTACTTTGTTGCCAATTTGTATAGATATGGCTTTTGGAATGGACTTGTATACCAAGTTATCTGATAGATGCGCATACCTTATGTGATGTAGTCAGTTCGGGATGTATGCAAGTTCCCCCGCCTTTGTCCGTAGGTACTATGATGATATCCCTTGCTGCTCTTTGTTCTAGTTCCCTCAAGGCCTCGACTTCGTCTTTTTTGAGATTGGAAAATGTACGTTTCTTTGATGTCGTTTTCTGGATTTCCCGTTTTAGAGTGTTAGCGAAGTGATCTAAGTCAGAATTTCTCCCAGTAGGCGGTGTCCATCTACTTGGAACACGTAAGGATTTCGGATATGTTTCAGCTACTTCGCTGATGGTTTGACTGGAGAATGGATCGAAAAAGTATTCACTCAAGCGGTAGTTGCGAATTGTTTTATTAATGTCTGTTTGCAGTTGAAAGTTATCGAATCTGTCGGGAGTAGGACTAAAGCCAAGGCCTTTTTTTAAGACTTTTCGTTGTGACTCAGTTAGATGGACATTGGACAGATTGTACAAAGTTGAGATAAGGGTCTCGATCTCTCATTTGTTTTGTCTATTCCTCTTTCGTTTGGTTTTAGTCAAGTTTGGCTGGGTTGATTCCACTGTCTTTATATTTATTTCGTTTGATTTAGTTGGGTTTCCGTTTGTTATGACTGTACAGAGATTACCTTTTAACACCGAAAAGTACAAAACAAGGTCAGCAACTATTGTCATTTATTACCAACTACCACCCAAACCAACCGCACTTTAGAAAAATATTCTCGGACTACCAATATATTCTTGACAACAATGCACGACTAAAAGAGATTTTCCCTCAACCTCCGAAAATTGCATATAGAAAGTGCCCTACATTACGCGATAGACTGGTTAGAGCTAAACTACAACCAGTAATATCACAGAAAGTACAATCTGGTTTTTATAAATTTAATAGAAAAGCATGCACCACCTGTAAATATTCCGAAGAAACAAAAATAAGTACCGGGAACGTGACGGGAGTCCATATAAACATTAACGAAAGAATAAGTTGTAAATCAAAAAATGTTATTTATCTAAAAAACTGTAAGAAATGTGGGATGCAGTATATCGGCGAGACCGGAAGGTCGTTAAAATATCGTATAACAGAACATCTGAGAAGTATTACGAAAAGGAAATATGATTTAGTAGTGGGTGAACACTTCAACAAACTGGGACATTCAATAAGTGACTTTTCAGTAACTGGAATAAAAAAAACTATTCAGAGACCAGGGCTATCGCCAAACAGTAGAAGCATACTACATCAACAAATTCGGAACATTGGAACCACAAGGACTCAATTCACGGGAGAAATAGACTGTAGACTCATCTAAGAATTTTTATTCAATAATAATTTTCATTTCAACGTCATATAATATTTAAATTTAACAATCACCCTTTTTTTTAAGTTTATATTATTACTCGCCCCTTGATTGGCGTTTTATTTTACTATTATTTTCAAGTGTCCCAAGTTTAATTTTAATTATAATTCAAAACCTTGGATTTATGTGCTTGCGAAATTCATTTATTATTATGAAATATTATTATATTTTAACGCTATTTCAGATCAAAATTCAGCAATAACTTTTAAACTTATTTTATTTTGAAATTGGTCCTCATCAAACTAAGCATTGATTTATGTTTAAATGTTGGTTTACTTCCTTGTGGTTCTCTAAGTGCCCATAATCTTAATTTAAATTACATTTAGTTACCCATCATTTTCGTAAATGCAATATTAAATTTTTTTTTAATTACATCTGAAATGAGCTCCACTGATATTTGTGGTTCTAATTTTCCCATCATTACTTCTACGGCTAAATGCAAATTAAATGTTTATGCATTGGATCAGGAAAGTTAGAATTTTCGACAATGCGACCTATTTGGTTTGAAAAATCGACATTGCGACCAAATTGTCGCAATGTCGATAATTCCGAAGTCGCAATGTCGAAATTTTCGACAAATTCGGGATCTGGTAACCCTAAAATTGTCGCAATGTCGAAAAAAAAAACATAGTCTCTAACCCCTTGTCGGAAAACATCGACACTGCGACTGGGTTCTGTGTAGGGATAGAATAGTCATGTTTATTCCAGCTACAGTATCCTTGCAGCATACGCATACGGATCCACTAGCATAAAGGCATAGAGAAAAAATAGGGAGTTAGTCTCGCGCAACCCAACTCAAATTTAAGCCAAATTAGATTCATTAAAATAGTGTTTATATTCCTTATGACGTCATACTAAATCGCAAACCGGCCTGAGAAACAAAGACGGATGAAATAATGATGCAAGATTAAATACCAAAAGGTACCAACGTTTAGGACCCACGCTATTGGCATTTTTCACAGCTTAGGATAACTTACAACATGCGTAAATAAATTTAGTCACTGAAACGTTGGGTTAAAAGAACTTGGCACAAACAATGTTAATGAGAGCAATCGCGATTAAGTAAGTGATAGCTTATCCTACAACTAATGCTGGCAATATAACACGTCCATAACACTGACACGTTTTCATTGTAAATTTGCTCAAAGCAAAGTCACGAGAACTTACTCAAAAGATGATCTCAAAGTTAGGATAACGACGACCACTAATTTCATTTTATTTATTGTCACCATCCAGAATTATTAAAAATTTGATGAAACAGAGTTGGCGATGAAAGAGGAATCGAACATTTTTCTTCAACATCAAGAAACGAGTATAGGTATCGTATTATTAAAGCGTATTATTGTTTTACTATGTTTCTTGATATAAACTTTTATGTGTGTCGGTAGGTCAACTGAACAGACAAAAGTACTAAAAGCTGAAAGTGATAATATGGGTTGCAGGGGCCCCATATTCTACTCCAATTTATGGAAATCAACTGCCGCTTCCAGTACATACGACAGACCACCAATAAATTTGATATCGAGATAAGAAAATTCAGGAAATATTGATGCATGATATCGAATCATAGGGATGATAATTACGGACATAACTTCTCAAAATAAATTAATCGTATCATATGCTTGAATAAATAAAGTAGTTTATGTCTTTTCGCAAATAATAGGTTGAATAATTTGTCTTCATTTAATTTACCTCTTCTGGTGAGTATCGACAAATCGATGACCAAGAGAGGTTCAGTTCAGTAAGCCGATTGTATGCCAACAGTATTTCGATCACGCCTGAAATAGTGACTTCTTTACATAATGTCAGATTTAAATGAGTCAGGAATAAACAGTTCGATATGCATCTGTGATATAAACGTAGAAAGAATTAAATTGTTTATTTTTTGACACCGGAGGTGATTAAAATAACATCATATTTTCCATATTTTGATCATATATATATAAAATTTTGTTGCACAAATCATCGCGTGAGTCAATGTGCAGAATTTTGGGTACTCCCGAAGTATGTGTACCAGGTTAGGGTTAGGCCATATAATTTTATTACGAGTTTGGGAACTGTCTGTGTTAGCCAAGTGAATATCTCCCTGTCCATAGGTTTCAGTCCCTTTACACAAATTGATGTAAAATAGGCGAACAAAATAAGTCACTTCCATATTGGTACACATACTTCTGGAGTGCGGAATTTTGAAATTAAAATAACAAATACATTTAGAAGTTCAACAATTCTCAATTTTGACTTGATTTCCGTCCAGTGGGTGATGGTAAGAATGACGACGAGCCTTGTTGAAAATACTATATATATATATAAAATTATTCAGAATTGTATAAAGAAAATAGAAAATCATATTTTATAAAGTTGGTACTTTGTGCACAAAATCAAAATGTGCATACATAATAACCTGATTTCAAGCACAGTTCGGATGTTCAATACTCAACTTTTTTTTTGTAGGAGTTAATTTAACCATATCTGGTATAATACATTACGATAACTCACGCGATTTTATTCCATAATCTACATACTTGTAAGCATCTACCCAGAGACGAAATATTCAGCATTCTAAATATGTAGAGAACGATTTCTTACGGAAGGGAGAGGACTGCAAAAACAATATGATTGGTTGGAAATAAGTATGATATTAGACGAGAAATTGATCAAATTTGACTCACTCGAAATATCTTTACTAGACGATGATTTTGAATATGGGGATTTCCAAAGACCACAAGTGAATGGTTTTTCGTTAGAAAAATAAGCAGTGGGGTTTCTGTCGAATCTCCAATTTCGTCGTGGTTTTTCCGGAGTTCTACATTTCAATATGACATCGTGTGTAGGGCGCTTAGTTTTCGGCGTTCGTAACAGAAATGTTTCACTTCGTTCATTTGTGTCATCCAGTTCTTCATCATATGATATTTCACCAATGATTCCCAAATCATCATATAACAATTCTTTTTCCTTATCGGCCTCTAGGTTGCACAAATTATTCGTGGAGTCGCTTATTTCATCTACTTCCATTAGCCAGATATTAGATATATATAAAATAATACGGATAAAATTTAGGGATTCCAACGTTATATATATTTCACAGTGGACTATAATTGAAAGATATCAGACGGTGGTTTGTCACGTTAAAAAGGCTAAGTTATAAAAACGAAAAAAACTGGAACGGTGAAATTTTAGTTTCAACTCCCCAAAACCAATTCCACCTCATAGCTTGCGCCGCTCTACCCGTCCGCTTCCGTTTGCGGGGACGTTGTTACTCACCAAACGGCGGATTGAAACATCAAACCGCGGACAGGAGTGAGGATAAAGTATCAGTGTGAGAACTGATTTTCCACTGTGCCTTTTCCACTGTTCTTCAAAAAACAATGCCAAATAATTTTTCAGTAATTACAGCGTAAATCTTTCCAAATTTTCATAACAGACAATCATAAAAATGAGCAGGGCGCTGTTTTTAGGAGAAATGGCAAAACTTTATTTGTCAACTTATTCCGGTCCAGATAGCATGATGCTTGCCACAGTGTCAAAAAAATGTTCTGCTGGCGCGTCAAAGCCCAATCAGTTGTCTTACTTATTTCAAAAGCGTTCGATAGAGTTTGGCGTGGACTGGTTGACGCAAAAACGCTTGGAACAGCTGGTCATAATCTTGTTACTAAACGCGTTATCAATATGACATATCAAAGATAATAGAGATAGACCCAGAGCGGTGGTCCTAAAACTTCAATGACCCGTGTCCTCCTCTCAAAAACCCTTTCTCTCGTATAAAAATTCAGGTTTTGCCTCAACGCAATTTCGTCAGTTATTTTATGGCCGTTATCTATAATAAAACAACCAACAAATGAAAGCGAAAAATTGCAAATAATTGCAATGGTAAAACTCACCTCAAATTAATATAGCTCTGGACATAATTAAAGTATTTGTTCGTGCCCTTCACAAAAACGCCCCCGTGACTCTTCTAAAGGGCCGAGGGTCCGAAATGGAGAAAAGCAAACCTAACGACCCAAAGCTTCTTTTTGCATTATCTGCAAATCAATATAAACTGTTCAATACAATTATTTCTGCACAACAAAGTTTATTATAAAGTGAGAATAACAAAATCCATATGAATAGATGAAAATATAAAAAATTAGGCTTAAAAAATGTTGTAGTCTTAGAACAAGAAAGTCTTAAGCTGTTTCAACGCAGTTCGATAAATATTCATTTTAAACAACTTCAGTGTTTGAGGGTGTCTATATATTGCGGGGTGGTCACGCTCTATAAAGGGACGTAGAACAATAGTAGAAGCGAAATGAAACAAAATTACTTTTATGACTTAAAAGTATTTATTAAATTTGTATCGAAACCAATATTTGACTTCGGTAATCACTAGGCTCTAAAACTTGTCACGTTGTTGAAGAATTTGTGCGGGATTATATTTTTGAAAATTAAACTTCGATGTTTACTCGCCATGGTGATATCTCTCCCACGGATCACCACAAATATATTTGCTAATTTCAGCTGCAAATCCCGGATTATATCATCATGACTTGCTGAATAAATCCAATTTTGAAAATATAAATTAAATATTGCGCGAGTCAAATAGAAACTGACTTTTGCTTTGTAACGACATGGTCGGTGAGCGTAAATACAACAAAGAGATTGCTCATTAACATGACGCGATAGAGAGTAGTTATCAACCACAAAACAGGAAAATCGTTTTATATGTTTTATGTGTTTTTATTAGTTACAGAAAATCAATAAAATTTAAAGTTGACAAGAGGAACATCAATTCAATAGTTGGAATAAGCCACACTACAGAAATTGAGATGAATAACCCATGCACAATAATGAAAATATTAAGAATATGCTTTTATTCAGTAAACTATGTTTTCACCGTCTTCTTCGACTGTCAGTGCCAGGATTAGTCTGCGACAGACAAAGCAGCGAAATTTTTGACCCAAAAACTTAACAGAACGGTGAAGTCAGAGTGAGGTGCCATAATTAACTAAGCATGGTCTTAACAGGAAGTAGCAATCAAATATTAATTACCAAACTATCCCGGAAAAGGGAAACATACGTCTAACTCAGGGTCGTTCAACCATTTGGCCGAAGGGCCACATGTGGTTTACTAATAAATGCGCGGGCCACTTTACATGGTAGTTATGTTCTAGTTTTGCTACACTGACTACAGTTTAATGAAGAAACAAACAATACCCTCTCACCAAATTTTCACAATTATCAGAACAATAAAACTCAATAAAACTAGGAAGAAGCTCCGTCAAACATTCGTTGTTGACGTCAAATCCACAGTCCCACTTCATTCTGAAGGTTATTCATCAAATACAAACGCTCAATCTATTCCTCTCGGGCTGGTTCGTTCGGAGGAAGAATAGACTACGCCTATGCTTTGGTATTAGTAAATATCGATTAAGGTAACACTTGAATGCGTTCACGCCAGTTAAATCAGAAAACGGGTAATTTTATGAGATGATAGCGCTTTCACATTTGCAGGGTGCCCATAAAAGGTACTCCCGTAGTGTGTGTACCAGGTTAGGGTTCGGCCATAGTTTTATTCCTATTTTCCTCATTTTAGTTCCATTACGAGTTCGGGGACTGTCTGTGTCAGCCAAGTAAAAATACCCCCTGTCCAAAAGTTTAGTCCCATTATGCAACTTGATGTAAAATAGGCGAACAAAATTAGTTACCTCAATATTGGTATATATACATACTTCTGGAGCGCTCCATATAAAGTCTTAAATATGTCGATACCATATATTGTTTTGGTCCTTACATATGTATTGAATGAGGTAAAAATACTATATATATATATACCTAAACAATTACTGATTGGAAATCAGCAAATAAGGTTAAGATATTATGAGAACTGAAATTGAAATTGTAAAGGGTCTTTATAGACATCCTGTCTGACTGAATTTCTTCCAGAAATATTGAGTATAATTTTTTTGTCTGGTAGATACTAGGTGCACTGACAAACGGACGACCTCACAGCCAACCGAGTTCGAGACTGAAAACATTGTGAAGGCGCCAGATCCGAAAGTTTATCGGAAAGTATTCATTTATCATATATATTTGACATACTGAATTCACCGTAGAAGATATCACAGGCCCTCTGCCCCAAATATGATAACAATACGTAGGGGAAAGTGGGGAAGGTTGGGACACTTTTTTGGGGCTCCCGAAGTATGCGAACCAAGATGGCGGACATCGGAATGTAATATGTGTACTAGGTTAGGGTTAGGCCATAATTTTAGCTATAAATACTACGGGAGGCTCTTGGCTAGTCTTCGAACGGATAATAGGACTAAAAGAAGGAAAATTGGAAAAAAATTTTCGCCTAACCCTAACCTGTTACCCATGTTACGTTCCGATGTCCGCCATCTTGGTTCGCATACTTCGGGAGCGCCCTTTTTTCTTTTGCATATTTTGAGCCCTTCATTCTGCACATCCATATAACTTTGCGGGATTAATGCAGAGAGGGGTAAATGTAGTTTTTATTCAGCGACTAAGAAATTCCCTTGCGACACACATCTCAACACCATAATGCTTTGAAAAACGTTTGTCAAGTGTCCCACTGTACCCCACTTGTGGGACACATTCGGACAGACACTGGGGCACTAAGGGTCATTCTGATAAAATTCAACGAAGTATGCCCTTAAAAATAAGAAATTAAACAGCATAATCGTCTAAAGAACAAGGAGACCTCAAATTTAAAGATTTAGGATTTTTGAAATCAATGTTCAACCGAAATATTTCAGATATTTCACCAAAAAAATCGCATTCAAATTAAATTATTTCCTAATTCGAATCGAAATCTGGAAATATTTTTGATTTTCGAATATATTTCATATTGGACCACGAGTCGAAAGATACCATAATGTTACATAAAAATATAACGCATCTATAGGTCTCTAAGCACTTGTTGTATCAAACACTGTCGTATTGTGCCATGTAGGACATGTCCCACTGAACCCCGGTCCATTGTCCCCCATAATAAACAAATATCTTCAGATCATCCCACGGCAAAATTCGGAAAGCACATCCACTCGCCAACGTTATAAATATTTCACAGTGGACTATAGCTGAAAGATATCAGACGGTGGTTTGTCACGTTAAAAAGGATAAGTCAGAAAAAAGAAAAAACCTGGAACAGTGAAATTTTAGTTTCAACTCCCCAAAACCAATATAACCTCATAGCTTGCGCCGCTCTACCCGTCCGCTGTCCGTTTGCGGGGACGTTGTAACTCACCGAAGGGCGGATTGAAACATCAAACCGCGGACAGGAGTGAGGATATAGTATCAGTGTGAGAGCTGCTTTTCCACTGTTCTTCAAAAAACAATGCCAAATAATTTTCCAGTAATTACAGCGTAAATCTTTTCAATGCGATCTTCCAAATTTTCATAACAGACAATCATAAAAATGAGAAAAGCGCTGTTACTAGGAGAAATGGCAAAACTTTATTTGTCAACTTATTCCGGTCCACACTGTAAAAAATATCATGGTGTTTACAGGGTGATTTTTGTAAAAATTACAAATTTTACTCTGTTATTAACAATGACATAGAATATTATGTAAATTTTACAAGTTCGGCTATGTAAAAATACATGAATCTATGTAAAGTTGATAATACAGAGTATTTTTTGTAAAAAGGTCATCAAAACATTAAAACTTTTGTTAAAAAAACATATTTTATGTAAATGTAACAGAAGTTCACGGAAAATTGATTTACATAGTAGTAATTTTATACGTTTTCACGCAAAACATATTTTTCTGTAAAATCATCATATAAACTTAAAATATATTTCATATGTTTCATAGATTCTAAGTAGAATATATTATCCGCTAGCAGTAGTGGGATCGTGGGAAAGTAATTCAACTTTAGGGGGTGTTATTTATATATATATCTTGTCGTTCTCAGGGGTTTCTGCTATTGCGATGACCTTTTTTAAATAATAAAAAATTGGTTGTAAATTTTAGTAAATCATGTCGTTTACTGGCGTATAATCCCAGTTCTATACTAGCAAATGCAATCACACGTGATTCAGTATAAAAATGGAAATCACAGTATAAACAGAGAGGGTGGTGTAAATTCAGGGGAATGTAGGGAAATTATTACTGGTATTTTATATATTTGTCTTCGATAGACATTTGTCATAAAAGTTACACGTGACCATTTCGTCTACAGGTGTCTCACAATAAATTCTGTTACGTAAAGAATACAATCTTCAAAACAGCCGTTTTGCTAATATGGATAAGTGAGGCGTCGTGGGTCGGATTGATTTACTCCGCGGGCCGTAGGTTGTCGACCCCTATTTTACCGTATGGATGTTTCCCAGAAAATCGACTTTTTTGTTCATATCCGTAACAATGATCAATCAGTAAAATGTCAAAGTTGTCGGAACAATTAGAAATTTTGCAGCTTCTCGTACACATCGTTCGCTTAGACAGATATTCAAGCATAGTTGTAAACATTGCCTCGGTTTTACGTGTTATTTAACGCTTTTTAATTGTCTTTTCATAACTTAGTTGTAAATGAAGTATTTTAATGGTCATTATGTATTCAGGTGAGTTGCAGTTTTGTCTCAATAATCAAAAATTAGTCCCGGGAAATCTGCGATAGACTATGCTAAAATGAGCTATAATTGCTGTACGTGTAAGCGGCATGTGGTTGTATATTTTAATAAAAATAAGGGTTTTGAGCATGTAAATCAGTTTATGTCAACTCTCTAAAACACTCTCAAAATAAGCATCCAAACTTTTGCGATAGTAAAGTACAGTATAGGGAGAATTTTTCGGGGGTCAAGGGTCGAGGAAACGTCCATTGTTACGCCATAATCTCTACGCAGGTTTGCGCATGCGTACAAAATTTGAATTTCGCCGCCTTTTACTGCACTTGAGACTACGGAGTTTGCAACTTATAAGTATAAGTATAAGTTTATTTCGACTCCATAATCAGCATAACAATACATTTGACAGATAAAAACAAATAAATAAAATCTGATTATGAAATCAGGGGAGCAAACAAAACCTTAGATAAGGTTTATAACGTACAAAATATAAGATGAAAGGTTTTGCCAAGAGGAAGTGGTACGTGTTTACTCACCTAAAATTATCAAGTTATTTCACACACGCTCACATGCACCCACCAGCCACACACACACACAACCACTGAGAAGTTATTTAAGTAAGAATGGAACGCGATAAATTTAGGGTATACTATACAGTAAACAAAAAAATAAATAAATACTAGAAAAGAAAATTATCTGCCACACCATATTGATATTTTTGTAATGGTTGCCATTGCCAAAATGATCGATCTTCTAATCGTTAATTAGGTATATAAAAGGAAGATTCTATTGAAAACATATTGCCAAGCTGATTATAGTTGGAGTCAAATGCCAAGTTGCCCAACCAAAGTTGCCAGAATTGGGTGCATGAAGAGGTGGGCGAGACCATTTCATTCCCCAAATTAGAGCCTATTATTGCCAAATTATAGTCCAGATTGTAATAAGTAATTAAGTTACCGGTAACAGTAAAATTACTATAATTAAGTAAAGTAGGATGTGGAAATAAATTGGTTACAAAGGGTCTAAGTGAGGTTTTTCATTCTTGGGTATTGATTTCAGACAAGGATATGGGAATTGTGTTTCGGGCGATGTTAGAGCATTGATGACTACATATGTTAAGGTATCAATGATGTTAGTCAACTCACAGACAACAGTTATTAGAATGTTGTTAGAATTGTTTGCTGACTGGGCATGGGAGGGATAAAAGTCGACAAATACTGGTACTGCAATACCGTGAGATGATGATCAAAAGATAGTCTACTACAGTACGATACTAGGCCTAGCCTATTACCGGTAAGTTCTTTAAAGTGACCTTACAGTTACAGCACCAATTAGTACTGTAGTACCGGTAACGTAGACTACCGTGCGGTACCAATAACTTGCTTGAATTATTGTGCTGTTTTTATTCCGAATATGTAAAATCAGTCTTCTATTGATATGAACAAGTTAACTTTACAACTTTAATGTAGACTAAGTTAGGCCACGTCCTGACGTCCAGCACGTTGTTTGGTCAAATTATTAAACTGAATGAAAATTGTGTTTTCATAGTTGTCTTACGGTAGGCTGCTGGTACCGATACTCTGCACATTTCTGTTAACGTTAATTTAAATTTTATGTTTTCAGATGAATCTGCTTCCACATCAACAATTGAGATGCCCTTTTTTTGTCCTGATGTTGGGCTTTTGGATACAGGCCTATTTTTGCTGCAGTTATAGGATAACGTTACACGAAAACTTCAAATGAGGGATGAACAGACCAGTGCCTCTGGAATACATTAACAGGTAACTAACTTAATGCTTTATCGGTAATAAAAACAATTTCCTTCGAGTTCGTGTGTGAGATTCAACCTATCAATTTAGTCTAGTCATGCAGGTGTCTGACAGGTCAGAAGTCAAGCAGTTGCATTTTTTGTTTAACTTACGTAATTATGGTTTTATGTGTCTTCGGGAGGATGGGGTTTGCAGGAAAGCGAATAAAACGACTGAACCACGACCACTCGCCCTTTCTTCAGACTATGTCTGTTTGTGTTCAGATGCATGGACTTAATGGTGGAAGAAGTCGTAACCAGCCAGCAATTACATGAACCATGGTGGCGAGGAGTCCACCAATCAATCCCCTTGCACATAGTTACTCCACAGGCAGATAGAATCTACCCAAGGTAATCTGAGGTACAATGCAATTCTAATGCCAAGAAGCTCATATGCAATGCATAAAGCGGTAATGTAAAGTTGGTGGCTGTGTTTAAGTTAACTGTATTTAATTTTTCTCTCATGATAAGTGGGGATTTCAAAAATTGATTCTTTAACTTTTTTTCCTAACCTATTTTATTGTATTTCAGATTATTTGCAGAATCTGGTGTACATCCCACAGAGAAATTAAAAGGACAAGATTACAACTTGGGTTTGGGGTATTCATAGCCAGATATTATCTTCCACAAATCAGTTAAATGTATTTGAACTGTTGTCCTACAGTTTATCCATAATCCAGATGCCTTGTAATTTGGGTTAGGCTCCATGTTACACATTACTTTTGGTCAATTTTTCACTTTATATATACTGTTGGTGTTACTATGTGGTCCCTGTTTTTCATTGTAATATGTCTATCAAACTAATTTTTACAATTTACTTCAATTGGTTATTTTATTCTCGTTTGGGGCATTCATAGCCAGATATCATCTTCCACAAATCAGTTAAATGTATTTGAACTCTTGTCCTACAGTTTATCCATAATCCAGATGCCTTGTAATTTGGGTTAGGCTCCATGTTACACATTACTTTTGGTCAATTTTTCACTTTATATATACTGTTGGTGTTACTATGTGGTCCCTGTTTTTCATTGTAATATGTCTATCAAACTAATTTTTACAATTTACTTCAATTGGTTATTTTATTCTCTTATATTTGATTAGCAAATGTCACAAGGAAGAATAATATTTATTAATGTTTATGTGAACTGAATCTGATTCTGAAATTATCTTGAAAATGTAGAAATCCAGCTTAAGCACCAATTTTTGGAATGAAACTATCTAAAAGTCTGTGTATGTAAAGAAAATGCCTTGAAAAGTCAATATTGCTTTACAAATTAATACCCCTTCATGAAAAGTTTCAATATATTATTGTTTTATAAATTTGGGATGGTTACTCAATGGCCAGAAATATTTAAAAAACGGCCTTTTTTGAATATTTTCGCTTTGTATTTATATGCATAATATGTTTGTTATATTATTAATCAAAATCCTATTTATTTTAAATGAAAACATTTAGTTTTCAAAATACAGTCATTTCGGATATATGATATTTTGAACTAACTTCAGTAATTCTAAATTTTTCATATTCTTTGGTAACTAGTTTCGTTCAAGAAATTGAATTTTATTCTGACATGCTTATAATGAACTGAATTTTTTATATTAGTATGAACTTGGTACCACCGTTTCTATGCCTTTGCCAGTGATTGAAGACTGTTTTGATTTGATTTTTTGGATGTTTTGGCTTTTAGTGAAGTTGAAGTGTTTTGGAAGTATTCAAATTTTCTTTATGTTTCACATTAAGAATTTGGTAATTTTTATCCTAAGCGAATCGAAATTACAGTCTCATTACTGAATTTTGCCAATTACAATAACACCCACGTTTTACACCTTCACTCCCAACAAGGGCTTTATACAAGCAGCCACCAATATGAAATATAAGACAAATTATTAGAATCCCAATTATTTTACTATGGCCAATCCACATTCACACTGCAAGTATGTAGATCAACCTAGAAAAGCATATCTTTTACAAGTCCATTACAACAGCTTCGATTCACGAGATATATATTGCATTTATTGTTGGAATAAATTTTTTGGTTGAATTCACAATTAGTAGTGTTTTTCTTTTGTCATGTGTATGCTATGCAGGTTCAGGTAATGTAAAGGGTTAATGGGGCCGCAGGCTCTGTTTTTGAGAATAAAGTAGCTTATGTATTAGCAAGTTACAGGGCGTATGTATTTTCGCGAAATAGGCTTCTTGTATTTTGAAGTAAGTAACACTATGTACTATGTGAAAACAGAGTGTATATTTTCCACTAGTACACAACGTTTGTTTTTACAAAATTAGGTGACTCTGTTATAGTGGCTATACAGATACTCTGTATGTGGTGCGAACATGGGCCATGGATACACTGCTGCCAAAGATTTAGCTTGAAATTTTTTTACAGTGCAGATAGCATGATGCTTGGCACTGTGTTAAAAAAATGTTCCGCTGGCGCGTCAAAGCCCAATCAGTTATCTTACATATTTCAAAAGCGTTCGATAGAGTTTGGCGTGGACTGGTTAAAGCAAAAACGCTTGGAACAGCTGGTCATAATCTTGTTACTAAACGCGTTATCAATATGACATATCAAAGATAATAGAGGTAGACCCAGAGCGGTGGTCCTAAAACTTCAATGACCCGTGTCCTCCTCTCAAAAACCCTTTCTCTCGTATAAAAATTCGGGTTTTGCCTCAACGCATTTTCGTCAGTTATTTCATGGCCGTTATCTATAATAAAACAACCAACAAATGAAAGCGAAAAATTGCAAATCATTGCAATGGTAAAACTCTCCTCAAATTAATATAGCCCTGGACATAATTAAAGTATTTGTTCTGTGCCCTTCGCAGAAACGCCCCCGTGACTCTTCTAAAGGGCCGAGGGTCCGAAATGGAGAAAGCAAACCTAACGACCCAAAGCTTCTTTTTGCATTATCCGCAAATCAATATAAACTGTTCAATACAATTATTTCTGCACAACAAAGTTTATTATAAAGTGAGAATAACAAAATCTATATGAATAGATGAAAATATAAAAAATTAGGCTTAAAAAATGTTGTAGTCTTAGAACAAGAAAGTTTAAGCTGTTTCAAGGCAGTTCGATAAATATTCATTTTAAACAAATCAGTGTTTGAGGGTGTCTAAATATTGTGGGGTGGTCACGCTCTATAAAGGGACGTAGAAAAATAATAGAAGCAAAATGGAACAAAATTACTTTTATGACTTAAAAGTATTTATTAAATTTGTATCGAAACCAATATTTGACTTCGTTAATCACTTGGCTCTAAAACTTGTCACGTTGTTGAAGAATTTGTGCGAGATTATATTTTTGAAAATTAAACTTCGATGTTTATTCGCCATGGTGATATCTCTAACACGAATCACCACAAATATATTTGCTAATTTCAGCTGCAAATCCCGGAGTTAGATTTTCAAAACCATCGTTTACGAGGAGAAGTCTAGATTCGTCTCCAGCTTTTTCTTGGAGCTGCTCCATGTTAAGTTTTCCAGTTGTCGGCGTGATTCCGAGAGCAAATGTCTGAAACGGGACAACAGATTAGAGATTTACTTTTTTTCCTGAGGGAAAGTAAATTTGATAAGATGGGCTAATTATATGGGGAACCACGGCCTCTCGTCCAGTTACTAGTCCATGTTGGGCATGGGATTCGTTAGCCAGTTATTTGTTTCAGATTCGTGGGTTAATAGTGGGGAAAGTTGTAACCGACCAGCGGTTATAAATGAACGATCATACGCACCCCAGTACGAGGGGAAAGAGTGCAAAACTTTATGCTTTGTTTTTGTTCAACTGTTTAAACTTTATAGCTTTGTATAAAATTCGTAATTTTGGCAAAGCATTTGAATTCTGAGATATTTTACTTTCGCTGATTATCACGGTATTACCATAACGGATTCAGTCGAAAACTAACTAAAGAATGTATTATAAAATAACAACACCAACAAGACTCGCGGTAAAACCAACTTGACATTCGTTTTGACTTTTAATTTTGAAGTCTGAAAAAGCGAGGTGTAATCGTGATGTATGCATTCCTCAGCTATATATACTTTATAACAATATTGGTGTCTATTTCGATTTAAAAATACTTTTCATTCCAATCACATTGAAACGCTCAAACCAGTATGTTCCCAAGCGTTTCCATATAGGGGGTGATGTATATCTTGTGATTATTGATAAACTATTTGTAACTTATAAAATCTGTTGTGTATTTGACTGATCATCTTCACCAGCATATGAGACACTTTCTGAGTATTCAAATACTTACGTTAAAAATTAAAATATAGTGTCACACCTGAAAATGAGGGGGCGGGCCTATTGTTTGAAATTTTAGGAGGGGGGTTAAGGGGAATTTTAACCCACTGTATCCCACCGCTGGCTCTAACTATATTGATTATGGTATCTTACCAGTACATCAGCTTTTCTTAGTGCTCTTGCTGGTCTTTTTACATCATCTTGAGCTCTTCCATCGGTGACAACAAGAACAACGTCGGGTATTTTTTTTCTGTTTCCATTCCGCCGATGCAGCATGCTCCTTAATGCATATGTCATTGCTTGTCCTGTCCATGTTCCTAAAAAAAATTGAACATTTTTCCACATTTAAAGACCGTCTGCTCCGAACACAAAGCCCTGTGCAGCCGTCTCCTCGTATATCTAAAGATACATATGTAAAGGGCTGTTATTTAACGTAAAAAACAAAATCTGTTTAATTCGGCATTGCCCATATCTAATTTATTACATACTGTGTGAGGTGGTGGGCAAAAGAATTAAACTCAAATTCACATTATGCAGAAAAACAGATATAAACATATTTATTGTTGAGGTTATCTAGCGCGAGTGCTCATTCAGAGCAAAAGTGCGTAGTCTTGATCAAAATTAGGTACATATATTTCTCACTGATTATCCTGGTCGATAATACACACAAATAGCTCTCTCTACAATCAATTATAACAGTAATTACATAGGACTGTGCAACAACAGCAAAGATAAGTCTGAAACAACATTTTAAAGTCAAGTCTAAATCTTTAAACAAATCCCAACATAGAAAACAGCCAGACATGCAAATGATTTATCCTCTCAACTACTCACTGCTTCATATATCTTGGGAGCATCAAGTTCAGCATCTTCAGCCTCCTCTCCTGTAGGTTCTGGGGGATCGCGAAGAAAACCCACAAATTATGGTTCTGTTCCTGTCATTTGTTCGGCTTGGTCGTGATCGACTGATTCTTTAACAACTCATTGCAATGACGCCTCAAACCAATCTTTGTCTTCCTGGTTGGTCAACCTACAAAATTAAAGTTAAGATTCTTTACCAATGTCAACAGTTGTAAAATTCAGTTAAGTACAGCTGAACAATGAAAAGGGCCGGGAGTCAACACAGATAAGGCGAAAATTTTGAGATATTGTTGTGTAATGACTCACCTTGAAGTCACTTTGGTAGCAGTAAGCGATCTTTTCATTATTAGCATATATTCATGCCAAGATTTCTCATGATTCAAAATACAATAATAGCATAATAGGACTCATGTTATTGTGTGCCTTGATACATCCTTACATGAGTAGGCAATACCAGTGGCTTTCTTATAGCCAATGGCACATTGATAAGTTTACTTTGAAAGGTCTGAAACCTTTTACATTTGTACAACACATACTTGTAACCAATGAGAGGCTGTGATCTGTGTCATATGAAAAATCCCATCCTACTTATAGTATAGGTGAGCAAGATCTGCAGAAAGCATTTCATGACCCATATTAACAAATGCAGCACACCTACCAGCAATGACTCTCATACACTCATGCATGAACAGATAGATGGCATCCATCTCAGTAACACACTCCTCACACTTCACAGTCAGCATTCCTTCCAGATCCTCGATAAATCTCGAAGGTTGAAAATGTAATGGAATGTTGCCGGTGTTGGAAGCATTTTAATCTGTTGATATATATTTGATTTAGTTCTGGGATTTAAATAATGCGATGGTTCGACTATGTACAAAATCAACTAATTTTTCCTATTGGGCCTACTTGGGCTTGTGGCTCTTGGAGGGGAGGGGGAACATTGCGCAAAACTTATTTAACTTTTTACATCAAAGCAAAACTCCCCGTTCTTCCTAGTTTATTGCTTGATAGGGTGTTTCACTTTGTTGAGAATGAATTGTTTAAACATAATGGGATTTGAAATCAACCAATCAAAGTAAATACCACTATAAGCTATGCTATAAATACCACTGGAAAGAGTGCTAACACCCACCACGAGCCATAAAAAGCTGGGAACCACTGCTTTAATTGAATATTCACTGATATCAAGTTAACTGGTATTAAATCACTATCAAACTAACCTTTGTCCACTGCCATAGCATCCTGGTAGCAGGCACAAGCAATGGTATGATCTTCAATACTTCTTCAGTGAAACCACGCTCAGGACAGAAGTAGCCATTTCCGATGATGCCTAAAACAAGGCATCAACGATTAAATATACGGATTTGAGTGTTGGATGACTAATCGCATTTAAGAGATCTACACAGAGATCCAAATCGAGTTCTATAATATAGTGACCTTTGACCCATGCCTCAAGGTGACTTAAAGACATAGTGTTATCATTGACTGTGTTTTTACCTGGAATTTGTTCTGTTTTGGATGTGAATAAAGACTGTAATAGCAATATATTTCTGCATGCTTTCACACCAGATTATAAGTTCCATCGCCGAAGTGCGCTACAATTTGAGTAAAAATTATAATAGCAATTTTACACAAAACAAAATGTTACAAACAGAACTAATTGCACCGCCGATCAACACAGTATTGATAAAATCTGTTTCTCTTTGCCATATAAGCTGATACTGCATATGGCAACCAATGAAGAAAACAACTACTTCAGCGTCCAGAATTATAAAGTACTCGCTATAACGACAAAGTTGCACTAACAGAAATTTCTTTTGAACTCCCCAAAATTGCGGCAAGTTTTTGACTCATGTAGAACAATATAAAGTGGACCTGACCACGTTGGCTTCACAGATTGCTGAAGTTACTAACTGGCCTATTTTGTAATAAATTGGGTAAGTATGGTGGCCCATCGTTGTCACACGAAAAATTGAAAAAATAAAATAAAATCAAAAGACTTAAAATAAAAGTGAAATAAAAAAAATAGTTGTGAAAAAACATAATAAAAAAATGAAAAAACAATTAAATTAAATGTAAAAAAAAAAAAAAACGAGATTAAAATAAAAACAGGTTAAAAAAAGCAAAAAAAAAAAAAGAAAAAAAAAACGTGGATAAAAAGGTAATGAAAAGGCATTTGCATATTAAATTAATTGAATATTGCTCAAGAAAATCAGTAATGGCTTAGAAACCCAGGAAACATCGTTTGTGCGCGTAGGATTATGCATGACAACGTTTGTCCCAAGCCGAAGTAAATTTTCTCAAAATGGAAACGCGTGACAACGATGGGCCGCCTCGTGGCCAAACCTTTTTATTTTCTTTTTAATCACGTTTTTTTTTTTTAATTTTTTCTTTTCAACCCGTTTTTATTTTCGTTTTTATTTTTATTATTTTTTTGCATTTTATTTTTATTTTTCAATTATACGCGTGACAACAATGGGCCACCATAGGTAAGCAAGGTTCCAATCCTTTTAAAAACTATATCAGTGGCCGCTATACGGGGTCTCGTACAGGAGTGAGAAAGGGGGCCACAACAAAAAAATCCACTCACCTCAAACAGAATCTTGCAGTTGAGAGCCATAGGAATCCTGTCACCATTAGCCAATGTCAATGTCTTGTTATCGTCCAGTACTGAGTTGAAGTTCTCAATCCAGATTGCATCAACAGGCCCATCAAGTATCAGCCACACACGATCACCTGTAGAAACGAGACGATTCAAGATAATCATGATGTATTGAAATTTTCTGCAACCTATGTTAAGTCGACATTGTTATGCAAAGGCTTCTCGCTTCTCCGATGCTATGTATTCTCGCGGAATTGTGAGATTTAGGTTTTGCACTAGTTTTATTAATTGATAATTGGTGTTTGAATCAAGAACCTAAAAAAGTACAATAGATAATAATAGTAGGACTTTGTGTGAAATCCTTGTACTCTTTGCGGCCCCTAAAACTTGTCGCACGCCCCTCTGCAAGGTTGAGACCCCCAGCTTGGGAAGCCCTGCTTTACAGCAAGGCTGCTTAACTTTTTATGATACATTCCTCTCTATACCTATGTTGGTCAATTTTATTGACTAGATACGAGCATTGCATGTCCAGATTTTTCGCGGTCTAGTCAAAAGTACGAGAATCAAAAGAAATTGTTAAAACAGTGAACGTCTAAGATTACCCTTTAAAAATGACACTGCCATATGCGAATCCATAGACTCAGGTTGATTTGGTGTAGGCATATCTCTTTATCAAATGTATGTATTCCTATGCACAAACGTACCTTTCTTAGTCTTGTGAGTTCTCCTCCACAAAGTACTGAATATTCCATCTGTCCAATCATTAGTTGCCACATCCGGTCGGCCAAACATCTGAGGGGCTGTGATGGCGTTAGGATTCATATGAACTTCCCTGGTTAGAGAAGCAGCAACATTTATCACCAACGTACAGGCGTTTATATTTATCGCAGGGGAGACGATAAATTGGCTGGTGGACCACGGCCTCTCATTTCATTACCAGTCCAGATTAGATAAAGGAATAGATGTTGACCATTCAATTGCTCCAGATGCACAGACTTGAGTAATTGCTTCCTCCGCCATGAGGTCCATGCATCCAAAACAAATAATTGGCAATTCACTTACCAGCTTAGAAAGGTTCATGTCTCTATTTAAGACTCTCATCACAATAGTGGGCTTTCCTTCTTCTGGTTGAGCTCGCTTTGTTGCTCCGAGAATACGAAGCACAGAGAGAATGTTACGTAATCCAAAATCATAGTGAACCTGACAAAACAATGAGACAACTGGTATTTGCAGCCGTTTTTCTCACTTTTCTCTCTCTTGCCAATACGTCACCGTGATAATTAATGTCACACTTATCAAACAGCAATATGACAACGGAAAAGAAATTGCGTAATTAACCAACGCAACTTCGTCTTTTCGGCATCGGTAAAGCAATTGAGACGGCAGAGAAACAACAATATGACAGGATTTTCCACGATCCGGTAAAAATCCCTTGCGGACCGGCTGTTGGGAACCACTGTTTCAGAATACTTGAATCGAATCCAGAATCCTATTCTATTTTTATAGTTACCCCTATTTAAATAGTGGGATTTCTCCACCACAATGCATGATTAAAATTTTAAAAAAAAGCTAAATTGTAGCCTAAATGTTTAATGTATAACTATCTTTGTGCAGTATTTAATTGAAAATGTCCTGATCATTGGATTATATTTAACCAAGGCAACGAGATTTAAGAATTTCGACGATCGTTTTTTTGTTTTCAACAGTTCAATATTCTCAATTTAACTATTATCAAATATCAAGTATGAGCCAGTGTGTTTATTCTGTGCGAGAACCATTTTCAATTACAAAACCTTGATGTTCTGTTACCGGTTATATCGTTTTATATCAGTCCGGACTTGTCCTTGCTCAATATATTTTCCACAATGCCTCGCAATTTTTCGGCCGAATATGATTAACTGTCTTTACCAAATGCGGCAACTTGTTTTGATTCTTGAATACCACCGACACACGACCAAATTTGTGTCAATCTTGGCCGATAGGATCGTCGACTTGAGTTTTTTCGTGAGTGCAAAATAAATGTCACAATATGCATTTTTAGCGATACAACTTTGTATTTTCGGAAAAGCAATGTCATATAAGTACGGTATTTAAATTATGCGAAAATAATTAATATTTAATCTAAATTTGTGGTAATCGGAATAACGTCAATAAGTCGGCATCAATAATTATTATAAAATGCTGACTAGGTAGTAAAGTCGAATAATGTTGAAAACGGTGCAATAACAAGTCTTCGTCGCGAGGCAAGCGCAAGTATAATCAAACGAGAGAATACGCTCGTCGTGGCATTGATAAATTGGATGCGCCGCGAAAATTAACAGAATTGTGATAAACATAAATGAAATATGATTGAATATTCTACAATTTTTTTATTATTCAAAGTTGCATCTCTGCATCAGGGGCCGGGGAACTTAATGGCTATGAATTGTAAAACAAATTTTTTTTACTAGTTCTCGGCATATCTGTGGCTGCTCGTAACTATGCTCAAAGATCAGTCTCCTTTACAACTGAGTAGCTCTTGGCCCTTCAATGGTCGATTTTCAGAGCTCAGTCTCCTCTACTTCCGAGTGTTGTCCCTTCATTGAATGGCCACTCAGAAATCTGTCTCCTTTACTTTCACAGGAGTATGCTGGCCTGACCTCGCTTTGAACATATTCTCTAATAATAATCCTATGGTATTTCGTCATCAGTCATGCTATTTCTAGACAACCTCAACAATGCAATACACATACCTGAGCAGGAGCAGAATCCAAGAAAGGATGAAGTTGGAAGGAAGGATCCACTATCTGTAAGGGCTCCTTTATTAGGGATTAAAATGGACTTCCAACTCATTTTCAGGCAAGCTCAAATTGGATCTCGATGTCTGATACCTGAATCGCAAGCGAGCAATGTTAAGCTAAAAATCAGTGATTCAGAGAAGATAAAATACACTGGTGGTGTGCAACAGGCAGCCCGCGGGCCCCAACATGACCCGTCATTTAGTGCATCCCTTGTCAACACTCAGATAGATAAAATCCTAATCCAACAGTTTATGTTTAAAAGGGTGCTCAAATGGGTAAAAATAGATAATAGTTTGGATGGATACTTTATAAATTACAAAACCAAACAAGCTAAGCAATCAACATATAAAATCCGAACTCACAGAATTCAATATATAATGGCCATTCAGGTACCATTGCTATGCAAAGGATAAGAATCACAAATCTTCCAAGCCTTTGTTTCCATAGTCAAAGCTGTTTTAATATTATCGGTCTGCAATTGTACAGGTCCAATGTTGAGAGTGTTGGGCAAGGCTTCCACACTCTGATTCACGTCCTCATATTTCATGATCTCGGCTCGGAACTCTGTCAGAAGAGGTTCCGTTGCCATAAACCTGAGATGAAAAGATTGAAAAACTTCAGTATGGCACAAATGTTCAAATCAAAGAAATTTAGAATTTGAGCTGGACAATAGAAGTCTAACAGAAAGAAAGAATCTCCTTTATTCAAATGCTAAAAAATTAAAAACAGATCCAATGTTTGTTCTGCAATTGTACAGGTCCAATGTTGAGAGTGTTGGGCAAGGCTTCCACACTCTGATTCACGTCCTCATATTTCATGATCTCGGCTCGGAACTCTGTCAGAAGAGGTTCCGTTGCCATAAACCTGAGATGAAAAGATTGAAAAACTTCAGTATGGCACAAATGTTCAAATCAAAGAAATTTAGAATTTGAGCTGCAATTGTACAGGTCCAATGTTGAGAGTGTTGGGCAAGGCTTCCACACTCTGATTCACGTCCTCATATTTCATGATCTCGGCTCGGAACTCTGTCAGAAGAGGTTCCGTTGCCATAAACCTGAGATGAAAAGATTGAAAAACTTCAGTATGGCACAAATGTTCAAATCAAAGAAATTTAGAATTTGAGCTGGACAATAGAAGTCTAACAGAAAGAAAGAATCTCCTTTATTCAAATGCTAAAAAATTAAAAACAGATCCAATGTTTGTTAACTTTGACATTCTGGCTTTTTAAAGCCAAACACATTGAATCGCAATTACATGCCCACCATATCACAATGCTGATTCGGACGGGCTGCAACCCTCCTAAAAATAGTAGCAAGTTGCATAGATGCTTGGACAGTGCAGTGTTTGGACTACAGATTAGAAAACTAATGAAAAACACACTACTGAGATAGTCAGTTTGAAAAAACCTTGTTCAATCAGAATGTTAAAAATCTGAGAAATTTAGAGGACAATAAAAGTCTAACAGAATGACAAAATTCTCCTTCATTCAAATTTCTCATGCTGAATAATTAAAAACTGATCAAATCCTGTTACACGGTTCATCATTGGTTAATTTCGTCATAATCGATAATTTTTAGTCTGCTGTGTGGTTTTTATATTTCTGCTTTTTGTTCCTGTGCGCAATTATTAATTCTCCTAGGTCGGCGGAGATCAGAGTTTCATATTATTGGTATAAATATGCTATCACATCGACAACAGATGGTAATGAAATTAAAGAGTGATTTCAAAGCCCAAATTAATTTTATTCTGATTTTTATCATTTGCATCAGCTTTTATCTAACTTATCGTCGTTTGCAAATTGAGCAATTTGCAATTTGTATATTGAGCATATGGGGGTAATTGAGTACAATGTATAAAAACCTCGCTAACTTTTTTGTATGTTGAGTGAATGGTTTGTACTTTGTAGCAACAATAGTTCATATTCTATGCTTCCATTTCATTGCGTATAACTCACTTGCCTACCAATGATAAAATTGTTTTAGATGTTTGTATGTGAAAATTTTTTTGTCCGTGAAAAAAAGTGTTTTGGAAACTTTCATGTGACACTTTTCTGATAGTATATATTAAACTTTTTGTGATGCCTTTTAGTACCTTAGTAAAGACTCTCTTTGCCCCAGCAGAGAATTTTTGTGTGACTCATTGACTTTTTGTTTTATTGATGTTTGAAAAAATCGAGGTAAATTGAGTCTGTCGGAAATTAATCGTGGGGTAAATCGAGTATATGCATAAATGGCCTCTCCCACTGCTATAATACAGGATTATGAGGTTCTGGAGGCGCAGTTCTTACCACTTCATGGCAGCTCCTGCCACAAACGAACCGCGGCAGCTCTTGCCATGGTTTTATAGCGCTATTCAGTATTCAGTAATGAGTGGTATATTCACAAATTAATGTACCAGATTTTAATCGATCATGCGGATTTATATCCACTTATTAAACCCTAACCCCAAATCCACCCAAACTGTATCCATGGGAAAAACATTCCAACTTACCCAATATTTGTCAACATAAGGGACAGCCCTGTCTTTACGGCCCACCTGCCGTGGTTATGGCAGCAAAATTTTACCGGCCATTGGTTTTCAGTTTGCTGCCGCGGTAACGGCAGCTCGTCATTGGTTTGGCTGTAGCGGCCATGGTATGGAAATATCGCCATGGTTTTGCGGCAGCTGCAGAAGCCACAGAATACTTAAAACTGCACTTTAGGTTCTGTTTGACTATTTTGAGCCCTAACACTTTTTTGTAGCCTTTATCATGTCCATCTTTCAATATAGGCTTCTATTTTTAATGAATATGAGTGTAAATCCACAATGGGCAATTGTGGAGCTCAAAGATTTTGTGTTAGATTTAACCCAAAATAGGAACATAAAAAGTATCTCTATCAAGGAAGTTGTTGGCCAAGTCAAACCACCCATTTCTAGTCCATAGTGAACTTGTATTTAAACTAAAAGCCTATTTGTGGTAAAAAGTTTATGGAAACCATAATTGTGATCTATCATGCCAAGTTTAAAGTGATGTCAGATAATTATGTTCCAAGGTTTTTGTAATTACCGTACTATTTTTAAAAATAAACTATATGTACCCAAGTTTCTCATGAAGGTCTTTGATTTGGTTCTAGGGCTTTCTTAGATTTGATTTGACAGGTAGATGTCATTATACTCAGTTATCCTCGAAAAATGAGGTAAATTGAGTATACTGACTTCCAAAAAAAAATTGCATTTTTAAGGTGACTTGAATACATTGAATAAGACTCAAACTGTTATGCAAGGAATGACATCTAGTCAGAATGTTACAATGAAACCATAATTTCACGGAGAATCGATTTCACTCAGATTTTACATCGGTTCAAATGTCAAAAACTACTCAAATAACCTACAGGGGTGGTGACTCTTCTACGGCCCCATGGGCCGGGGCCACGGCTCATCTAATTGGGCCACATGGGCCATGGCCCATCAAGCTATGGGCCGCGGTCCATCAGGAAAAATTCAATTATCTTACCAAAATTTTCAATTATATTCGAACCAAAAAAAAATCGCAGGATGCCAGTATGCCACCAAACCTTTTTCTTACAATAAGCCTTTACATAAAAATAAAGCAAAATACCAAGCTACAGAAAAGGATACACCTGAAGTATGTGTACCAGGTTAGGGTTAGGAGTCAGGAGTAGAGGAGTCACCACTTCCACTCCAAATACCCTCCCCCCCCCCTATCAACCGTTCGGTTTTCGACTTTCTAAAAATATGTGCAACCCGCCAATGACTTGCAACCCTTAATTTTGACCGCTAGATCAAATAAATTGGAAACCTCAATGACGTATAAGCTAGTAAAAATTGAAAATATTAAAGTGCCTGAATCACAAGTGCCTGGTTTTAGGGTGACCCCCTGAACTGAATGATGATTGATGACAATGATTCCATCATTCTTTGCAGTAGGTCTACAGTCAGACAGTCAAAGCAGCTGAGTGGATTTTGTAAAAAATATTTAAAAGTATGAAATTCAACTCACCTGGATTTGTCGTAAATTCACCAACAGCCCATCCTGAAAAATCCCCCGACCTGGTCTGGTGTAACCAGCAGGGTTGCCAGACCCCAGAGATCAAAGAAAGCCAAATCAAGACATGAATAAAGCCAGAAAAAGCCAACAATTTTACTAAGTACAAGAGCTCCATGATTTGTCAGATTTTAAGCCCTTGGCAACGTACTGATGATGATGTGGAGCCATCAGTTCATTCAGTGAGGCACACAAATAGAAAGTAAAGTTCCTATAGAACTGTAGAAAGTAAAATAAACATCAAGCGGGCAACATTATTTGGGTCTAGTATAGTTTAGTACCACAAGTACTTCCAGTGGGCGTAGCATAACAATTTTTGCATATGTTATTCCTAACCCTCACCTGACTATGCCCTCCAAAAATTACGTCACCATCACGCCATAGGGATTGCCAAATTATAATTACGATCGCCCGAAATGGCATCTGCACCGCCGATCAGAACTTGCGAAAGCCGGCGATCTCTCTCCTATCGTGATCGTTGCGACGAGAAAACGAGAGGAATAGCTTGCTCGATTTCGGGTTATCGTCTGCGCGTTTTGGACGACCATCCTCATACTTCGGTGAGCCTTATTACGCCACTGTGACATCGGAATGACGTAATTTTTCGGTGACGTAGTCAGGTGGGGGTGAGGATTGAAATATGCAAAAATCGTTGAGCCAGGCCAACTAGAAGTGGATGTGGTACTAGGATAGGATAGGATTTACATATTTATCCCGGGGGAGAGGAAAGCCGATAAGACGGCTTATCCATATGGCGAAACACGGCCTCTCGTCCGGTTACCATTCCAGGCGCGGCGGCGATACCGTACTATACTATACCGTACCGGTACCAGACCCCATTATTTTACCATTCAATATATACAATACACGAATACAGGGTGCCGCTTCTGTCTGTCAGTATGTAATATAGGCTACCTACAATATGTTTTTACTTAAATTTGTGCTACACCTTAAAAAATTCTCCCTACTGCCCTATATCGTAGACTACTTTACTATTGAAAATTTTTTCACTTTTAAAATTTATAGATCTAAATCATCAATTTTATTAAAAAATTATCTAAGTAGCTAATGTTCAGTTGTTACACACTAAATATTGTATTTCATATGATTTGAATAATAGACACTAGAATAGACTTGAAAAAGCCTAAAAAAAACGCCAAAAGCCAAACGGAAATTCTGACGGCAAACGCGTTTGAAAAAAGCCTATCCTATTCAATCCTAACAAATCTTCAAACGTGATTCATCAATAAACAAAAAAAAGTGCGGCATCTAGCGAGCCACAAAATATTCAAAACATGCCGCAAAAGGCGGTACAGAGTTGTTAATCTCGAGCACAACCTCACGAAAATCCTGATTCATGGTAAACCACCGCAAGGTGTCAGTATCAAATTTAAAAAATTGGTCGATTGAGAAATGGCAGCTATACTTATTCCACCTAGGATGCAGAGTACGGAAAAATTACACACGACTCTTAGCCAATAGAGAATCCAGTCCAGTTAGCGTAAATTTTACTCCCACTCCGGGTTAGAAGAAGTATTGATACCGACTGCAGTTTCGAGAAAACCAAATAACAAAAACGTTGCAAGTCTTTGATGGACTATCCAAGGTTGGGTTTTAAGCTACGCGCAAGTGACCTGTCGCGTCACCTGTTACCAAATTTTCGAATAGTAAATTGCTATTCTAATAGTTGAATATTCAAATATATGCCCAGCCCTACACAGTACCCAGAAATTATTGACTCGATTAATGGTATATGAATAAACTGGCTTTTTATATTTTATGTAAGTTGTTACCTAAATCGTAACTTTGCTAAAACGTTTACGGCCAGCAGTGAATTTCTGGCTCGTTGCGGACTCATTCCAACGCTCCGCGGACTCATTTGAGACCGCGGACTCGGGTTGGGAAACACTGGTCTAGCTTAATGTTCATTGTTAGTGTCTTCGGAGACGTTTCTGATGTTTAGTATTGGTTTTAGTATTACTAATTTTGCAGTTAGAAATACCAATTTGGATTGAAGTTGGATTCGGGGTTAAATGCGAGGTGCCCGATTGTAATTAATATATAGTTTTTGACTGCAGGTTGGGGCTGTATTATAGATATATCAGGTAAATAACAGCTGCTTTTAGATTTTAGTAATGCAAGATACATGGAGTTCACTTTGGATAAATTTTTATTGGATAGTGTCACCTGGGGATCTAAAACATGGGGTATGTATCTAATGGACCTTTCCCCGAGCATCGACTTCCTTGTTTACTTCGTAACATTGGCCAATCAGCAAGATGCAAAAAGTGACGTAACAATGCCCCCTTTTCGCATCCGCTCAGACACTTTTCTCACTCAGACAGATTTTCAAGCGTGATTGTAAACATTACCCCGTTTTCGCGTTTTTGAACTCTATTCGTTAGTTTTCAGCTGAGTTTTGGGAACTTAAATAAAAATCAGATAATTCAATGATCACTCTGTCTTTCTAGGAGTTTTAATTTAATTTCAGTAATAAAAATTAGTGTAGAAATAGCTGGGATAGACTAGCGTGAAATTCTTTACCGGTACTTTTAAAAAACAGATTGCTGTATGCGATGAATCATAATGATGGTTTGGAACAAATACTCCATTTTACAGGCGCCAACTCGCAAAAGCACTCTTAAAATAGCCTTGACAATTTTGCAATGGTAAAGTATAGGGAGAATTTTCCGAGGGTCAAAGGTCGGGGAAAGGTCCATCAGTCTCAAAAAAGTAATCTATGAATAATTTTATGCATTTAGTTATGTGCTGATATTTGTAAATTTTAATTGCCACTGTATACTACTGTAAGATTTGTTTAGATATCCGCATGTTATATTCGGTTTGTTCATTGTTTTCTGTAGGTTTCGTTCGAGATGTCGATGTTCCTGATTTTGTTTCAAGTACCATCGTATGAAGTGTTATGAAAGAATAAAACCGATTTTAAGTTGGATTCAATTGCGGCAAAACTTTGAGGCAAAGAAAGCGAGATGGGCACTTTATCGCTGTGAACTGAGCATAGTTGGCAATAAATCGATTTGGCTGGGGACAGGGAAATTTGGAATTGGACATTTGGAAAAATACCAGTATCTGAAAGCTACAGACATGAGTATTTTTAGTCAATAATTTGATTTTGAACAAAACATAACGTTAATATATGATTACTTTTTAATGTGAATAAGATGATTCTTTAAACAGGGATATTGTCGAAAATATCTTACGTCTCAAAAACTTACGAATGTCATTATTCTTCTCCAAATCTTTGTTGTTGGAATCTTTTATTCCATCAGTGAATTGAAACACCGTTATACAAATCTACATTCTACGTTGGTCAGCAAGCAGGGAATCGCCTGTATCGGTTTTTATCTGCAATCAAATTATAAGTCATTAAAACAGTGTTTATATTCATTATGACGTCATATTTGACCGGCCTGGTAAACAAGGAATGATACAGTAATGATGAAAATTTAAATACCAAAAAAGTGCCAACGTATAGCACCTACGCTTCTAACATTTTTACAGCTGAGCATGACTTGAAACATGCCTAAATAAATTCAGTCACTGAACCATTGGGTTGAAAGGAAATTGGCACAATGAATGTCAATAACAGCAATCGCGATTTAGTAAGTGATAGCCTATAATTAATGCTGATAATATAAAACGACCATAACACTGAGACGTTTCTATCGGAAATTTGCTCAAAGTCACGAAAACTCAAAGTGAAGATACCGACGACTACTAATATACCAAGAGATACTGACACTATGCATAGAGAGTAATAATGGTAATGCGAGTTAGTAAATGTCAACTGACGCGAGGCTTGAATCAGTTCGTGTTAATTTGATTAAAAAATAACTATGAGGTATTGAATTCCAAATAGCTGAATCTCGTGGAAGAAAATCTCGAAGCATAGAATATTTTGTCCGGTATTTCACTGACTGTAAACGGGAGAGAACTCACAGTAAACCGAATATGACGGCTAAAATTGTTAGACTTCCCAATGCATAACGCGAACTTATGGTTGTGACCATTTCTGTTTACTCATTGTCACCATCCAGAATTAACACTAAAGGTAAGAGGAATTAACTTAGGTAGATCGACTTGAGACAAGAGTTAAAAGAAAAGAAAACTTTAGAGTTAAGGTGTATGTCGTTTTTGCGATAATATCTAAAAAATTCTGGCAAGCAGGTTGAAATATTAGAAATACCGTATGAAGAAAATACAGCGTAAATGCTGAATGACTATTGTGGATAACTTTTTCATTTCAACCTATTTGTGACCAATGAGATTATGTACCGGCCCTTCATTTACTAAATTATATCTGAGATATTACTAAACATTTACTAAGTAACTGAAGAACGGACCAACGCGCCAACAATACTGAAAAAATTCTAAAAATCACATATCCAGTATTCATTAAGTTACCGTTTGGTCATTGACAGAAATAGACCGAATCTAACTTCCTTGCATTTGAAATGATTCTTTTTTTTTCATTACTTAAGATTATTTGGCATTTTTAAATATATATATACATATACAAAATCCTTGTAGTACAACATATAAAGTAGCAATAAACTAGAAGCAAACATTCCCTTTGGAATGGTCTAGCTAGGAGACTTGGTTGTTTTTTTACAGAACCGTGTACGTGTTCGAGATACTACTATATAACACTGCAGAGTCGGAAACAATTCATGACCAACTGAAAATCCCAGATATAATCAGTTAAAAATTCATTGGAAATAAAATTTGCAATGGACTACATTTTTCAAGATATTAAGAAACGAGCAAAACTAAAGCGTATACGTCTTTAACTTTTATTCTAAATATAAACTTTTATATGCGTCGGAAATGCAACTGAACAGCTAAAAGTACTGAAAGCTAAACGTGATTTTTTTTAACAATTTACAAATTGAACCAAAATTTGTTTTTGATGATGAAAAACAAAAATTACAATTAACTATAAACCAAACAAGCCCATTCCTTTTTGATCGCAACATAATTGCTTTCTGTACAGTAACGCATTATATTTGATACTATTATACAATATTATCAAGTTTGGAACCATTAACGACTAAAAATAGTATTTATGTTTGCAATAGTTTAGACAGCTTCATACCTCCAGATTTGATGAGATACACTATCAACAGAGGAAAGTTTATCAATGAACTACGAATCAAACGTTTTTCAATTTTTTACGTCCAAAATAAACATATATACTAAAATTGGCATTCGATATGCACACATTCAAGCCATGCCCGGCAGTCATGGGCATGTATTCCGTGATTCTAAAAATTAAATATTTCTGTTGTTGTTAGGAACGAATTAAAAGCTTACTTCATTAGCGTTTCAATAGTTACAAACCCGCATGAAATAAATACCAAACTCATATTTCACCGGAATTATCCTATTGACTATAGTCCCTAGTATATTATACCTTGGGTTCCTCCGCAGGTAATCCAGAGTGAATAAATGAGTGCGTGAGCTCAAGTTGGGGTGAAATAATTTTATTAAATGATGATAAGATTACCGACTATACGAAAATTAAAATCAAATCAATTTCATGTGTTGTGACGAGATTTCGGGAGCACTTCAAACTTACGCAATACAACATTTTGAAAAATATGAGTGATTTTATTAATTCAATAATTTGGATTTTAGCAAAACATTACGTTGATATGTGAATCAGAAGGTTCCTCAAAAGCGTTATATCCAAAAAAAAAATATTACACCTGAAATCTTACGCCTCTCATTAAGCTTATCTAAATCTTTGTAGTCAGAATCTCCTCTTCTATCAATGAATTGAAACACCTTCATACGATTCTACACTCCACATTGGTCAGCAAACGGCAAGTATTTGTCTGCATCGGTTTTTCGCGCAGTTTCGACTACCACAGACTTAAGCCTACTACAGGGCAAGAGTTTCAAGTGCATTTAAACACCTTTATACAATTCTACATTCTATACTTGTCAGCAAACGTAGATTGACGAACAGCCAAATTAGATTCATTACAATAGTGTTTAGATTCATTATGACGTCATACTGATTTGTAAACCGGCCTGGAAAACAAAGCAGCATGAAATAATGATGCAAGATTAAATACCAAAAGTTACCAACGTTTAGGACCCACGCTATTGGCATTTTTCACAGCTGAGGATAACTTACAACATGCATAAATATATTTAGTCATTGAAACATTGGGTTGAAAAGAAATTGGCACAAACAATGTTAATGACAGCAATCGCGATTTAGTAAGTGATAGCCTATAACTAATGCTGGCAATATGACACGACCATACAACTGACACGTTTTCATTGTAAATTTGCTCAAAGCAAAGTCACGCGAACTTACTCAAAAGATCTTTGATCTCAATCTTGTTTACTTCATTAGCGTTTCAATACTTACAAAATAGCCTAAATACAACAGCAAACTCACATTTCACTGAAATAGTCTTATTATCTTTTTCTCTTCTCTGAATCTGGTTTGTCTTCTCCTCTTTTCTAAAAGAATTTGTGTATATTTCTCTAATGCTTCACAGTTTAATAAAAGTCGGTCTTTTGCTCGTATCGCTGACTCTCTGGAATAAAAATAAAGCATGTACTGCATTGTTTTAACTAATTATTGTTCATGAAGAACTTATTTCTAACATATCAATGTGGACAAATGAAACATAAAAGGCTTAAGCTTAAGCGCACTCGTGTTTTCTGAATGTATGTGAGATTAAAGATTCTCACGCTCGAGAAATACCTGCAACAAGACCGAACAACTCATAATATTTAATTAAAATAAATATGTTGACTAAAACTTTCTCGACGTATTTTTTACCAATGAGAATATGTACCGACCTTTCGTTTACTAAACTTTATCTGAGATATGACTTAAAATTAGTAGCTGAAAAACGAGCCAACGCGCCAACAAATACTGAAAAAAATATGAAAATCACATAGCCAGTATTGATTAGGTTACTGTTAGGTTATTGACAGAAATAGACCGTTTCTAAACTCCTTGCATTCGGAATGATTCATTTTTTCAATACTTGAGATCATTTGGCGTTTTTTAAAAACATATAAATGTATAAAATCGCGTTCGAAGCACCCCGTTCGTGTTAATAAATTGATGAAACAAAATTTGCAATAGAATAAGAATCGAACATTTTTCTTCAATATCAAGAAACGAGTATAATTATAGTATTATTAAAGCGTATTAGTGTTTCACTATGTTTCTTGATATAAACTTTTATGTGCGTCGGTAGGTCAACTGAACAGATAAAAGTACTAAAAGCTGAAAGTGATTTTTTGCAATCGCTGAAATCGTCGGTTGCGGTCACGTTTAGTCGTAGATGCGCCTGTCGTAAAATATTTCTCCGAACCCGGACATGCAAATGAGAAATAGCAGATGACACGCAATATGAGCAGAGTTTGAAATCGTACTCCACAAAAGATTGTTCCAAATGTTCTCGGAGTCTCTAGTAAAGTCTGTCCATTTTTTAATTAACCTCCACAGAGCAAAGTATTACTGAGGACAAACTTAGTCCCTAATTCAAAAATAAAGAAACCCAACATTGAGTAACTTTTTCGTGAAACGTTGGGATTTTTTTTCAAATCCTGCGCCAAAAAACGACCCCGCCACCGCTCTAACTTAAAGAAAGTATTTATTCAGTTAAGGTTTGGCTTGGGGTTATGAATGCTGATTACTCCGGAAATTAAAATTTTTAAATCATTTATAACCCTAACTTGATGAATGATTGCTAATTTGTTATTTTAAAACTTGGCGTGGTGTTTGTCTCAAATCTCGCATTTTCCCATTAGTTTCAGGGTCTCGGTATAGAAGATTCAAATAATTATGTGCTAACTGATGTCTTTCATTACACTAGTTCGTTAAGTGTAATAGTTTGAACTTGTTATTTAGACACAGTTATGTTGAACGAGAGCTCCCCTATAAGGACTCAGTTCAGTTCTGAATCTGATGACGTTACGCAGTCGACGAAAATCATCTGACGCAGTGTCCCACAGCAGTATTTCGACAGTGTTTCGATTAATCACTGTAATTAGCAAATTGATAACAAGCAGCTCGGATGCATTGTCAGTGTCTAGCTCATTGTTCATTGTTAGTTAGGGTCTTCCGAGACGTTTCTGATGTTTAGTATTGGTTTTAGTATTCTCAATTTTGCAGTTAAAAATACCAATTTGGATTGAAGTTAGAATCGGGGTTGAATGCGAGATGCCCGATTGTAATTAAAATATAATTTTTGACTGCAGGTTGGGGCTGTGTTATAGTTATACTAAGTAAATAACAGCTGCTTTTATATTTTAGACATGCAAGTTACATTGAGTTCACTTTGGATAAAACTTTATTGGATAGTGTCACCTGGAGATTTAAAACATGGGGTATGTATCTAATCAGTCTCAAAAAAAGTAATCTATAAATAATTTTATGCATTTAGTTATGTTCTGATATTTGTAAATTTTAATTGCCACTGTACACTACTGTAAGATTTGTTTAGATATCCGCATGTTATATTCGGTTTGTTCATTGTTTTCTGTAGGTTTCGTTCGAGATGTCGACGTTCCTGATTTTGTTTCAAGTACCATCGTATGAAGTGTTATGAAAGAATAAAACCGATTTTAAGTTGGATTCAATTGCGGCAAAACTTTGAGGCAAAGAAAGCGAGATGGGCACTTTATCGCTGTGAGTCGAGTTGCTTGAAAACTGAACATAGTTGGCAATAAATCGATTTGGCTGGGACAGGGAAATTTGGAATTGGACATTTGGAAAAATACCAGTATCTGAAAGCTACAGACATGAGTATTTTTAGTCAATAATTTGATTTTGAACAAAACATAACGTTAATATATGATTACTTTTTAATGTGAATAAGATGATTCTTTAAACAGGGATATTGTCGAAAATATCGTACGTCTCAAAAACTTACGCATGTCATTATTCTTCTCCAAATCTTTGTTGTTGGAATCTTTTATTCCATCAGTGAATTGAAACACCGTTATACAAATCTACATTCTACGTTGGTCAGCAAGCAGGGAATCGCCTGTATCGGTTTTTATCTGCAATCAAATTATAAGTCATTAAAACAGTGTGTTATATTCATTATGACGTCATATTTGACCGGCCTGGTAAACAAGGAATGATACAGTAATGATGAAAATTTAAATACCAAAGAAAGTGCCAACGTATAGCACCTACGCTTCTAACATTTTTACAGCTGAGCATGACTTGAAACATGCCTAAATAAATTCAGTCACTGAACCATTGAGTTGAAAGGAAATTGGCACGAGGAACGTCAATAACAGCAATCGCGATTTAGTGAGTGATAGCCTATAATTAATGCTGATATTATAAAACGACCATAACACTGAGACTTTTCTATTGGAAATTTGCTCAAAGTCACGAAAACTCAAAGTGAAGACTTCCCAATGCATAACGCGAACTTATGGTTGTGACCATTTCTGTTTACTCATTGTCACCATCCAGAATTAACACTAAAGGTAAGAAGAATAAGCTTTAGGTAGATCGACTTGAGACAAGAGTTAAAAGAAAATAAAACTTTAGAGTTAAGGTGTATGTCGTATATGCGATAATATCTAAAAAATTCTGGCAAGCAGGTTGAAATATTAGAAATACCGTATGAAGAAAATACAGCGTAAATGCTAAATGACTATCGTGGATAACTTTTTCATTTCAACCTATTTGTGACCAATGAGATTATGTACCGGCCCTTCATTTACTAAATTATATCTGAGATATTACTAAACATTTACTAAGTATCTGAAGAACGGACCAACGCGCCAACAATACTGAAAAAAATCTGAAAAATCACATATCCAGTATTCATTAAGTTACCGTTTGGTCATTGACAGAAATAGACCGAATCTAACTTCCTTGCATTTGAAATGATTCTTTTTTTTTCATTACTTAAGATTATTTGGCATTTGTTAAATATATATATACATATACAAAATCTTTGTAGTATAACATATAAAGTAGCAATTAACTACAAGCAAACATTCCACTTGGAATGGTCTAGCTAGGAGACTTGGTTGTTTTCTTTACAGAACCGTGTACGTGTTCGAGATACTACTATATAACACTGCAGAGTCGGAAACAATTCACGACCAACTGAAAATCCCAGTTATAATCAGTTAAAAATTCATTGGAAATAAAATTTGCAATGGACTACATTTTTCAAGATATCAAGAAACGAGCAAAACTAAAGCGTATACGTCTTTAACTTTTATTCTAAATATAAACTTTTATATGCGTCGGAAGTGCAACTGAACAGCTAAAAGTACTGAAAGCTAAAAGTGATTTTTTTTAACAATTTACAAATTCAACCAAAACTTGTTTTTGATGACGAAAAACAAAAATTACAATTAACTATAAACCAAACAAGCCTATTCCTTTTTGATCGCGACATAATTGCTTTCTGTACACTCGCAGGGGTGGCCAACCTTTCACATACCATGCGCCACGTTTTAAACATAATGTTTCAGATGCGCCGTAAATATCTTGTATTCCCACGCCTAATGTCCACTTCTTGTTGAAATTATATAAATTTATAATACACACACATATATACACACGTATATGTAGTTTTTACAATTTACAACTTCACATGAATAGAAATTAAGCAAGGAAGTATAATAAATAAAACTGATCAATTTCATTTAAGTACCGCCTTTATGAGACTTTTGCTGCTGTTTTACTTTCGCCAGTTTTTTTATTCTTGGAGTTCTATTTTTGAAAGCGTTTTTTCACAAACAATGCACAACGGTTTTCTTGACGGACCTGCAATAAATAACAACTGATTTTCCCATTGTTCATTAAATTCACGCTTACTATCAGTTTCCGCCTTTCTTTTGTTCATTTTCTTTCGCACTGTGTTGGGTAACAAAATATATAAAAGCAAAGCTTAAGTCTTGAAAAGTACACAACTGCAAATGTTTACAAACAAAAATCAACCTTTAGTACACGCCTTTACACACACAAGAAGAAACTTTACCAATTAAGTTTACAGAAAACCACTCATTTAGAGAATTACCGAATCACTGAATTAAACACTGAATGAATAAATTTCAATGACAGCCTCATATATATAGTTAACTCAACGAAAATTCTCGTATCCACGCAAAAATTCGAGCAATTTACGATAAACAGATTACAATTGAATACGAAACAGGGAATCATTGTGACGCCATGCTTCAAATAAAAACTACAGCCTTCCTGAAAGTAGGAAAAAAACGCATTCTGTCTTATGAGCATTACGCAATAAAGCTGTTTTTAACAACGAAGAGAAAAAGGTACGATTAAGAAGTAAAGTTAGGCGTAATATTGTGACAACAGGCCTTTAGTATCAATATTTGAACTTCATTTATTTTCCTGTTAAAGATGCAATGCGCCACCTCCAATCATGCAATGCGCCACGTTTGGCGCATGCGCCATAGGTTGTCACCCCTGAACTATACAGTGCTTAAAATAAAGGGCTTAAGGTTCCATAAAATGGGCAATAAAACATTTCGTACATACCGGCCCCGGAAATTATATGAAATGTTTTGATGAAATGGATAACGGAGAATAATATTTGAAAAAAAAAATGTTTGCTCAACTTCCAAAAACAATTGGAGGTAAAAATAAGGAAACAAAACCCATGGAGATAACGAAATTGTCAATGTGTGGTGTGGATGCTATATATGCAGTGTGTATATTGTACGTAAATGTACTCAACAAGGTTCAAGTAGGCAGAACTTCATTATGTCACGCACATAAATACAATTGGATATGTGCACTTTCACTTTTCTGACAACTTCTTGATAATCAGGGCCACAATATCTCTAACTTGGAAGTTGTGTTGAACATTGAGTCACTTCTGTCGGCACTAAAATTGGGGACAATATTCTTTTGTCAAGCGCTGCCAAAATAAATCAAGTAATCGCTGAACAAGCATCATTCAGTGATCCATGGCCTGGGGATCTTTACAAGAAGATCAAATGCTAACAATCATCGCAATGTCTCTACTTGTACAAACAGCGTTGCCAATGCAAATGCCTCAGACGTGGTGTCCAGTTTCACCTTTTGCTAGTTGTAGTAAAAGGTCCATCGGGCTTTTCTGAATACGTTATCGCTGTGGTAGACTCTGCTAGTCAAATCTCAATTATATATACATCATGAATCGAAACGAAGACTTGGTCTAATAAAAACAATTGTACCCGTGTTACAATTGACACTTTATGTAACAAAGGCGTTTCACAAGATACAGAAGTAGTAAAATTGTCGGTGAAATCTGGTTACGACGATTATTGGCGTGGAATAACGTGTTTGTGATCGAGTCACGCATACCACATTCAGCTAAAATGCTTAAAAGAGATATGCATTACTTACACGATATTCCGTTGGCCGATATTAGAGCAAATCAAGCTATGATTTTAATCGCGTCCGATAATCCCATAGCGCACTTCCAGCATATTTTCACGAACAGTGAAATTAAATTATTTGACCGTCCTGATGAATTTGGTTTTATAGAGCTGAGTAGAAATTGCAAAAAGTCATTCAACGAACACGCAGCTTGTATAAGATTCAAATCTTACAAAACATCTTAAAATAACGATCCAATAATCGCGTCAGAGTCCTTTTTTATTTTCTGGAAAGACCGACAGCTATAGACGTAAAAAAGGGTGCTTTAAATATTTGATTTTTGGAAAATGATATTAATTCTGCAATTTTTAACTGTTCAGATAATTGTTTTTCTTTGAAACAGCTATGTGCGTTTAAATTATTGCTTCTTTCGGAGCTCTTGATTCATCTTATGTGGCGAATTTTTGTTGTATAACGGGAGTTACGTACGATAGCGGAAATAAATTTCCTAGTAGCGCAATATCAATTATCGATATAGACATTTAAGTTGATTTATTAACTTCTAAATGGAGTGTCGCTTCATTGGTATCAGCATCTAAGAACGTGATTGAAATGTTACACGATAACAGGTTCAGGCCGACTGAATGGGTTTCGAATTTTAAATCAGCTTCCACGTGAGATACACGTTCATCGTGTCGCCACAAGTATTGATCTAGATATCGGGAGACTTACTGCAAAAAGTGCTTGGGCTAGAACTGTGGAAGCGAGAGGGATTGCTTCATACTTTAACACCAGGAGTTCACAGGTTTTGCACAAATTGAAAAGCCCTTACTGTTGTAAGTTCAATATCTGATGCTTGAAATGAAGAATTCAACAATAAGAGACTGAAGTGTTGGTCAAAGTGGAGTAATTCTATAGGTTACAAAACATTTCGATTTCTCGTCAATTCAAAGATGTGGAATGTAAATATTCCCTGTACAAATTTGGCATATTCTGTCAAATGATATCGAAGCATTCCAGGAAGAATTGCCAGAGTCGTCCCACTTAACGCTGATTCCGCCCAAAATCCCATTGATTACTGCACTAGAAGAATGGATATTCCTCAGTTTTTAGAGAATTCTGACAGATGGCTAGTTGGACCAGATTTTTTGCGATTGATTGAGCGAAGCAAACCGAAACTATTTGCAATTAGATTTGGAAAAGACGACAAAATAGTACAGTGACAAACTTTGACTCGATGTTGAGTTGCGGAAAAAGAACCGAAACTGGGAAGAAAAAATTCTGGCGCTAGTTTTTGACCCTACTCGACCCGTGTCAGGATTCTGCCTCATTGATGGATGACTTCCTGTGAATAGTCATTGGGGTGGCTTTGTCGGCAGTCCGCGTGGTTATAAATTTAAGTTTAGTTTGGGTTGGGAAAAATATTCGAATATCGTATCGAATATTAGAGTAACAGTTTGCTGTTCTAATATCTGGTAACACAACACGTGACCTGAACACGGCACGCCTTTTGTGCGTCGCTGAATCAGACGCTTGGACAGCACAGCGCACGAGACACGAGAATCAACATACACTCCTGGCTAACGGACAAGGCGTCAGAATTCAGTGTTTTATTTGCGTTATAATATTTTTTTTTATTTATTTCCAGTTGTTATTATTATATTGTTTCAATTCCTCGACGAGCATAATGTTTCTCAATGTCGCATGATTTCCAATTTTCAGTAAGGACATTTGTAAATTTCGAAACATTGATACAAGTTCTTAATGAAGTATAACATTAAGTCAATCATATCAGAAATTCTCACCGATCCGCAATGACGACATTCCATAGTTTATATTTAATGCAAAAACATGGATGTGACAGAAAATACAACGAATCCTGAGGCCAGTAGCAAAGATATTGTTCACTTTTTCATTTTACAGTGACGATAAGGAAGATCAAAGCCGACACGAAATATAACAATCAAAATAAAGTTAATTTGGAGATGGGGATTGCAAATTTATTCTTATATTTTTCCTAGCGTCTCGTCGACAATGATCGCACAGTAGTTCCGCAATAAATTAAAAAAATTAAATATCGATATCCACCAGATCGCAAGACTTGATACGCACGTGATTAAAAGAACCGACATATGTATGTGGATGGCCGAAACAATCACGTCATAATCACGAAACATACCTCAGCCTATACTTCTATATGCGGTTATAATTTTGCTGTTTCGGCGTCTTTATCCACCTATAACTGCTAAGACATAGGTTTTGTATGACGTCATAATGATTCCAACAAAATATATGAATTGAGTTCTTTTATCCAGATAACAAGCGATTCAGGCCAAGAACGCTCATTTGCAAATATTCCCTAAAAATGTGGAGCATGAGAAATCGACTCGAAAATCAAATATCTTTAGCGAGAAGAAAACCAGAAATCAGAAGGTTAATGGAAGATGTGAGTTTAGCTGTATGTGTAGATGGTTTTGTAACTTTCGGAAGGGTGATGAAGGAAGCTTTTGATCTTTCTCTAGAAACATTAGTAATGTTTCATTTCATTTTGAATACATGTTCATTCTTCTGGTTTTCACGTTAGGATATTCTTCAAATGCAATATTTTAGAAATGTTTCCGACTATTCAAAATAAAAATAAAATTTACATTCGTAGCTTATTATTAGTGGTTAGAGATTTCGACAACGCGCCCCCAATAAACAAGTACCGTCACGAACTAAACGATTTGTTTCTGAACCAGTTACCAGTGTTTGATATGAGAGGGCAAAGTGTTTCAGCATGTTGTCTGTGCTTTAAAGTGCTGTCCCAATGTAATTCAACTAAGAATCTGTGTAGTTTATTCAAAACAAAAACAGTCAACACGGTGGAACTTGGAATAGAATCAGGAACATGGCATCTGCTGAAAACAAAGAACATAAACTCAATATTTCATACGGATAGACAACTCAATTTTGCAGTATTATAATATCACAACTCTCTATATTTCAAATCAATTAGCACGATAAAGATTAAACACATAAAAAACCTAATTTAGTATATATATACCTACGTTATGTCCTGGTTCTACAAGTAACACAACCAAACGAAATATGCTCTGATGTAAATATAATTCAAGTTTTATGACAAAAATATTAAAGCAGTAGTTACTATGTTAGTTTAACTGTAATACTACGCTGAATTATATTTGTATTACACTTGAAAACCTCAGTTCTTACAAGAATTTGTAAATTTACAAATTGGTATTTCCAACAGATACATAACGAGTACTACCAACAATACAGCACCTGTAAACACTGATTCACACCGAATACTGAGATAGACTGAGACAAGATATTCAACTATTGCGCTTCCAATTTACCAATTATCCTAATTAATCAACAAACTCACATCATACTATTGTTTAGTGCGTCAGACGCGCATTCGCAGTTTACTTAAAAACGTCAATATTTACCCTGGCCAACATTCGGATGGAACAGTAACAACTAGGGCTGGGAATTTTAGGGAAAACACTTTGACCGTTAACCGGGTGAAATTAATCGGTTAACCGGTTCACCGCCGCGTGACGTTTGACATAATGATTATAATTTCAGCTTGTTACGTCATAATGGTCATAAAGCATGTTATGACAGTTTATTTATTATAACCAAAATTATGGCTTTAAGAAACTAAAAACGCATCTTAACCTAAACACAAGAACATGCTACATAATTACATTGAGTCACTAAGTATAGCCAAACTTAATCGGACTACCGTCTAATACTCGTAACGGCACGTAACTAATGCAGTAAGGCAAATGCAGTCCGTTGTCGCTTGACGATAATCAGTGATCACAACACAAAGAACGATAATGTAATAATGACGGAATATAAACAAAGTGTAGCACACTGCAACAGGAATAACTGAACTTAATTCTCATAACATTCTCCCAGTCTATATTTCAAAACCATAGCGTTCTGGTCGAACACCAATGTTAGTTCGAGTTGAACGACGTGTGGCAATCCTTTCATTATTAGCATTGTCTGAGCTAATTGGAATTTCAATTTTGAACTCTTCATTTCGGTCAACATTGCATCCATCATTTAGTGGTGACGCATTAGTACTTGTTTCACTATCTTCGTCCATATTGAATTCAGGAGAAAAGTCTTGAGACTCTCTATCGTGACTTGAAGATCGTTGGGAGATTGGACAAGGGGACAAGTCTCTTAACGATACCGTACTCTCCCGCCCATCAGAAAAACGAACTCGAGCATATGCGGGATTCACATTTTTTAGTTCCACTTGTTCAACTAAATCGTCATTTTTGTGCGAACGAACGAATTTCCGCAAAAAAGCATGTTTTGATTCGCACAACCAGGTAGGCAATGAATGACCACTGGGAGAGCGGTGTTGGAAGTTGAAAAATAGTTCATGTGGAGTTGCATTGACTGCTGTGCAAAGCAAAGATCGGAGCGATTGAAGAGCTTTCGGTAACACATATTCCCAATGTGTGATAGGCAGATTATATGTACGCAAGCATAAACGCACGGCTTTCCATATGATTCCATTGAATCGTTCAACTTGGGAGTTTCCAATTGGGTGATAAGGCGAGGATTGACTGGTGGCTACACCACGTTTCAACAGAAAATCCCTTAGTTCCGCAGACATAAAAGATTTTCCTCTATCAGAGTGTATATAACCAGGTAGTCCGCACAGAGCAAATAATTTTTCAAGGCAGCTTATTACTGAAGCGGAAGAAAGATTGGTGCATGGAAATACAAATGGAAATCTAGAATATTCATCGACAATGGTTAGCATGTATACGTTCTTTGTCCGCGATGGCAAAGGTCCCTTGAAGTCCATACTCAGTCTTTCAAATGGCCGTGTGGCCTTGATTAATGTGCCATACGGTGGGGAATAAAATTTCGGTTTAAGTTCCGCACATACGCGGCATAATTTACAAGTTCTTTTAACGTCATCAGTCGAGAAAGGCAAATTTTTCGATTTGACGAAATGTAGAAGTCTTGTGACGCCCGGGTGACATAAACCTTCGTGTATTTCTTGCAATGACGTGGGAAAAACTGATGCGCATGTAAAACGTGTTAAAGCATCAGGTGCGGCATTTTGTTTTCCAGGTCGATATCTAACGTCGTAACTGAAAGAGGCTAGTTCCAGCCTCCAGGACTGAATTTTATTATTCTTTATTTTGGATCGACGACGGTTATCTAGCATGAAAGAAACCGATCGCTGGTCGGTCACGATAGTGAATGGACGTCTTGCCAGAAAATGGGCCCACTTTCGCACAGCTTCAATGATTGCCGTTGACTCCTTTTCTACAGCGGGATAAAACATCTCGCTCTTCTGTAGAACACGCGACCAAAATGCCACTGGTCGCCCTCCTTGATTCAGTGTGGCTGAAATTGCAATCTCCGATGCGTCGCATTCTACAACAAATGGAACATGCTCATCAATTGAGTTCAAAGTGGCATTTCCGATTTCTCTTTTTAGTGATTCGAAGTCTTGTACTGTAGCGCAATCTAAAGGAAATGTTTTCGCTTGGCGGAGTCGTCGCATTTTGTCTGAAAAGTTTACAATCCATTTCGAATAATACACAAAAAGTTCAATTATTCTTTGCAGAGCGCGACTATTTGTTGGAGGTAGGAGTTCTGTTAATGGAGCTAGGCGTTCGGGATCTGGAGCTACTGAATTATTACCCACTGTATATCCCAAAATGTTAATTTTCCGTACACTTGATACTGTTTTTGCATCATTTAGTGTTAAATTGTTTTTCTTAACAGTATCGAGAAATTTCTTCACATTATAGTCATGCTCCTCTTTTGTATGTCCAGCTATAGTTACATTGTCGAGGTATGGAAATGTATCTTTCAGATTGCCTTTTTCCACAATTTCATCCATTAGCCGCTGAAAAGCTGGTACTCCATTGGTCACTCCAAATGGAATACGATTGAATTCCCAGAGTTTACCATCGCCTTCAAACGCATTGAAAATTTTATCTTGCTGGCATATTGGACACTGATGATACGCGGATTTCAGATCGTAGGTGGAAAACCAGGAATATCCAGCAAGTTCGTTAACCATATCATCAATTCGCGGCAATGGATAGGCGTCTAGCTCTGTATAAATGTTTATCGTTTGTGAATAGTCTATGCAAAATCGTCGTTTTGAGGTCAATGGGTCCTTCACAACTAAAGGCTGTGCTCTCCACGGCGAAGAACTTGGCCTGATAATTCCTTCGTTGTACATTCTCGAAACTTCTTTAGCGATGAATTCTTTGTCTAACGCGCCAAAACGGCGAGATTTGACAGCTATCGGATGACAATTTTTCATGAGATTAGAAAATAACGAAGCCGGGGTGTAGTTTGCAGCAGCTAAACCCCATACTTTTGATTCATATTGAACTAGAAGTTCAGGACGAGAGCCGTTAAAAGGGAAAATGACTCTTTCATGTTGTCTTTGAAAGTCCTGACCGAGCAATAAATCACAACAAAGACCTCGAAATACTTTAAGAGGCACTTTGGTATATGAACGAGTACCAATTATCATATCAGTTAAACAGGATCCAATAGTCGTTCCTTGCAGATGCTGGACAGCCATCACTACATTTTCCCGTGAAGGCAAAATTTTCAAACGTAGCATTCTCGCAGTCTTTTCGTTTATAAAAGAGAGAGAGCTTCCGGTATCTATCAACGCAGTTGTATTGCGACCAGCTATGACAACTGGAAGTGTTGCCGGCAGTAAACACCTTGGTGCTGATTGCACATCGTGGACTGATGGATTTACTGACGCCGTTATAGATGAAGAGTCTTCAGATTTATTCATCTTTGATCGGCAAACTTTGGCAAAGTGGCCTTTTTTATCGCATTTGTAGCAATTGGCATTGCGTGCGGGACAATTTTGACGATTGTGGTAATTATATCCACAGAATATACATTTTCGCCCTGTTATACGGCCAGTTACTATACCTTCATTGTCGAAAGAGGTTTCGGAAGTGGCCAATGCCGAAGGTTGCAATTCGTCGATTCGAGATGCTTCATATGCTGACGAATTACGTTGCGCCAGATCAAGTGATGAAGCTTGTGAAAACGCTAATTCAAGAGTCAAGTCCTTGTTTTCCAAAAGACGTTGTCGGATGTTATTTGACAAAATACCATTGATAAAAGAATCACGTATAAGTTCGTCGCGGTACTGCGCGGCAGAAACATCTTTAAAATTACAATCTTTACTTAAATTACGCAGAGTTTGTAAAAATTCGTCGATGGATTGACCAGTTTGTTGCTTTGCCGTAACTAGCAGATGTCGTGCAAATATTTCATTCGGCGTCTTGACATATAAGTTATGTAGCACTTCCATAACTTTACTATAAGCGTCCACATCTTCAATATATTCATAAACATTGTGAGATTCTGAGTTGATTAGCCTCTTGAGTTTATTCACAGACTGGCCCTCTTGTACACTCATCTCTAATTCTTCAATGTAGTTCTCAAATGTTTTTCGCCAGTGCTTCCATTCCTTTGCCGCGCTTGGAGAATTCAGATTTAGGTCAAGTCTCACTGGTTTCATCGATGCATCCATATTTAAGATTTTAGTTTCTTAAATTGTTATGACAGTTTATTTATTATAACCAAAATTATGGCTTTGAGAAACTAAGAACGCATCTTAACCTAAACACAAGAACATGCAACATAATTACATTGAGTCACTAAGTATAGCCAAACTTAATCGGACTACCGTCTAATACTCGTAACGGCACGTAGCTAATGCAGTCCGTTGTCGCTTGACGATAATCAGTGATCACAACACAAAGAACGATAATGTAATAATGACGGAACAAAAACAAAGTGTAGCACACTGCAACAGGAATAACTGAACTTAATTCTCATAACAAAGCAATTTCGCGTGTTCTTATTCCGGTATCGCTCAAAATTATTCACGAATCGAGATAGTTTCATGTTTCCTCTGCTGCAAAAGATAGGCAGCGTGGTTCGGGCGTGTGGAAATATTTTAGAAAACTCGATTCCGTTCTTAAACGTCATTTATGTGACAAATTTTGAGTGTTCTATGTGAAAATTCTACTTCGAGATATATATCATAAAGAAAAACGGCATCAACTGCACACTTGTTGTATGACATTGAATATCCGATTTTGCAATGAAATCGTGAACAATATATTTCAAAATCGACCGAAAACTGATTCTGAATTCATCATTGTAAATTTTTATTATCAGCAAATTTGGTGCTTCCATTATTTTTCACATTTATTGATTCCTTACCCACACAGTTAGTAAGATTTTTTTGAATTAAACGCCTCAAAAGATAAATTTGCGATGACGTAATCATATTTGACGAAATTGTACGGTATAAAGAGGATTTGTACCTGAGATGTCAGTTAACGGTTAAAATAAATCATAACCGTTAACCATATGAAATCGGTTAACCGGTTAACCATTCCCAGCCCTAGTAACAACCTATAATGGTTTAAGAATGCATGTTAGTAGGGATTTCAGGATAGAAGTTACATGAATATGATTAAGTACTGCTTGTACCGAGCTTTATAGGGTAGATCAGGGTGGTCCGAACCGCGGCCCTAGCACATTCCTTGCGCCCGTAGAACAATTTTAGCGTGCACTAAACCATTGGTAGATAAGTGTATTTATTGGCAGAATATTTTTGAGTTATTTCCAAACTATTCCAACTGTGATTGGCCTTTTTCCTAATCCCGATGTCGGGATTGATATTTGATAAAATCACGGAATTTCAATGTTGTATCTATAAACGTCAAGACTCTACCAGGATGGAAATGACTTCCCGTGGTCGGTACGAGGAGAATAAATTGTCTTGTGCAGACATGATCAAGCTGATGAGATGAATCGCGCTTTCATCCAAACTTCGTACATGAAGCTCGCCTTAAGTAACTTCTCAATTTTAGAGACGTGGCCATGTGACAGCAATGACGAAACGCAGACCTGACTTAGCGCCGCGCAATCCAGTTTTTTTTTTTAGCTGGGTCCGGAGTCTCATCTTAGACATATATTTTGGTTGTCATTTGACGATACCACTAGACCTGATCACGCTAAAAGTAATGAAATTAGTCAAATATATGAATTCATCATACAATAAGTGTAGAATGGGTGAACAAGAAATAGGAAACGTATTTACCTTTCCCCAACAACGTTCAATGACGGGGTCTGGCGTGTTTCCAAGTAATTTCTACCACGAAAAAATATAATTTTAGCGGACATTACAAAATCAAACATGAAGAAAAATGCCAAAAATATCACGATATTTCTCAAGGAGCAAATGGGTAAACTCCCGATGTTTTATCACTTTTGGGTTTTCTCGTTCTGCGGCCCGCGAGACATCGCCAAAAGTTTTTGCGTCACGCCAACCTCGCAACCTTGGACCACCCTAGGGTAGATCTTATATAACGGATGCTGCAATTAGTAGAAACATAAATTAATATTGTATCGATAAAAGATGTAGAGAAATCGATCTTCAATACGATTCCAGAAAATCTATGGATTCGACACGCATGTAAATTTAGATTCGAATCTTGCTCCATCCAATTCACTAAGACAAGTAATAATTCAACAACGTCTTCATATATATATCACAAAGTTTGTTTGAGATTAAATGTAATTACTTTAAGCCACATATCATGTATTTGGAAGATTGTCAATTATATCTACCCGTTCCTTATTTTTTATAATGTGAAAAATTCTAATTTTACGGGCATTCAGCGAATGCGAGTATCGCCTTTTTTAATCTTATTTCTCATCATTCTATTGCTAGACATCGGTGCCGTATGCGATGCAATCACGAGAACCACAAAATACTTCTAAGAGAATGATAACAGAAACAAATTATGTGGATAATAAAATATGTGAGTTTAACTTTCTTTGACTTGTCAAATACTGGCACTATGATCTTCATACCTCCCTTTCATACTAGCTCATTCATCAGAAATTGAGCAAATGTAAAGGTTGTGCATGTGGGATAAGTAGTTTGAAGTAAGGTTTCTCACTACGGCTACGAGTTACGAGCTAACTAAAGTCGTATCCTGTCCTTTGGAATCCAAATTATTGTCTTCAATTTATGCACCAACAAGAAACTTTGAAAGAAACTTTGTTATCAGCCTGAAACACATCTGATGTTGACATCAGTGTTAACAGTCTTAGTACTTCAGTATTGGTGTTAATAATAAATTGACTATTTTTGACAAGGACTCAAAGAACAGCCGCGAGTATGCTAGGATACAAAATAAGACAATGATAAATATAACATTGCATATATTAGAGCAATCGTCAAAACCTATTCGGGTAATATATGAATAAACCTAACAATATTCTAAGTATCAAATTCCCACCTGATAATCATTTTGCAACGTATGGCATGAGTCAAACGCGAAATAGGAAATCCCATCATTAATAAAATATACAATTGCACAGCAGACTCCCTGATCCGCATTGTGCGACGTGCATCTACCTCGTGGCAACAAAATTTCAAATTTCTAGCGAGGGGACTGGGAGGGGTGAGTCCTTTATTCGCCACAGTAAAAGGAGGGACGTTGACTAACTATAGTACTATACAGTGCTTAAAATAAAGGGCTTAAGGTTCCATAAAATGGGCAATAAAACATTTCGTACATACCGGCCCCGGAAATTATATGAAATGTTTTGATGAAATGGATAACGGAGAAAATATTTGAAAAAAAAATGTTTGCTCAACTTCCAAAAACAATTGGAGTTAAAAATAAGGAAACAAAACCCATGAAGATAACGAAATTGTCAATGTGTATGTGTGGTGTGGATGCTATTCATGCAGTGTGTATATTGTACGTAAATGTACTCAACAAGGTTCAAGTAGGCAGAATTTCATTATGTCACGCACATAAATACAATTGGATATGTGCACTTTCACTTTTCTGACAACTTCTTGATAATCAGGGCCACAAAATCTCTAACTTGAAAGTTGTGTTGAACATTGAGTCACTTCTGTCGGCACTAAAATTGGAGACAATATTCTTTTGTCAAGCGCTGCCAAAATAAATCAAGTAATCGCTGAACAAGCAACATTCAGTGATCCATGGCCTGGGGATCTTTACAAGAAGATCAAATGCTAACAATCATCGCAATGTATCTACTTGTACAAACTGCGTTGCCAATGCAAATGCCTCAGACGTGGTGTCCAGTTTCACCTTTTGCTAGTTGTAGTAAAAGGTCCATCGGGCTTTTCTGAATACGTTATCGCTGTGGTAGACTCTGCTAGTCAAATCTCAATTAGATGTACATCATGAATCGAAACGAAGACTTGGTCTAATAAAAACAATTGTACCCGTGTTACAATTGACAATTTATGTAACAAATGCGTTTCACAAGATACAGAAGTAGTAAAATTGTCGGTGAAATCTGGTTACGACGATTATTGGCGTGGAATAACGTGTTTGTGATCGAGTCACGCATACCACATTCAGCTAAAATGCTTAAAAGAGATATGCATTACTTACACGATATTCCGTTGGCCGATATTAGAGCAAATCGAGCTATGATTTTAATCGCGTCCGATAATCCCATAGCGCACTTCCAGCATATTTTCACGAACAGTGAAATTAAATTATTTGACCGTCCGGATGAATTTGGTTTTATAGAGCTGAGTGGAAATTGCAAAAAGTCATTTAACGAACACGCAGCTTGTATAAGATTCAAATCTTACAAAACAGCTTAAAATAACGATCCAATAATCGCGTCAAGCTAAACTCACATCTCCCACTAACCTTTTGATTTCTGGTTTTCTTCTCTCTAAAGGTATTTGAGTTTTAAGTCAATTTCTTATGCTCCACATTTTCAGGAATGTTTGTAAATGAGCGTTCTTGGCCTGAATCGCTTGTTTTTTGAATAAAGGTCCACAATTCATATGTTTTGTTATATTCATTATGACATCATACAAAACCTCTGTCTTAGCAGTTAAAGGTGGATAAAGACGCCAAAACGGCAAAATTATACCCGCATATAGAATATATATCTAAAAGAAAACGAAGTAGCATAACAAAACAGATAATGTTTAAATTTTAGTACCATATTTTAGATAGGCTGAAGTATGTTTCGTGATTATGGCATGATTGTTTCGGCCATCCACATAAAAATGTCGGTTCTTTTAAGCACGCGTGTATCAAGTCTTGCGATCTGGTAGATATCGATGTTTAATTTGTTTTAATTTATTGCGGATATGCGCGTTCTGTTTGACAAATTTGAAAACTACTGTGCGATTATTGTCGACGAGACGCCAAGGAAATTATAGAAATTAATTTGAAATCCCTGTCTCCAAATTAACTTTATTTTGATTATTATATTTCGCGTCGGCTTTGATCTTCCTTATCGTCACTTTAAAATGAAAAAGTAAACAATATCTTTGCTACTGGCCTCGGGATTCGTTGTATTTTCCTGTCACATCCATGTTTTTGCATTAAATATACCTCATGAAATGTCGTCACTGCGGATCGGTGAAAATTTCTGATAAGATTGACTCAATGTTACTTCATTAAGAACTTGTATTAATGTTTCCAATTTTACAAAACGACCAACTGAATAATTAAAAATCATGCAACATTAGGGCGACATTATGCTCATCGAGGAATTGAAATAATATCATATCCACTGGAAATAAATAAAAATATTATACCGCAAATATAACACTCAATTCTGACGCCATTGTCCGTTAGCCAGAAGTGTATGCTGATTCTCGTGTCTCGTACGATGTGCTGTCCAAGCGTTTAATTCGGCGACGTACAAACGACGTGCCGCGCCCAGGCCACGTGTTGTGTTAACAGATATTAGAACAGTAAACTGTTATTCTAATATTCGATAGGATATTTGAATATTTTCCCCAACTCGAACTAAACTGAAACTTATAACCACGCGGACTTCCGACAAAGCCACCCCCATGAATATTCACAGGAAGTCATCCATCAATGAGGCAGAATCCTGACGCGGGTCGAGTAGGGTCCAAAACTAGTGTCAGAATTTTTCCTTCCAAGGTTCGGTTCTTTTTCCGCAACTCAACATCGAGTCATCAAAGTTTTTGTCTGTATTCTTTTGTCCTCTTTTCCAAAACTAATTGCAAATAGCTTCGGTTTGCTTCGCTCAGTCAATCGCAAAAAATCTGGTCCAACTAGCCATCTGTCAGAATTCTATAAAAACTTAGGAATATCCATTCATCTAGTGCATTAATCAGTTGGATTTGGCGCGGAATCAGCTTCAAGTAGAACGATTCTGGCAATTTTCTTGGAATGCTTCAATTATATTTGACAGAATATTCCAAATTTGTACAGGGAATATTTACATTCAACACATTTCGAAAAATTATAGAATTACTCCACTTTGATCAAGACTTCAGTCTCTTATTGTTGAATTCGTCATATCAAGCATCAGATATTGAACTTACAAAAGTAGGGCTTTTCTATTTGTAACAAAACCTGTGAACCCCTGGTGTTCAAGTATGAAGCAATCCCTTTCCCCTCCCACAGTTCAAGCTCAAGCACTTTTCGCAGTAAGTCTCTCGATATCTAAATCAATACTTGTGGCGACACGATGAACGTATATCTCACGTGGAATCTGATTTATAATTCGAAACCCATTCAAAGTAAGTAAATCATCTTAAAAGTCCATATCGATATTGCGCTACTAGGAAATTTATTTCCGCTGTCGTACGTAACTCCCGTTATGCAACAAAAATTCGCCACATATGATGAATCAACATCTCCGAAAGAACGGAACAATAATTTATACGCACATGGCTGTTTTCAACAAAAACAATTATTTTAACAGTTAAAAATGGCAGAATTAATATCATTTTCGAAAAATCGAGTATATGAAGCATGACTATCATATTGACGTTTATAGCTGTCGGTCTTTCCAAAAATTTACTTCGATGCGATTTTTTATAAAATCGTTGTTTTTTTAGGCTGTTTCGTAAGACTTTTTATACGAGCTGCGTGTTCGTTTTAGTTTTCGTGATTCTCATTCCTCCCCATAAAATCAAATTCATCAGTACGGTAAAATAATTTAATTTTACTGTTCGTAAAAATATATTCTCGTTCATCTTTAAACGACTCACTGTGCGCACTGTGCGCCAAATCGTACGCCGTGCCTACAGATTCACTGGACCAGCTTTTCCCGATTTGTTCTTGTAGCATGGTTAAATGGTCACGTAAACCACAATGCATCAAAATTGAAAATTGTCAATTTATTGTCAAAACTTGTACGCAAATTGCAATAATTTCATTTCATTTTGAATACTTGAACACATTCTCATTCTCCTGGCTTTGACGTTAGGATATTCTTAAAATGCAATATATTTTTATATTGTATAAATGTTCTCGGCTTTTCAAAAGAAAAGAAAAAGTTTACATTCGTAGCTAAATATTAGTGGTTGAAGATCTTCGACAACGCACCCCCAATAAACAAGTCTTGTCACGAACAAAACGATTTGTTTCTGAACCAGTTACTAGTGTTTGATATTAGAGAGCAAGGGGTTCCAGCATATTATCTGTGCCGTAAAGTGCTATGTCCCAATGAAATTCAACTAAAAATCTGTGTAGTTTGTTCAAAACAGTCAACACGATGGAACTGGGAATGAAATCAGGATTATGGCATCTGCCGAAAACAATGAACATAAACTAAATATTTTATACGGCAAGACAACCCAATTTTTTTCTGTATTATAATATCACAACTTTCAGCATTTGAAATCAACCAGAACGATATAGATTAAAAACATACAAAATTCAACAGTATATACATACCTAATGTTTTGACTCTACAAGTAACACAATCAAACGAAATATGCCTTGGAGTAAATAAAATCCAAGTTTTATGAATAAAATATTAAAGCAGTAGTTACTGCGCTAAGTTGACTGTAATACTGCCCTACATTATATTTGTATTAGACTTGAGAACATCAATTCTTACAAGAATTTGTAAACTCACAAATTGTCATTTCCAACAGATACATAGCGAGTACTACCAACAATACAGAACCTGTAAACACTGATTCACACTGAATACTGCCCTAGACTGAGACAAGACATCCAACCATTGCGCTTCTAATTTACCAATTATCATAATTAATCAACAAACTCACAACATACCATTGTGTAATGCGTCGGACGCGTCTTCGTAGTGTACGTAAAAACGTCAAATTTGCCCTGGCCAACTTTCGGGTGGAACAGTAATAATCTTTGATGATTTAGGAATGTATGTTAGTATGAATTTCAAGATAGCGGTTAACTGATTATGATTAGGCATTGCTTTTACCGAGCTTTATAGGGTAGATCAGGGTGGTTCACACCGCGGCCCGAGAACACATTCCTTGCGCCCCGCAGAACAATTTTAGCGTGTACTAAACCATTGGTAGATATGTGTATTTATTGGCAAAATATTTTTGAGTTATTTTTAAACTATTCCAACTGGGATTGGCCTTTTTCCTAATCCCGATGTCGAGATTGATGTTTGGTAAAATCGCAGAATTTCAATATTGTATCTATAAACGTCAAGACTATGCCAGGATGGAAATGATCGATAAAAGGACAATGAATTGTCTTGTGCAGACATGACCAAGCCGATGAGATGAATCGCGCTTTCATCTAAACTTCGTACATTAATCTCGCCTTGAGTAACTTCTCAATTTGAGAGACGTTTTGAGCATTTATTGTAGTAAAAACACTTCTCTATTTTCAAGCGTTGGCCATGTGACAGCAATGACGAAACGCAGACCAGACTTAGTAATTGTTCTGTTTTTCGTTGACGTTACAACCAGACCTTGTCACGCTAAAAGTAATAAAATTACTCAAATAAATGAATTCATCATACAATAAGTGTAGAAAAAGTTACCAAGAAAGTAGAAACGTATTTCCTTCTCCACAACAACGTTCAATGACAGTGTTTGGTGTGTTTCCAAGTAATATCTACCACGGACGAATATAATTTTAAGCGACATTAAAAAATCAAACATGGGGAAAGATGCCAAAAATTCGACGATACTTCTCAAGAAGCAAATGGGTAAACTCGCGATGTTTTATCACTTTTGGGTTTTCTTCTACTGTGGCCCGCGAGACATCGTCAAAAGTTTTTGCGTCCCACCAACCTCGCAACCTTGGACCACCCTAGGGTAGATCTTATATTGCGGATGCTGCAATTCGTAGGAACGTAAATGAATATTGCCTCGGTGAAAGATGTAGAGAAATCGATTTTCAATACGATTCCAGAAAATCTGTGGATTCGACACGCATGTAAATTTAGATTCGAATCTCGCTCCATCCCATTCACTTAGACAAGTGATAACTTCATCATATATATAAATCACAGCGTTGGTTTGGGATCAAATGTTATTACTTTGGGCCACATACCATGTATTTAGAAGATTGTCAATCATATCTACCCGTTCCTTATTTTTTATAATGTAAAAAATTCTAATTGTACAGGCATTCAGTGAATGCGAGTATCGGCTTTTCTAATCTTATTTCTCCGCATTCAACAATACAGAACCTGTAAACAATGATTCACACTGAATACTGCGCTAGACTGAGACAAGACATCCAACCATTGCGCTTCTACTTTACCAATTATCATAATTAATCAACAAACTCACAACATACCATAGTGTAATGCGACAGAGCAATTCGAGAGTCCTGCTGCATGCTTACACAAATGTATTTCTGTAACTTTTGTCTGACCAAAGTCAGACAAGCAGTTTACAACAATCAACTTTTTTATTATTCAGGGCTAGGCTTTTATTAGTTTTAAAATGCATCCTCATTATATTTTATGACGTCACAATGGATGTTACAAAGCATTTAAATTTTGTTCTTTTAATTCAGATAAAAAGCGATACAGGCAACGTCCGCACATTTACCCACATTACTTGAAAATTATGGAGGATAAAAATCAACTCAAATAGCTTCAGAGAAGAGGAGATTGGCAGAAATCAAAGGGTTAACAGGTGATGTAAGTTTAGCTTTCTGCTTAGATTGTTTTGTTAATTTTGTAACAGTATTTCATTTCATTTAGAATAACTGAATATTTGAACACATGCTCAAAACATCTGTTCGTGGAACAGCTATCGCTGTGCTTGGTTTATTCTATGCTATATTGCTTCCATGACTACCTTGCCTGATGCGAGTAGCTCAGATTATCTATTAACCATTCTCGGTTTTTTAGCAGTGTTTCTTAACATGGGTTCGATCCAACCTCATGGGTTCTGTAGGGCTGTTTAATTGGGTCGACGAAGATGCTGGTTTGAAACATTTGTATTTCATGGACTTCTTTCTATTCTACCTATATCAAAGTTATACCTTTATCTCAGGTATCGCTGCTCGATAACCAGCATGAAATTCCTTTTTTGTGTTTTTTTCTAGTTTTGTTTGTATTAATTATATGTTCATTTTGGTGAAAAATGAACTTCTGACTGGCTGACTGATGGAGTATTTGTGTTACAATGTTTTGTAAACATACCTACAGTTTTCTGCAGATATTGCAACTTATAAAATAGCTTAACTATTTGCTGTTATTCAACAGTAATGCAACGACGTCATACTGTATCAATTGAAGACTTTTGCATCCTTTCGAGCTTTCTACAAAATTAACTTTAACCGTTCAATCCAAGAAGCAGTTGACGCGTGGATTGTTCACCTGGAACCAAACTAGTCTGGTAAATTTTTTGATAATGTACACAGTTGTATTGACGGCGACGGTTCACATATGCTTCGGCTATTCGCGTCCTTGACGGGGTAGCAAATGACATGTCGACGGCCCAGGTACGATGGTGAGTAATTACGTAGTTGCAATGAGTAAATGTGGCAAAGATTCAAGAATTCAGTAGCCGCAAAATATCCGATTTTAAGTCATACTTTCAAGCATCCACAAAAACGTAGTTGCTTCTGCAATTGTTTACATTCTTTAAATGTACATGTCCAATGACGTAAAAAGAATTAATTTTCACTAGAATTAAGTTCATGTTTCAATTGTCTCGAACTTGGACAGTTTGCCTTTTGGTGTAAATTTTATAACATGTGTCGCGCTTGTTCGGGTAAGCATTATTCAGTGATCCATGGCCTGAGGATCTTTACAAGAAGATCAAATGCTAACAACCATCGCAATGTCTCTACTCGTAAAACAGCGTTGTCAATGCAAATGTTTCAGACGTGGTGTCCAATTTCAGCCTTTGCCAGTTGTACTAAAAGGTCTGTGGGCTTTTCTGAATACTTTATCGCTGTGCTAGACTTTGCTATTCAAATCTCAATTATATATACATCATCAATCGAAACGAAGACTTGGTCTAATAAAAATAAATCGTACCTGTGTTAGCATTGACACTTTATGTAACAAAGGCTTTTCACAAATAGCAGAGTTAGTAAAATTGTAGGTGGAATCTGGTTATGAAGAATATTGGCATTAAACAACGTGTTTGCGATGGAGTCACGCATACAACATTCAGCTAGAATGTTTAAAAGAGATCAATATATGCCTCGCCTCGCTTGCAGGATATTCCGTTGGCCGATATTGAAGCGAATCAAGCTATGATTTTAATCGCGGCATAAAATCCCATAGCGCACCCTTCGCAACATGAACCAATACGAATTGAAATTCCTCATGGTTGAACTTGATCGGAAATTTGCGTACAAGTATTGACAATAAGACAATTTCAAATTTCATGCATTGTGGTTTATGTGACCATTATAGTCACGTCGTTCAATTTACCGTGTAGCGAGTCGTTTAATAATAGACGAGAATATTTTCCACGAACAGTAAAATTAAATTATTTTACCGTCCTGATGAATTTGGTTTTATGGAGATGAATGGAAATTGCGAAAAGTCACAAAACGAACACGCAGTTCGAATAAGATTCCAAAGTCTTACAAAACAACTTAAAACAAACAACGATTAAATAAATAATCGCGTCAAGGTGCTTTTTCAATTGCAGAAAAGACCGACAGCTATAAACGTCAATATCAAAGCCATGCTTCATATATTCGATTTTTGGAAGATTATATTAATTCTGCAATTTTTAACTGTTCAAATAATGATTCTTCTTGGAAACAGCCATGTGCGTATAAATCACTGCTCCGTTCTTTCATCGCACAGTAGTTTTCGAATTTGTCAAACAGAATAAATAAATTGAAAAAAAAAACTGACATCGATATTCAACAGAGCGCAAGACTTACTATACGCGTGATTGAAAGAAACGACATTTGGATGTCACGCCATAATACGAAACATAGTTTAGCCATATATATATAAAATACGGTACTAAAATTTAAACCTTAAAAAATGTTTGCTCATGGACTCATTGCTTATGAACGCGGCCCGCGGGTTGGGCAGCCCTAAACTTATCTGTTTTTTATTCTACTTCGTTTTCTTTTAGACATATATTCTTTATGCGGTCATAATTTTGCCATTTTTAGCGTCTTTAACCACCTTCAACTGCTAAGATATAAATTTTGCATGATGATTACAACAAAACCTATGAATTGTGTTCTTTTATTCAGATAACAAGCGATTCAGGCCAAGAACGCTCATTTGGAAATATTTCTTAAATATGTGTTGTCGGTGTCGGTGGATAATAAAATATGTGAGTTTAACTGTCTTTGACTTGTCAAATACTGGCACTATGATCTTCAAACCTCCCTTTCATACTAGCCCATTCATCAAAAATTGAACAAATGTAAAGGTTGTGCATGTGGGATAAGTAGTTTGAAGTAAGGTTTCCCACTACGGTTACGAGCTAACTAAAGTCGTATCCTGTCCTTTGGTATCCAAATTATTGTCTTCAATTTATGCACCAACAAGAAACTTTGAAAGAAACTTTGTTATCAGCCTGAAACACATCTGATGTTGACATCAGTGTTAACAGTCTTAGTACTTCAGTATTGGTGTTAATAATAAATTGACTCTTTTTGACAAGGACTCAAAGAACAGCCGCGAGTATGCTAGGTTACAAAATAAGACAATGATAAATATAACATTGCATATATTAGAGCAATCCTCAAAACCTATTCGGGTAATATATGAATAAACCTAACAATATTCTAAGTATCAAATTCCCACCTGATAATTATTTTGCAACGTATGGCATGAGTCAAACACGAAATAGGAAAACCCATCATTAATAAAACATACATTTGCACAGCAGACTCCCTGATCCGCATTGTGCGATGTGCATCTACCTCGTGGCAACTTCAAATTTTCTAGCGAGGGGGGGGGGGGGGTGAGTCATTTATTCGCCACAGTAAAAGGAGGGACGTTGACTAACTTTACAGTGCTTAGATTAAAGGCCGGTTCCATAAAATGGGCAATAAAACATTTCGTACATACCGGCCCCGGAAATTATATGAAATGTGTTGATGAAATGGATAACAGAGGAAAATATTAAAAAAAAAATGTTTACTCAACTTCCAAAAACAATTGGAGTTAAAAATACGGAAACAAAACCTATGAAGATAACGAAATTGTCAATTTGTATGTGTGGTGTGGATGCTATATATGCAGTGTGTATTTTGTACGTAAATGTACTCAACAAGGTTCAAGTAGGCCAGGGGTGGGCAACCTTTTTCGGCTCGCGTGCCAAAATCGGCTAAATTTAACAACAAAATTCTTCCGCGTGCCGACCAAAATTAAAAACAATGCTTTGCTACTTCCAAAGCAAAAATACATAATAATAAACCTTTCAAACATGTAGGGCTACAGACGGATTCACTATTCGGATATATTATCAGTCCGACAAATAGATTTGATTACTTTTCTTATTCTATCTCAGTGAGACTTCTGCTGCTGCATTACCGCTGATAGAGATTTTACATTGGGTTTATATTTTGTAACTTTCAAAGAAATATACGAACTATACTGGTTTCAACGTCCAGGCTACTCCTGTTACGAGACGACTTATTAAAATTCCAACCATAACTGAGAACAAAGATTCACAAGCATATGCAGATGATGTAGAGCAGTGGTCGGAAAACTTTATGAACTTGCGGGCCGCAATATTTCCGCTTTCGAACAAGCGCTAGATTGAATTTCAAATTGTGGCGCATTCACACCTTCTATTATTGCGTTAAAAGCCTGCTACTATGAGATGTGTATGTGCCGTTTCTTAATATATATAAATTATTCAACAACATATTGTTTTTATTTACTTGTTATTAATGTGAAGGATGATGTTTTTTTGCCACTTGCCCCCACGGTACGTCTTCCAAAGAAGACCTGACAAGCGAGTACGAAGTTTATTCCAAGTGTAATGCATTTCAGATAAAGCTGTTCGCAGCAATATGTGCTTCCGGACGTGCCCATTACTTGTTTTGCACTGTCGCATAGATCAACTGTGGCGCAGTCCTGGGTCTCGGCTCGAATTTTTTGTCGAAGCACATTGGAATGTTCAGTCCTCGTCGCGAGCTATCCTGCGTTTTCCAAACATTTTTGAATTTTAATGATCACAATTAACTCGAACGACATGCAACTGACGCTACATATTTCAAAACAAGCGTCATACAGCAGAACTTGTTACCTCATAAATCCGCGTACATACAATAATAAATTTGGGATCAATTTTTGTTTCATTTAATAAATGTCGGGTTGTTCGAGGGCCGCAACAAATTAGCTCGCGGGCCGCATTTGGCCCTCAGTTTACCGACCCCTGTTGTAGAATAGTGCATTGCAAAGTTTTTAAGTTTCAAAAAAATTCTCGGGAATGGCATCCCAATCATGTAATAGTTCGTTTTCTGCACTACTCTCTTGTATTTCCTTCCCTAATAGCTTATATTTCTTTCGAAATCAAGTTATAACAGTAAGTTAGCAAGTAACTCTAACCAACATGAGCTGCACCACTTCATAAATCAATCAGAAATATATATTACGTAACAATGTAGCCAAACGTTGTGTTAATTCCGACAAAATTCGTCGAGAGCTCAGTTGCTACGCCATGATATATATATTTCTTTGAAGCCATGAAAAGACAAAAAGAACTTAAATAAATAACATATTGTTAACAAACGATAATGAATAAACGAACACCGAGTTTTATCAGATAATTCAGTCTCGAAACTTTTTATCTGAAATATGACGATCTCGTGCCAAGTTTGGCACGCGTGCCAAAGGTTGCCCACCCCTGAAGTAGGCAGAACTCCAATCTCCAATTTAAGTCATACGTTCAAGCTTCCACAAAAACGTAGTTGCTTCTGCAATGGTTTACATTTTTCAAGTTTTTTTGTCCAATGACGTAAAAAAAGAAGATTTTCACTAGAATCAAGTTTATGTTTCAATTGTTTCGAACTTGGTCAGTTTGCTTTTTGGTGTAGATTTCCTAACATGTGTCGCGCTTGTTCGGGTAAGCAGCATTCAGTGATCCATGGCCTGAGGATCTTTACAAGAAGATCAAATGCTAACAATCATCGCAATGCCTCTACTCATACAACACAGCGTTGCCAATGCAAATGTTTCAGACGTGGTGTCCAGTTTCAGCTTTTGCCAGTTGTAGTGAAGGATCCATTGGGCTTTTCTGAATAAGTTATCGCTGTTGTAGACTCTGCTAGTCAAATCTCAATTATATATGCATCATGAATCGAAACGAAAACTTGGTCTAATAAATATAAACCATACCCGTGTTAGCACTGACACTTTATGAAACAAAGGCGTTTCGCAAGATACAGAAGTAGTAATATTATCGGTGAAATCTGGTTACGACGAATATTGGCGTTGAACAACGTGTTTGTGATCGAGTCACGCATACCACATTCAGCTAGAATGCTGAAAAAAGATCAATACATGCATTACTTACACGATATTCCGTTGGCCAATATTGAAGCGAATCAAGCTGTGATTTTAATCGCGTCGGATAATTCCATAGCGCACTTCCAGCATTTTGCGTGGAGTGGGTCGACAACATAAACCAATAGGAATTGAAACTCGTCTTGGTTGGACTTGGTCGAAAATTTGCGTACAAGTTTTGACAATAAGACAATTTTGATGCATTGTGGTTTACGCGACCATTTAACCATGCTACAAGAACAAATCGGGAAAAGCTGGTCCAGTGAATCTGTAGGCACGGCGTACGATTTGTCGCTCAGTGAGTCGTCTAAAGATGGACGAGAATATATTTTCACGAACAGTAAAATTAAATTATTTTACCGTCCTGATGAATTTGATTTTATGGGGAGGAATGAGAATCACGAAAACTAAAACGAACACGCAGCTCGTATAAAAAGTCTTACGAAACAGCCTAAAAAAACAACGATTTTATAAAAAATCGCATCGTAGTGATTTTTTGGAAAGACCGACAGCTATAAACGTCAATATGATAGTCATGCTTCATATACTCGATTTTTCGAAAATGATATTAATTCTGCAATTTTTAAATGTTAAAATAATTGTTTTTGTTGAAAACAGCCATGTGCGTATAAATTATTGTTCCGTTCTTTCGGAGATGTTGATTCATCATAGGTGGCGAATTTTTGTTGCCTAACGGGAGATACGTACGACAGCGGAAATAAATTTCCTAGTAGTGCAATATCGATATGGACTTTTAAGTTGATTTACCTACTTTGAATGGGTTTCGAATTCTAAATCAGATTCCACGTGAGGTATACGTTCATCGTGTCGCCACAAGTATTGATTTAGATATTGAGAGACTTGAGCTTGAACTGTGGGAGGGGAAAGGGATTGCTTCATACTTGAACACCAGGGGGTCACAGGTTTTGTTACAAATAGAAAAGCCCTACTGTTGTAAGTTCAATATCTGATGCTTGATATGACGAATTCAACAATAAGAGACTGAAGTCTTGATCAAAGTGGAGAAATTCTATAATTTTTCGAAATATTTCAATTCGTCGTCAATTCAAAGATGTTGAATGTAAATATTCCCTGTACAAATTTGGAATATTCTGTCAAATATAATTGAAGCATTCCAAGAAAGTTGCCAGAATCGTTCTACTTAAAGCTGATTCCGCGCAAAATCCAACTGATTACTGCACTAGATGAATGGATATTCTTAAGTTTTTGTAGAATTCTGACAGATGGCTAGTTGGACCAGATTTTTTGCGATTGACTGAGCGAAGCAAACCGAAGCTATTTGCAATTAGTTTTGGAAAAAAGGACAAAAGAATATAGACAAAAACTTTGATGACTCGATGTTGAGTTGCGGAAAAAGAACCGAACCTTGGAAGGAAAAATTCTGACACTAGTTTTGGACCCTACTCGACCCGCGTCAGGATTCTACCTCATTGATGGATGACTTCCTGTGAATATTCATGGTCGTGGCTTTGTCGTCAGTCCGCGTGGTTATAAGTTTCAGTTTCGTTTGAGTTGGGGAAAATATTCGAATATCCTATCGAATATTAGAATGACAGTTTACTGTTCTAATATCTGTTAACACAACACGTGGCCTGGACACGGCACGTCGTTTGTACGTCGCCGAATTAAACGCTTGGACAGCACATCGTACGAGACACGAGAATCAGCATACACTTCTGGCTAACGGACAATGGCGTCAGAATTGAGTGTTATATTTGCGGTATGATATTTTTATTTATTTCCAGTGGATATGATATTATTTCAATTCCTCGATGAGCATAATGTCGCCCTAATGTTGCATGATTTTTAATTATTCAGTTGGTCGTTTTGTAAAATTGGAAACATTAATACAAGTTCTTAATGAAGTAACATTGAGTCAATCTTATCAGAAATTTTCACCGATCCGCAGTGACGACATTTCATGAGGTATATTTAATGCAAAAACATGGATGTGACAGGAAAATACAACGAATCCCGAGGCCAGTAGCAAAGATATTGTTTACTTTTTCATTTTAAAGTGACGATAAGGAAGATCAAAGCCGACGCGAAATATAATAATCAAAATAAAGTTAATTTGGAGACAGGGATTTCAAATTAATTTCTATAATTTCCCTGGCCTTTCGTCGACAATAATCGCACAGTAGTTTTCGAATTTGTCAAACAGAACGCGCAGTTCCGCAATAAATTAAAACAAATTAAACATCGATATCTACCAGATCGCAAGACTTGATACACGCGTGATTAAAAGAACCGACATTTTTATGTGGATGGCCGGAACAATCACGCCATAGATCACGAAACATACTTCAGCCTATCTAAAATATGGTACTAAAATTTAAACATTATCTGTTTTGTTATGCTACTTCGTTTTCTTCTAGATATATATTCTATATGCGGGTATAATTTTGCCGATTTGGCGTCTTTATCCACCTTTAACTGCTAAGACAGAGGTTTTGTATGATGTCATAATGAATATAACAAAACATATGAATTGTGGACCTTTATTCAGAAAACAAGCGATTCAGGCCAAGAACGCTCATTTACAAACATTCCTGAAAATGTGGAGCATAAGAAATTGACTTAAAACTCAAATACCTTTGGAGAGAAGAAAACCAGAAATCAAAAGGTTAGTGGGAGATGTGAGTTTAGCTTTCTGTGTAGATGGTTTTGTAAATTTCGGAAGGGTGATAATTGAAGCAATAGGTATTTTTCATTTCATTTTGAATACTTGAACACATGCTCATTCTCCTGGCTTTGACGTTAGGATATTCTTAAAATGCAATATATTTTTCAAATGTTCTCGGCTTTTCAAAAGAAAAGAAAAAGTTTACATTCGTAGCTAAATATTAATGGTTGAAGATCTTCGACAACGCACCCCCAATAAACAAGTCTTGTCACGAACAAAACGATTTGTTTCTGAACCAGTTACTAGTGTTTGATATTAGAGAGCAAGGGGTTCCAGCATATTATCTGTGCCGTAAAGTGCTATGTCCCAATGAAATTCAACTAAAAATCTGTGTAGTTTGTTCAAAACAGTCAACACGATGGAACTGGGAATGAAGTCAGGATCATGGCATCTGCCGAAAACAATGAACATAAACTAAATATTTTATACGGCAAGACAACCCAATTTTTTTCTGTATTATAATATCACAACTTTCAGCATTTGAAATCAATCAGAACGATATAGATTAAAAACATACAAAATTCAACAGTATATACATACCTAATGTTTTGACTCTACAAGTAACACAATCAAACGAAATATGCCTTGGAGTAAATAAAATCCAAGTTTTATGAATAAAATATTGAAGCAGTAGTTACTGCGCTAAGTTGACTGTAATACTGCCCTACATTATATTTGTATTAGACTTGAGAACATCAATTCTTACAAGAATTTGTAAACTCACAAATTGTCATTTCCAACAGATACATAGCGAGTACTACCAACAATACAGAACCTGTAAACACTGATTCACAGACAGCAATTACACATGTGATTTACTTTTTGTTTTTCGTAAGCAAATATCTTTGAGTGATATTCAAATTTGCGGGCATCCAAAATATTTGTTCATAATCACATATATATATATATAATATAAAATACCTGTGTGGGGCGATCCATTCCACCTTGATAGTTTTTGCATCACTTCTTCTGCGCTGTCTGGTTTACCGCGAGACAACAGCCAACGCGGCGACACTGGGACAATGCTGAAAGGTGTTAAGCTAAATTTCTGCATCAATTTCATGTAATATGCACTTAAACTTTACTAATGTATGGACTAGCAGTATTGAAAATATTGGCATTTCGACAGAACTAGCACGGGATATATAAATATTTCACAATGCTATATCCAATTCACCATCGTTAAATAATACAAAAAATTAAACATCCTCGATATGAAAGCTTGAGATCCATTCGCTTTCCCTCGGACTTTGCCATATTTTATCAATATTGAGAAAATGCGATTTATATCTTCAAATATATTTACTAACGTATTTTTTCACTTACTATAAAAAAACAAATCCAAGAATTCCAGGTATCGTTGTAATAAAATACATTTGTCTCCAACTAGGATAAAGATAGGCAACCCATAGAAACGCTAACATATTTGCGGTGAATCCTATTGTACCGAGAGCACCTGAAAATAGATTCATTCAGTCCTATAGCTGTTGTCGAGCTTATTGGTTTTCGCAATTATTATTTATTCATTTTGGATTAAAATCATATGAAAGTCATATAAGCAATTCCTGTTGTACCAGTAAATGGAATTGGAGTCATTTGTACTCACCGTTCAGGACCCAAAGCTTCGATCCCGTAGTTTCTTGTATAAGTATAGTTGTCACAACACTTAAACCGCCAACAAGGAAGCCTGATATAGCTCTACATACTGCAAATTGTTGCCAATTTTGACAAAATCCAGTGATAACTTGAAATATCAGAACTAATATGTATCCTGAAAATATATTTCAAATGCTCTTTTTAATTACTTTAAAATCGCAGAAAAGGCAAATAAATTTTCTCACCTATAACCGAAATTTTCTTTCTTCCATAGCGATCGGATAATTGTCCAAAAACGATAGTCCCAGGCATAAAACCTACGTAAAAAATTGATTGTAGGAAGCCTGGTATCCAACTGCGATCTTTAGTTAAATCCCACTAAAGTATTTTTGCAATAAAGAAAGCATAACGACTAACTATAGTGATTTCGAATATTAGTTGAAAATCAAATTTTACATAACATGATCCCAAAATACGTGAATTACTAAATCAATGTATATAAAAAAAAACGGGAAATCCCTAGATTGTTCACTTAATAAAATGAAACTACGTTACCTGGGACACAATGGTTTCTGCGCCCTGAGCGTGTGGATTGTCATCAAAGGCTGTCGACGGCGCAGCAGAAAACACCAATAAAATCACATCAGGGGTTTCGACAACTAAATAATAAAAAATATTTATACTATGTCAGATTTTTGTTTAAAATATTCATTACTATGCGATTTTGTATTGTTTAGTATATATACGATTCTATATTTTTGCCAATACTTGCTACTGATTATGCAATGCTTTGTTAGATTTAAGTTATTGAAGTCTCAATTGAAAATCCTACAGCTATTCGCAAATTACTATATTTTTCTTACCGAAAAACGGAAAGCCAACGAAGAGAGAAAAATATACGCTCGACTGGAGACCGACCCCACTTCATTATTAAGAGTCTCATCAATATTATTCATCAAATATATATATTAGTATTTATAGTATCAATTTTATCCCTCTTAACTGCCTTTATGTCTGCATATACATGGCAAGGTTTCAGCACCAGAGTTTGAAATTGGACCTGAAGGTAAATGAAAATAACATTTATAGTATAGTGCAATTTTGTACTTCTGCATACTATTTCAACATATCTATAATGATATTTTTGCTATCTTAGCTGGTATGAAAATACTTTTCAACTTCAGTTGCTAATACCTCCACGAATACTCTATCAATTTATCTGATCATTACAATGACAGTGAAACGTTAAGATTTTTGTTGGTCGCCTTTTAGAACATTCAATATTTTGGAGATTTAAAATATTTACATAATTTCTCAGTTGCTATCTCGTCTAGATTCGGTTCTTATAACGCCAACAAATTCTTTTGATTAATTTTCTGTAATAAGCCGCTGGCGATATGACGACCCAATAACTTTGTACGTGGTATTACTATACGGGGAATTTAAATATATTTTGAAGCGAACGCACGTAATCTGTCGATAATTCGGTTAATGTATGGCTGTTTGCATATTATGCCGAACATAGAATTATTATTATCACAGAAGTGGAGCGTTGCTTGTTAACCAATGCAACTTTTTGTTGACATTGTGCATGTAGTTTCCGGTCTTGTCGATTGATTAAATCTGCTGACTTAAAGTCACATCTAGATATAACTTTCTGACACGGTCGCTTTAGCTATTTCTAACAAAATTAGAACAGACAGATTGAACGAGTTGAGAAGGCGGATAATTACACGATTAAATAAATACACGAAGCAAAGCTGTTGACCGGTTGTGAAACTCGATCCTGAAATATCGTTGCCTTCGACTCCAACACGTATTCTAGAAAATCACGCATAATTGCACTAAATAGTAGGCTACGGTTGAAATGACGTAAAGTCGGGAGGTAGACGACGGCGATTCAGAACAACCAAAGTAGCAATTCTTGCAAGGTATATGGATCGGTTGTCGTAAATAAAATGAGAAGTATAGAAAAAATTCTGAATGTAGTTGGATCTGTTTACAAAAGAGCTTATTGTATTTTATCGTTGTTGGGTTTTCTATTTTTGGTAAGTTAATTTCATATATGTGTATTGGTCGGAAAAACATTAAGACAGGGTTTCAAGTTTGATGAAAAAGAAAAATGACTCTGTATGTATGCATAGCAATGTCATTTTATATATCAAATAGGTGATATTTCACTGGCACAGCACAAGCAACAGGGGCAAATTGTAACTACTAACGATTAAGTTTAACAAACTAAAATTCAACGATAGTTTTAAAATATTTTTTAAGCTAGCGAAGCTTCCAGATCTTAACCTATATCAAATGCCAGACTGTTGGGTTGGACTTAAGGATAAAGACGCATCAAGTGAACACACTCCTGTGTAATCATAGTGTAATTAATTATATCGTTTATATTCATTTGTAAATAACCGATAAACCGCTTGGTCTTGCCGAAAAGGGTGTGGGTGGAATTGGAAGGTACCCGGTTGATGAAATACATCCCGAACCTTGAGTACACGGAAAAAAATATTGCAATATTGACATTTGTTCAGCAGGCAAAATATATAGTTACGAACACTAGAGCAGCAGCGTACAAATCCCGCCCACATCGCTTCATCGAACTGTCGAGCCCGCCGCAAACTGATTTTAAGTGGGGTTTTGTTCAAGTATTACCTGCTTTAGAGCGTGTTGTTATGATGGTCTTCGCATTGGCAAATAGCTTACAGCCTTATTACCGATTTAAAGCAAGCTATTTACAATGCAAGATCTTTTCATGGTTACATTCCTGGATATACTTCAAACCCAAAATGGCTTAGTTTCCAAGTTGATCCGGGATATCATGGAACTTCGAAACCGCAGTTTTTCCACGTTGCTGATTTGTTTGAAGCGGTTGTTACTCCAAGTTATGTTACCCACGGAGAAGAGCTGAATTTTACATGGAATATAAATTTTGCCTTTAGATGTAGGAAGAAGTAATTTACTTGTGAGTAACACAGGCTGCGCATTTTAACGGGGTGAGCATGGCCAAACACAACAGCAATAAAATAAATCTCCACCTAACCACTAAAATTTGTATATATAAAAAGTTTTCAATGAACAATAACTTGTTCAGGACTAATATGAAGAGGTATGCGTAATACCATAAAGTGGATTTCGTTATTTACTATAATTGCATATTTAATTCTCACGCTATCTGACCAACGTTCTTATAAGAAGATTGTTGTTTGTTTATAATCGGCTTCGAAATAGCATTGTGTCTTTATTGTCTATACAGCGATTCTCATAGTGTTACAAAAATTAAATTTAGTTATTTCTGTTGCAGTGCTCTACACTTTGAATTAGAGATCTACCGATGTCAATGAAAAGGCACTGACACCGATATTTGAAATTGTCGACATCAGCGATATTCTAATAACACGTAATTTACATCAATGTAAATACAATTTTGTTGAGTGGTCGAAACGGGACAAAATATTTGTCTGCGAATAGTATTTACAGTGAACATTATTTCTTCCAAAGCAGCGCTTATCCCAAAATATGTAATATGCATTTTATCTTTGTAGGCATGCAAAGATGATTAGCACTCACATTAGGCAAATTATAGCAGACATTTCGTTGTGCACAAGCGCACCACGCAATGAACATCTATGGGCAATCACCCAACCACTATACTAACTGCAATGAATTGAATGAGGCAGTAAATGACGCATGCATGTTCCACGTCCACCCACTATAATAACTCATAGTTCAAAGCATACTGGATGAGATCAGAGAGCTGCATATATCGGTTCATTTTTAAGCCGATACCGATACATTTTTACGTCGGACTCTACTGTATATCATTATTCGTTATTTTCCTTTGTGTGTGTGATCGCCGATTATCGTCAAGCAACAGTGGATTGCGTCTGTCTTACTGCATTTGTTATTAGCTGTTTCGAGTATAAGTTCAATAATTATCTTGCTCTTGAAATTATATTGAACGATTGCGGCAGATCCAATCCACAGTCGCTTCCATGACCTTTTTCACAAAATTTGGGCGGCAAATCAGAATTCCATTTCCTGAATCCCATTAGAAAATTTCGCCATGTAAGCAGTGCCATACAAATGCAAGTTTCGGAATCCTGGCACGAAAAAGTAGCGTTGCAAGTGAGGCTCATTTAGTTGTCAGTGAGACTTAGTTTTGGCGTTTATATGAGGATTCGAAAGGTGCGTGTTCTCTATGATTGGTCACTTTGTAATGTTAGAATTTGTTAGCTCCTTTAATTCAATTAATATAGTGACTGTATTATTCAATATTTTTTATTGTGATTTTTCTCTGCATTCGCTCGCATGCATTGTCCTACCTTCAGCGCTACCAAATCGCACACTTGTCATTAAAACCAGACTGACTAGAATCCGATTCGGCAAAGGTATTTTCATGGTAAATATGTGAAATGCGTGTAAACATGTAATTGCACTATTGGGTCATCCGAAGAAAGATTCGATGACCCAATAAATATTGACTATTCTAACAGATAGGCTATCTATTGTGTGCGCATCCAAATCATAAATATAAGTCACACAATTGATAAGATAAAAATCATAAAAGCTCCACTTACCCAGTCAGCTTACATGTGTAATGATCTAATCTAACAGAGTGGAGCTAGATCAATGCCGCAAGACACCCAAACACACTCTTTGGCTACTGAAATAAAAGTAATTTTCATATTTATTCCGGGAGAGAGGAACGGGAATAAGATGGCTTAATCATATGGCAAAAAAACACAGCCTCTTGTCCGGTTACAAGTCCAGGTCAGGTATGGAAATAGTCAGTTATTTGTTTTTGGATGCATGGACATTCCGCTGTCCAGACTGACATAACGACATAGTCTACTAAACCTGGTGAACCTAGTAAATATTTTTAAGTTTCCACAAAATCAAATGCTAAATCACTCACCAAATAAAGTGTAAAAGCATATTTTTATGAAACCACACAATACATTATTTCGAGAAGTGAGTATTCGTGATAGTAGATTATTCAGTTCTGGCCATCCCTACCAATAACACTTTTTAATACCAACGACTTGCTTAGACAGAGATGTGACATGCCATGCAGCATATTGTTGGATAAACATAACTAAGGTTACAAAATAACTATAACAGAGCAGAAAAGCCTGAAAAGATGATTTAAGAGCCCTGCTTTTGCATCTACATTTGCTAAAAAGCCTTCATGACATTGAAAAATACAGACCCTGAACTACTCATTTTTAGTATAAATATTCAAAAACAAAATTTTTATTTTGCTTTGCAGGCTTGCAGCACAAACTCGACAAAATATTCATACACAGGGTTGGTTTTATGCTTTCCCTTTCTTTAAATCTTAATACTTCTAACAGAAAACTGCTGTTACAGCCTGTAACCAATTTGAATCACGAGATCCAGAGTTTCGAGGATAAAGAGCCACAGATCTACGGTGTTTAAATGACTGTCGATAAATTTGTTTGTAACTTTGCAATTCATTGTATTTCTGAGGGGTAATGATAATGTATGAGGTACTGTAAGGGGTCGACAGCAGTGGCGCAACCAGCGGGGGGGTTACGGGGGTCGTGTCCCCCCCGTTTGAATTTAGTTTTTTTTTATTATTGTTCTATGTTAAAACAACGTCGTTCCACGGTCATAACAATCCGGTGAAAACTACTTTTTTCCAGTGCTTTATCACCTCGACGTAATTTAACACCGCCCGACTTCAATCATACCTTTTTGCTGATAGTTACGTAATAATCGCTAACCCCGCGTATATGTTTGTATTCGAAAATGAGATATGTTATCTCAAAAAAGTAGAAATCGCGCGCTGTCGATGCGAATTGAAAGCGACAATAGCATAATGCTATCTCTCTCTCTCTCTTGTGACGAATACTCTCGTGCTTCATCATCTTGACGCAATGTAACGCCGCCCGTCTTCATGTTATAATAATGCAGTAGAAACTCTGAAAATCTGGATACGAAAATTATTTTCGGAAAAATATTGCTTCGATTAACATAAGATTTTCTACATATGAAAGGCCGAAAACCGAAAACGCCGTACACATCCTACCGCCCCCGTCCACACTCTGATTTTAAAACATTCCACAATTATTTCATTTTTTATCGCAATCGAAAGCAGCCATGTGTGGCACGGCAATAACTAACAGTCGTCGTGAAAGGTTTTCAATAAACTCTGACTTGAAATGCTTATAAGACGTCGAGGACGTTTTTGGTTGAAAATTTTTTACATTTGTTATCGTATATTTCAATTTAGTCAAATTTTTTAATTTCTTGCAATCTATAAAATAGCTTCTAAATATTATTTGGTTTCTATCGGAGATTTTATCGTTATCCCGAGTCCTGACGTCGTTGATAACAATATCGTTAATTTAAGTTGGAGGTATTGGTTTATAATCAAAAAATTATAACACATAACATGAAAAATTTAAATCAACGCTGACTCAAAAAGTAAAACACGTTTTTCCATCTTCATTCTCCATTATTGGCGGACGGAAATTTGGGAATCGGGTTTAACTAATTTGATTATGATGACGATGGTAAACAAAAGTACACAAACATACCATACCGTTCTTAGTTTTTAGTCGTTATTTCTCTGTCCTTTCTTCTTTCTATGTGCATATTAAGACCAAAAAACGTGTTTTATTATTGAATTCTGCGCTGATTTGAATATTTCATGTCGGCTGTTATGTATTTTTGTTTGTAAATGAATACCGCTAACTTTAACTGAACTGATGTTGTTATCAATGCCGGATGCCGACGAAATCCGCGATAGATATTAAATACTATTTAAGAGCTATTTTATACGCGCTAAATTAGAAGAAATGAAAAAATTTGCTGTTATGTTCGGTCACTATCGAAACTGAGGATGAAAACAACTAATTAAGACACAATTTGCCGAGGACGCCTAAACCATCTCGACTAAGTTAAAATACCCGATAAGAAAATATTTTAAATCAAAAACGTCCTCGAAGTCTTATAAGTTCTTCAAGTCGGCGTTTATCGAAATTCTTTCATTTCAGCTGTAATATATTGCCGAACCACACATGGACGACGACGCCTAGGATATGTGCGCCATATTTGGGATTATTATAAACACGAAAAAACAGTATTTGAAGTTTGCGATATTTGAATTTAAATTCGATTTGGACATCCCTGCATTAAATTAGTCAGTTTTTAGTTGTGTTTCCAAAAATTAGTTGTAAATCAATTATTTTAATTGTCATTATGTCTTCCGGTGAGCTTCAGTTTAGTTTAGAATTTTTCCGGGGTTAGGGTCGGGAAAAGGTCCATTCGCAAGAAGTGCATTTTGTTTTTAGTCTTGACGAATTCACCCAACGAGCAAGGTGCGGCACGAGGGGAACACTGGAATTTATTCAAGCCGTGTTTCACTATCCACGAGGCGCAAAGCGAGGAAAACGTTGAAAATAATTAACAGCTTTTCGTTAGCAATTCGCTGGAATGTAATGAACGGCGTTTTGCTACCCACGAGGTGCAAGACATAGCGAAGCGCCGTTAATGAACGAGTGCAAGGTAAGCGAAAGGCTGGGATTTAATCGATGGCGTTTTCCTTTTAACCATTAGCAATTTATCGTGGTCAGCGGGGCGACACCTAGTGGCGTTGCGACTTACGTCGTGGTTGCACTATGTAAATTCCGGTCGGACCCCCCCGTTGAAAACGGCCTGGTTGCGCCACTGGTCGACAGTATAAAAAAGTTCGAGAAGCGCTGTTATAGAAGACTATTATTTCAAGGAATCCTTGACAACCTGGAGAAACCTTATTTTTATACAGTTTCACGAACTTATACGATAGTTTTAAAAATGCTTCTCACTACTGTCACTCCAAGAGATTATTCATTTTTGGGCATTGCCTTTGAATACTTGAAGCTTACCCTTTATTAAGAACTTTTATATATAGTTTTTTTTTTAATTATTTGCACCGAACTATATATGAACACGAATGTCATATTATTAACTGTCATTAATTATTACTGCTGTCTTAATTAGCAATAGGTAACTTACTTACAAAGAAGCTCAGTATGCTAGGATCAGCAATCACCAAAAAATTATTTTATGATTTTCAAAATCAAGGATTTAGACAAGGATAGCTTTTTTGTGACGATAGATCTATCACATGGTTACCATTATTAAGTTGTATTTTTTTCCCAACCAAATAAACATCTTGAATACTAAACTGCCTTAGCATATATATGTACAATTTCTGGATGACCTGAATTATATTTCTAATTTTCTACAGCTAGAGATATTTTAGACTTTAGGGAAAGTAGAATATAAAAGTTCTACTTACATCAAAGTGTAGATGCAAACTAAGAATGATATACGCTCCAAATAAATTGCCCACAATATTTTCATCATGAAATGAATGTCTGTATAAAAAATAAAACGACAAGTGTTAAATTTGAGAACCAGTGAAGTGAATATTGATAAAAAAAGCTACCGCATTGAAAAAATAGAATCCGCAAATAAATTGATTTTAAGATTATGGAGATGAGTAATCGTCAACTACTTTTAAACGCAGAGGTTTTCAATCGGGGTTTGCAGTGATCTAGGGTTCCGCAAGTGCCCATTAAAAACCGAGAGTTTATTTTATTGTATGTATTATAACTAATGGGTCTGTCACTAATATTGAACTTGCTGCATTAAAGATCATATTGTTTTGTCAGTATTAGGTTTCAAGTCATAAGACACCCATTAATATATATATATCATAATATACAATATATTATTGATTGCATTTTGCAAACTTGTTCTAGCTCAACTTGGCGATTGCACTATAAAAATTCTACTTTGCGAATCAGAGTTTTGGTTCATCATATTTTCATTTCAAATTCCAGATTTTTCAGGTTGTTGAAAATTGAAGTGGGAAATTTCTACAGAAAAAAGTTGACTAAACAATCTTTAGTAGGCTCGTATTAACTCAAATTTTTATTGCCCGGATTCTATATGCAGTGCACAACCTAATATCATATATCCTAAATATGAGTGCAATAACAAAATAATATAAATAAATAATAATAACATAATCTCATTCTACGTAATACCAAGTTCACTTGTTATCTCATAGTCTAATTATGGATCCCAGTCTTTCTATTCTTGCAAATTTGACAAATTTGAGATGTATTATCGCTGTTGGGTCACCCAAACCTATTTTTGTTTGATGTTAGCCCAAGGGTCTAAGCCAGTGGTTCTCAAACTTTTTGAGCGCGCCACCGTTTGAAAATTTTTACAAACTTCGCGCTCTCCTCCCTTTTGCATTGAAAAAATGCTTTTGTGATGAGCATGTTGCTTTATATTAAGATGGCGCTGTAAGAGTGTTGGTCTCATAGCGTTATTGCTCTGATTGTTTGGGCATAAAACTTATAGAGTACGACTTCGCCATTCACAGTCGTATGTATATTTTATCGACACAATCGCAGATCTGGTTGATCACAAATAATAACGAAACCATTTTAAATATGTATATCGATCATGAATTGACAGAAAAACCATTAAATAATATTATCTGTTGAAAAAGTCGGCTCTTTTAACAAGTTGCGTAATCTCGACAACTGACTCAAGAGCGTGTGAAGAATATGTATTTTTGATTTACCAATATACTTTATATTATTTTCTTTGTACTAAATTAAATATTCTTTCCGTGACTTTATACCAGATCTTTTTAACGACGATAACGAATTCGCATGAGCGCAATACATATCAAAACTTAATATAATTGGGCGGTTGATCTCGCATTATTATGTCCGCGGATTGGAGTGGTATTTTAGATCGGTAATGAGTTTATTTTGTCATGAGTCGCCGCAAAGGCGAGTTACCTTGAACACAAATGTAGTAAAATAGAGATTAATAGATTGAAAATTTGGGGGCAGAAAAATTTATTATTAGAAAAAGCCGGCATTTTGAACAAACGCGATCGTTTCAGAAGAAGTTGCATGAAAATTTTCGATGCCATCTTGTGTCCTCTCGCGCCCCCCCTGATAGCATCTATTTCTGTTGGGTCTAGACCAAACTTATTTTTTTTGATCCTAGCCCAAGGGTCTAAGCAAAAACTTACTGCTGTTAGGTCTAGCCCAGACTTATTTTTGTTTGATCCTAGCCCAAGGGTCTAAGCCAAAACTTATTTCTGTTGGGTCTAGCCCAAACTTACTTTTGTTTGATCCTAGCCCAAGGGTCTAAGCCAAAACTTATTGCTGTTGGGTCTAGCCCAAACATATTTTTGACTGATCCTAGCCCAAGGGTCCAAGCCAAAATTTATTTATTTCGGGTCTAGCCCAAACTTATTTTTGTTTGATCCTAGCCCAAGGGTCTAAGCCAAAACTTATTGCTGTTGGGTCTAGCCCAAACCTATTTTTGTTTGATCCTAGCCCAAGGGTCTAAGCCAAAACTTATTTCTGTTGGGTCTAGCCCAAACTTATTGCTGTTGGGTCTAGCCCAAACTTATTTTTGTTTGATCCTAGCCCAAGGGTCTAAGCCAAAACTTATTGCTGTTGGGTCTAGCCCAAACTTATTTTTGTTTGATCCTAGCCCAAGGGTCTAAGCCAAAACTTATTGCTGTTGGGTCTAGCCCAAACTTATTTTTGTTTGATCCTAGCCCAAGGGTCTAAGCCAAAACTTATTGCTGTTGGGTCTAGCCCAAACTTATTTTTGTTTGATCCTAGCCCAAGGGTCTAAGCCAAAACTCATTTCTGTTGGGTCTAGCCAAGACCTATTTTTGTTTGATCCTAGCCCAAGGGTCTAAGCCAAAACTTATTTCTGTTGGGTCTAGCCCAAACTTATTTTGTTTGATCCTAGCCCAAGGGTCTAAGCCAAAACTTATTTCTGTTGGGTCTAGCCCAAACTTATTTTGTTTGATCCTAGCCCAAGGGTCTAAGCCAAAACTTATTGCTGTTGGGTCTAGCCCAAACTTATTTTTGTTTGATCCAAGCCCAAGGGTCTAAGCCAAAACTTATTTCTGTTGGGTCTAGCCCAAACTTATTTTTGTTTGATCCTAGCCCAAGGGTCTAAGCCAAAACCTATTGCTGTTGGGTCTAGCCCAAACTTATTTTTGTTTGATCCTAGCCCAAGGGTCTAAGCCAAAACTTATTGCTGTTGGGTCTAGCCCAAACTTATTTTTGTTTGATCCTAGCCCAAGGGTCTAAGCCAAAACTTATTGCTGTTGGGTCTAGCCCAAACTTATTTTTGTTTGATCCTAGCCCAAGGGTCTAAGCCAAAACTTATTTCTGTTGGGTCTAGCCAAGACCTATTTTTGTTTGATCCCAGCCCAAGGGTCTAAGCCAAAACTTATTTCTGTTGGGTCTAGCCCAAACTTATTTTGTTTGATCCTAGCCCAAGGGTCTAAGCCAAAACTTATTTCTGTTGGGTCTAGCCCAAACTTATTTTGTTTGATCCTAGCCCAAGGGTCTAAGCCAAAACTTATTGCTGTTGGATCTAGCCCAAACTTATTTTGTTTGATCCTAGCCCAAGGGTCTAAGCCAAAACTTATTGCTGTTGGGTCTAGCCCAAACTTATTTTTGTTTGATCCTAGCCCAAGGGTCTAAGCCAAAACTTATTTCTGTTGGGTCTAGCCCAAACTTTTTTGTTTGATCCTAGCCCAAGGGTCTAAGCCAAAACTTATTGCTGTTGGGTCTAGCCCAAACTTACTTTTGTTCGATCCTAGCCCAACTTATTTATGTTGATCCTAGCCCAAGGGTCTAAGCCAAAACTTATTGCTGTTGGGTCTAGCCCAAACTTAATTTTGTTTGATCCTAGCCCAAGGGTCTAAGCCAAAACTTATTGCTGTTGGGTCTAGCCCAAACTTATTTTTGTTTGATCCTAGCCCAAGGGACTAAGCCAAAACTTTTTGCAGTTGGGTCTAGCCCAAACATATTTTTGTCTGATCCTAGCCCAAGGGTCTAAGCCAAAATTTATTTATTTCGGGTCTAGCCCAAACTTATTTTTGTTTGATCCTAGCCCAAGGGTCTAAGCCAAAACTTATTGCTGTAGGATCTAGCCCAAACTTATTTTTGTTTGATCCTAGCCCAAGGGTCTAAGCCAAAACTTATTGCTGTTGGATCTAGCCCAAACTTATTTTTGTTTGATCCTAGCCCAAGGGTCTAAGCCAAAACTTATTGCTGTTGGATCTAGCCCAAACTTATTTTTGTTTGATCCTAGCCCAAGGGTCTAAGCCAAAACTTATTGCTGTTGGATCTAGCCCAAACTTATTTTGTTTGATCCTAGCCCAAGGGTCTAAGCCAAAACTTATTGCTGTTGGGTCCAGCCCAAACTTATTTTTGTTTGATCCTAGCCCAAGGGTCTAAGCCAAAACTTATTGCTGTTGGATCTATCCCAAACTTATTTTTGTTTGATCCTAGCCCAAGGGTCTAAGCCAAACTTATTGCTGTTGGGTCTAGCCCAAACTTACTTTTGTTCGATCCTAGCCCAACTTATTTATGTTGATCCTAGCCCAAGGGTCTAAGCCAAAACTTATTGCTGTTGGGTCTAGCCCAAACTTATTTTTGTTTGATCCTAGCCCAAGGGTCTAAGCCAAAACTTATTGCTGTTGGGTCTAGCCCAAACTTATTTTTGTTTGATCCTAGCCCAAGGGTCTAAGCCAAAACTTATTGCTGTTGGGTCTAGCCCAAACATATTTTTGTCTGATCCTAGCCCAAGGGTCTAAGCCAAAATTTATTTATTTCGGGTCTAGCCCAAACTTATTTTTGTTTGATCCTAGCCCAAGGGTCTAAGCCAAAACTTATTGCTGTTGGATCTAGCCCAAACTTATTTTTGTTTGATCCTAGCCCAAGGGTCTAAGCCAAAACTTATTGCTGTTGGATCTAGCCCAGACTTATTTTTGTTTGATCCTAGCCCAAGGGTCTAAGCCAAAACTTATTGCTGTTGGATCTAGCCCAAACTTATTTTTGTTTGATCCTAGCCCAAGGGTCTAAGCCAAAACTTATTGCTGTTGGATCTAGCCCAAACTTATTTTGTTTGATCCTAGCCCAAGGGTCTAAGCCAAAACTTATTGCTGTTGGATCTAGCCCAAACTTATTTTTGTTTGATCCTAGCCCAAGGGTCTAAGCCAAAACTTATTGCTGTTGGGTCTAGCCCAAACTTATTTTTGTTTGATCCTAGCCCAAGGGTCTAAGCCAAAACTTATTTCTGTTGGGTCTAGCCCACACTTTTTTGTTTGATCCTAGCCCAAGGGTCTAAGCCAAAACTTATTGCTGTTGGATCTAGCCCAAACTTACTTTTGTTCGATCCTAGCCCAACTTATTTATGTTGATCCTAGCCCAAGGGTCTAATCCAAAACCTATTTTTGTTGGGTCTAGCCCAAACTTATTTTTGTTTGATCCTAACCCAAAGATCTAAGCCAAAACTTATTGCTGTTGGGTCTAGCACAGACTTGTTTTTGTTTGATCCTAGCCCAAGGCTCTAAGCCAAAACTTATTTCTGTTGGGTCTAGCCCAAGGGTCTAAGCCAAAACTTATTGCTGTTGGGTCTAGCACAGACTTATTTTTGTTTGATCCTAGCCCAAGGGTCTAACCCAAAACTTATTGCTGTTGGGTCTAGCCCAAACTTATTTTTGTTTGATCCTAGCCCAAGGGTCTAAGCCAAAACTTATGGCTGTTGGGTCAAGCTTAAACTTATTTTTGTTTGATTCTAGCCCAAGGGTCGAAGCCAAAACTTATTTCTGTATATAGTTAATATTTCATACAGGTCAACTATAATCTAAGATATGTGGAATGAGATTATGATACTTTCTCGTTCAAGTATCCTTGTGGCTACTGCAATATAGATTATTAGACGAGGAGAAAGGAAAGGCAGCTTAATATACAATAAACTAGTACTTGAAAATAATATGTAGGATATTCGTCACGACACAAAAGCAACTATAAAATGGGACATATTTCTCTACAAAACTAGAAATAGGTATAATTTGAGATAAATGGATGTGTTTTTAAAGCAGTTTTTTAATAATCAAGAACTTTTCTAAAAAAAAAATATATACTTCATCTCATTTGAACAGAGATATAAGCAGGTAAGGAAGTGCATTTCCCATTGGAAATGCACAAATTTGAACGGATATAAAAAAGAGAAACAAAAACACCTCAACCTCATAAGCAGTGAAATAAAAAAATTATAAAAAATGTCACATAGACAGAGGTGACGGAGTCAAGCAAATATACCCAAATTAAATCATTGGTCAAACCGCAGCTTCCGCAAACCCCTGCACATAATACAATACAATTGCAATAAATGAAACAATAAAAAAGAACCAAATTTAGTCCCCGCACAATACCCGATTTTTCACAGGAAGTATACCCAAAAATTTACTCTAAAATAAAAAAAATGCCTACCGGTAACTACAAATCTATATCAGTATAAATCCCAGCTAAGACATATAACACGTAAATAACAAAAATCCCATCGGAGTTATAATCAATTGTACAAATATAAAAAATCAAAAAACAGTTACACGATAAGCTTATAAATAAAACAATATGAAATCACAATGGAAATAAATCAAGTGGCAGGACTACGCTACACCTGCCATAGCAACGAATGATTACGTTGTCATATTTAACAGGTTATTCTGGTCCTCTTAGTACGAACCCCAGGGTTAAAATATGAATATCATTACATCCATAATGTCATTACTATCAACAATATTGTCATTCTCAAAGCCAAAATCAAGCAAATTAATACCATCTAAGATGATCAACATAAGTAATCCTATATTTTCCACCCCAGAGATGGCCAATACCGAATGGCGAATAGTTCACATTTTCAATACATTTGGAATTATTATTTTCGAATATGAAATATCGGATACATTCGAAAATAAATTCAAATAAAGGAAAGCATATTTTAGTGTATAAAGAAGTTTGCATACAATAAACAATGGAATAACTGTTATCTACAACCTGGCTATTCACCAGACATTTTATGTCCGCACATCGCCGTGATATTTTAGAGTAGTTTTGTTTTTCACATTGTAGTAGGTACGAAAATACAAATTAAAAATTAATTATAATCAGGCAGTTTAAAGCTTTTCATGTTGATTGCCGTGGCATTCATTTTTTGTTATTTTACGCAACCTGAGATAAGTTGAACAAAATCAAAATAATACAGCGAGGCATTTTAGGTGCTGGTATCTAAACATTTTGCGCAACAGAAAATCATCCTAGTGAAAAGTCTATACTATTATCTATCATTATCAAAATTATTTGCAGAAAAGAGAGAAAAAGTATGAATTATATTTCCCAATAATTCCGACTTGCGACAATTTATTTGGTATCGTAACACTTGTGGCATTACATACCGTAAGTTTAAATTTTCCGACGTCATCGAAATGAATGCGTAAATTAGAAGCCTTGCAGGGGAATAGCGGCTATGTCAATCACTCAATCGTGCAACAATATGAGGTGCACGTTCACACCGAAGATAACAAACAATCAAAGTGCCAGGTCTATTTCATCGTCAGTACAATACAAAGCGCAGAAAACTGTTCGAAGATTTCACTTAGGAGGCAAAACACCTCACTGACAGCTGAATGCGGCTATTATTCAGAAAGGTACTTGAATCGTTTTGGACAACCCTGTTTACCAGTATTATTAACATTCTTGATATAATAAACAAAATGTGAAAAAAAATATAACACTTTAAAGGGTCTCACCCAACCAGTTGACCAACCTATTCTTACATGGATAAAAAATACAATACAAAATCCCCCACATTAAAAAACAAAGATTTGACAGTTACATTGAAATTTCGTTTCTGCCAAACAGCAGATTTCCTGATTGATCCCTGGCAAATTCGAAGGGTTCAGATGGGGCATTATTGAACAGTTCAACAATTTCATCATGTAACGTTCATTCATACACAACTCATGGAGTTGTCTGTATATTTCAAGCACAATTAGAATGATTTTCCTACAGGTGCAGACGATAAAACACCCAATATAGAACTCCATCAATGACTTTCATTATCTTTCAGCAGCTGCACAAAATTCAAACTTTCCTGGAATAGAACAGTAGATCTACAGATAAAGTAGGTTGATCCAAGGTTTTCTTCATAGTTAGAACTTTTGAAATATGACATCCTTCATCCGCCTTTCGCATTCATACAACCTGATGCCATAATAAAACAATCACCAGGTTAGACCAGTTTGCCCCATCTAAAAAAATATAAATCAAGTCATTACAAATTTGAACTGAATTATACGATTTACTGATCAAACTCTTTTCAAAAATACGATTCGGATCACAGAGACAAACAACAGACAAAAACAAATTGTTATTAGGTTGAAAGCAAGAGCGCAAAAATGATAAACCTCATGAAAAAAAGTAAAATTTCAATTAAGTAGTTGAGTGAGTAGAGTAGTTGAAAAAACATCTATAAAATTTAAGTTTAGAGCAGTGGTTTTTCACCTTTTTGGTGGAGGGGGTCTATAGAAACGTTGCTGATTGAAGCTTTTTTCCACTAGAGCTCTGATATGAGGCGAACTACAGCTCACTTGTCAGATATAGCAATGGTTCCTGGACCTTTTTTCACACGACCCAAATTTTTATACCATCTAAGACTACAAGTACTCCTGTATATTGACTGCAAGTGGATGTGGACGGTACACATCAGTCCAAAAATATATGACCGAGTACGGCAATGCATACGTGTATCCACAAAATATTTTATGGTGTTTTGCGTTGAAATACGATTTTACAGACTTTGGGCTTTTATTTTATGCAAATTACTTAATTATTATATTACTTAATTTTATTTCAGAATATATTGGATATTTTATATTCGAAAATAATAATTTAGAATGTATCGGAAATAGTAGATTATTCAGGTATACAGGTATATGAATTGATTTCAAAGAGTCTGAAGATACTATACTAACCTTTACTATGAATATGATGACTAGAAAATATGGCATCAACATTGAATCTTGTACATTTCCGACAACATATTTAGTAAAAATAGTCGAAACGTGAGCACAGTATACATGAGTAATGTGATGTTATGTGAACTCAGAAGTTTAAGGCTGATGACTATCAGTAACTGGCACCAGAGTCTGCAATATGTATCGAATATAAATTGTTTTGGTAAGGAAGGCATTAATGAAATAAGGCAATAAGGCGTCAATTTACAGACAGTTCGCCATGCTTTTATGGTCAAAACCATATTATTGTGTTTGTTATCACCTCAATATCACCACCAACATAATTTACCACAGTCATACTTTCAATCATGTTTAGGATACTTGATTGAAGTTGGTCAGTGCTGATAATAATGCTCATTTCTGTATAGATTCGGTATAATTGAGATATGTAAATAGAACTAGACAAAATGAAATATTTAAAATACATGATTTGTTGCTGGTAATAAAGACTTGCCAATTGTGGTAGCGTTGAAAAAATGCGGCATAGTGATATATCAGACTGATATTCATTCTTCGACTGAAGAAAACTATCATTAGCGAATGCTGCATTTATGCAAGAAAACTGTAGATTGTAATCCAATGAGATTGGAACGTATTTTCTTTTATCACTCAAGCCCCTTATGAGATAAAACTTCATTTACATTCTTATTGAAAGTCAAACACTCCATTTTAGGAGAAAATCAACTTCGGCGTATGCAAGTCTCCTTTAATTTGTAGTGCTTAAAATAATCAACTAAGTGCATTATACACGTGTCAGAAATTTTAAATTTCAACTCCCAGCTCTAGAGAATTCAAAACCGGGCTCTGTTTAAAAATTTTGAGAATACGAGTCAACTACACAGCCCTATTGAATACTAGAGTCCAGAAATTTTGGGTCCAAGACAAATATTATCTGCAGTGTAAAAAATTTGGAGACTAAACTATATCATCAATATTAAATTCACACCAATTCAAACATAATTCTATGTTTAAGTGGCTTTTCATACAGAATCTTTTTGAAGCAAGAGATGCAATGTATCCTAAACAACTTTCCAGCTTTATAAATGTTTGGATAGAAGAATAGTTTGGTCACAGAAGTATCAGATAGACAGATATCAAACAGAGAGTAATACATAGATAATCAAACAAAGAAAAGTTATTTTAGTTACCTGTAATTCAATAAATGCTGTACTGTAATGTATTGCAAACAGAAATATTGCAATTACTGGATAGACAATCATGTCTGACTGAAGACGTTCTCACTAAAAATAGGAAAAAATGAAGTTTTAAATAGGTTTTAAAAATCCAAAACGGAATCTTATATTGTACGAAAGTGATTCCCGTTTATAATAACATTTGTCACGATAAATCAATGTTTCCTAAAGCATTATTATTCATCCGTACACATTAAGAACTACAGGCAGTAATAAAATAATAACAATATCAACATTAAGATTAAGGTTACTAAGAGTTGCATATCTGACGATATTGGACATTTAACTGGTGTATAATTGTCAGTGGTTCCCAATCTGGGTGTCGCATTTTTTGAGGGGGTCGCGGGATAACATAATTTAATGTGCAACTTTTTTCTATAAAATCTCGATGAAAAAAATAAATTTGTATATAACCGGAAAAATTATAAACGAGAAACAATGGAAACCAATATTTGAGGCTTTGGGTTGACTAATTCCAAACTAAGGTCTCCCACTTCAGAACACTCTTACCAATGTGATATATTATCTGTTGACACTACAGCATGCATTTTAATTTTGACTATGAGTTTGTGGTTCAGTACCCTTTCATTGACTTCCCCATTTACCTATTTTGGAACCCGTCCTCTCTCTCTACGAATTCTATATTATTTATTGAATCTATAATGAGCCGCTTTCCAGTCCCATTTTTGTACAGTTTACGTGATTTATCATAATAAACTGAATATTTGTGCTACACAATTCGAAGTGCTTACTATATATATAAAAAAGCAAATTTCCTCCCTTGGGCAGAATTCTTCCCCGATTGGGAAGCATTGCGATAGGTGTCTCATTTTACCACTTGTGCGTTGGAGTATTATTCGACAAGAAACTTAGCAGTCGCGGCAAAAAAATTTTGTAGACATGGCAGCGTCAAAAATTGAGTATGTTCCTCATTTTTTTTTTTCAATTTCAAGTGTTGCGTGAAAATTGCGCAACTGTAAAGGCCCTCTCGTTCATCTTCTACTATCAAGTCAGGCAAACTTTCTATGAAATGAGTAACAAGAAAGTACAGAGTTATGCATTTTCATGAGCGTATTTTTAGCTACCACTCTGGTCAATTTTGACTCCCGTTATTTTCAGTTTTCAGTAAATCAGTTTGATAAATTAGGTACCGGTAGGTCTTGTAAATTGCCCTAATATCCGGAAATACTGTACTCATCAAATAGTACTGATAGTGCAATTTCTATTTTGGGGATAACAGGGTAATTCAATAAATGATAGTATTTGAATTGATTTGAGGATAACTATTTTGCAGAAAACAATAAAGCTTAACATCCTCTCTTTTGTATGGCATACTAATTTAAAATCAGCATATATTGTGAAAGGGTGCGGTAAGCTAAAAAACATGAGTTTTTTCCTGAAAAATTTGGTGCCGCACGAACAAAAAGTTTGGAAACCGCTGATATAAACAGTAAATAGGCAATTATAAAACTGGCAAAACAAAATGGTCTTCGAGGTGTAGTAGCAAACCTAATGTATATTTGATAATTTATAAGCAAGATACATATATTAATTTAGACTCTCGGATTTGAAATTAAACTTGCGGACCCTTGCGGACTGTATTGGCAGAATCTTTGAGTGCCACGGAGCTAATGTGGAGAACCATTGCTCTATTAATTATGCCGGCACCATAGGTTGTAGACCTCTGGTTCGAACCCATCCGCGTTTGAATTAAATTAGAACTTACTTTGGCTCTCAATTACAAATTTGTTGAATTGTCTATCAAATAATGACTGTGGAATCAATGCTTTTTCAGTTTCTTTCAGCAATTACAAATTCATGTCTTCACCAAAAGTTTGAAATTTTGACTCTTTACTCCAATATCAGTAAAATCATGTCACTCTCTAGAATCCGTCATCAAATACTAAATATAAATTACCTTCCCATCGCCATATCATCACACAAGGTATTTTGTAATGAACAAGTCAGATGTTCATAAAATGTTGAGTTGAGGTTATTATCATCCGATCATGGTCTTCTGTCTATCTGGGCTGCTACTCTTCTGTTAGAATGGCCCACTCTCTTTGTACTAAAAAATAAATCAACTGTGAGCATAAAATGTAGAAGGGTAATGAGATCTTGAGTAATAGTGAAGACTTTTTCAGCTAGTGCTCTGAAATGAAGCGATAACTACTGCCCACTTGTCATATATGACCGATACCAGCACCTAGGTATTGCATTATCGTGTCTTGCATTAATAAGACTCTAAAACATTGGTTCTCAAACCTTTAAAATCGCACCTCATTTATAAAATTCGTCAAGTCTTCTGTCAAACTCAAAAATAACAAGATAACACATTGAAAATATGTGGATAGAACGTAAATATCGAAATCTAACAAATATATTCATTTTTAATTACCGTATATAATTGCATATAAGCCGAGTTACTTTTCATAAACTAATACCGCAAACCTAAACTGAATGATATTATCATCAATGGCGCCAGGCTAACAAATAACATCGGCCATAGATACTAAATAATATTTAAGAGCTATTTCATAGGCTGAAAATGCAAAGATTTCCCGGTATGCTCGGTCACTATTGATGAAAACAATGAATTACGACACAATTTGCTTCTAAATTTATTGTCGTGGTCACCCATGATATCTTGACTATGTTAAAAATACAAAAATAATTGTAAAATATTTTCAATCAAAAACATCCTCGATGTGTTGTAAGTACTTCAAGTCGGTGCTCATTTAAATCCTCTCATGTCGACAGTAATTTAGTCGTGCCGTAAGGGGCTGTCTTCGAATACGAATACGATTAAACATAAAAATCGAAAAATGTTCTCAATCAAAATGTGTGTGCAATATGCCCTATTAATATAAACACTGAAAACGATACTAGAAGATAGCGAATAGCAATATTTGAATATTAAATTTGAATTGAACATCATCGACTGTAATAGTTGCTTACAGCATGTTACGATTTGGAGAGTCGGCTTATACGCAAATTTTTATAAATTTACTATTTTAATAAAGTCGTTTTTAGAAGGTCGGCTTATACGTGAGATTGGCTCATAAGTGAGGCTATACAGTAGCTGCACTCCAACTAACCTCTAGCGGGGCACTCCCAACTGTTTGAGAACCACTGCTTTTAAATACCATAGCAATCTACGGACATAATATGTGTGGTAAACTGCCCGATTATAATTAATTTTTCATGCATATTTTTGCCATTCTGCGAAGTTATTATTTATTAATAAGCTACAAAGATCCGTGAAGAATCCCAAGAAATGTTTTTCATTCAATTAAGTATGATAATAATTGATTGAATATACTTAATAACATTGGTTAGCTTAATAATAGGTCCATCATAGTTAGGGATGGGCAATTCAGAATACCGAATCCGGAGGATTAGAATTTAGCAGGATCTGACAATAGGTTGCGGTTTCTGCCTCTTCATCACCACGCGTCAATTTTTTTATTTCAGGTTTCTAATTTAATATTCAAATATGAGCGTTTTCTCCCACGTGGAAATCACTGGTTTGATATTACTTGCATACCTTTGCGAAAAAAAAAAAAATGTGAAATCAGCAAACATGGTAATCTCAAGTGGCATATTCAGAACAGCAGCGACTTAGTGGCGATATTCTGATAACGTGATTGCAGCAATCTTTATTAATATTTTATAGAAATGCCTTGCTTTATTTTACATTATATTATGACCTGTGAGTTTTCCCAAAATATGATGTAAACCAAAAGCCAGGCGGTAAATGTTACAATATTATTTGCGATTAGTTTAGATCAAATATTAAATATTATTATTACTTTTAGGACACCAATTTCCAAGATACAAATTCCAAAGTTGTATAGCAAAACATGGCAATTTGTCAAATTTACTCTTCACTAAATAAATATAACTTATACCTTTTCTTGCTTCGTGGCAAATAATTTTGATAATGATAGTTAAAAGTATCGATTTTTACTAGGATGATTTTCTGTTGCGCAAAATATTCAAATATTCAAAAAGTCTCGCAAGGATGTTTTAGAAGATTCAGCTTGTGTAAAAGTTCCGCTCAAATTCAATTCTCACAAGAAATTGGGCAATTTATGTCTTCATGTCCTTGAGTAAGATTAGACTAGGGCCTATAGTTAGACCAACCATACATCCCGGTTTAAACGTCTGTCTCGGTGTCCCGTCCCGGCTAGCAAAATGTCCCGGAATTTTACTTTAGTGAAATTTTCAAAATTAACTCCGACCTTATGCAAAATTATGAATAATTCCGTCCCAAAAGGCATAACTTTAACTCGAGGCTTATATCTTAATTTTTTAGCTTATTAGGTTGAGTAAAATATCGCGCATAGCTTTAGAAATCCTTTGGCTAGGGAATAATGAGTGACGTTCATTTCGTCATTATTCTATTGACTCCAATGAAACTACAGCAATTGCTGCATCAGAAGCCTTATTATGCTTGGAGTTGGAGAAGGCATAATAACTTTCATTTGGTTTTGTTTGAGTCATATTATGCTGAAAGTAATCTAGAACTTGAGATTCTGTAGAGTAATGCAATATTAAAGCTTATAGATATAAATATGGAATAAAAATTTGCAAAGCTCAGGCCGCCGGCCTTTCGTCCAGTTATTTCATTCATAGTTTTGAGTTTGTCCCGGATTATGCCCAAGAAATTAATATTATGGTAAGTCTACCTATAGTGCTAGTATTGGTACATCGGGTGGGTCTCGTGTAGTTTCTTACCTAACATACTTTTAGTGGGCGTAGCATCACAATTTTTTGACATGTCAATCCTAACCCCCACCAGACTATGCCATCCAAAAATTACATCACTACGACGTCACAATCACGTCATAGAGCTTGTTAAATATACGTAATATCGCCCGAAATGGTATCGGCGCCGACGATAAAGAACTTCTAACGTCAGCGACTCTCTTATATTGGAATCGTCGCGACGTAAAAACGAGAGAAATAGCCGGTCGATTTCGGGTGCGCAGACGTGCGCGTCTTGGATGACAGTTCGTATAGTTTGAAGGTCTCTATTACGTCACTGTGACGTCGTAGAGACGTAATATTTGGATGGCGTAGTCCGGCGGGGGTTAGGATTGACACATGAAAAAATTGTTGCGCTATGCCCGCTAGAAGTATGTTAGGCAGGAAACTACATGAGACCCCATCGGGTCTGGTAGGTATAGTTTAGTACCACATGTACTTCTAGTTGACCTGGCTCAACAATTTTTGCATATGTCAATCCTAACCCCGACCTGACTACGTCACCGAAAAATTACGTCATTTCGACGTCACAGTGGCGTAATAAGGCCCACCGAAGTATGCTGATGGTCGTCCAAAACGCGCAGACGATCACCCGAAATCGAGCAAGTAATCTCTCCCGTTTTCTTGTCACAACGATCACGATAGGAGAGAGATCGCCGGCTTTAACAAGTTCGTTATCGGCGGCGCAGATGACATTTCGGGCGATCGTAATTATACTTTGGCAATCCCTATGACGTGATGGTGACGTCGGAGTGACGTAATTTTTGGATGGCATAGTCAAGTGGGGGTTAGGAATAGCATATGCAAAATTCGTTATGCTACGGTACGCCCACCGGAAGTACTTGTGGTACTAAACTATACTAGACCCGGTACATCTTGGAGGTATTTGTAGACCATTAGCTTGTCTTCGCTGGTATCAGCTTGATATTAGGCCATTCGTTTGACTAACCTGGCTCAAGGAATCCATATTTCCAGTCTCGACGTCGCCTACAATTATTTTCCCATTTGTTTCTTCTGCCGGCATACCGTATGTTGATAGTTTCAATAGTTGCAATGTTTTGGCATTCCCGAGCCGAGCGACCATTCATTTATTAGCAGAAGGCAACAGCCTAGCCGAGGGCGAGGGTCACGCAGAACCGCTGTAAGATCGCAGGCGACGTTGATCGAGGATGGCGCCAATTTACATCGTTGCGCAATCTAGGTATAGAGGACTTGCACGGGTCACGTGACTTTGTTTACTAGACGGCAAAAAAACAAAAACGTCCATTTGGCTCCTGTCAGTTGCAAGTCGGATTATACGTTTCCGTTTTGTTTGGCTGTTGAAAATGGTTATTTCGTATTGTTCCGTTGACTGTACGTATAGTATAGACAACGAAATGGATCTTCAGTTATATTCCACTGTTTTGAAAAGATCCGGAACGTCGCGCAATGTAGATATCAACTATTGGCAGGACTGCTTGGTGTCAAGTCCAGAAGTCATCTCGATTGTGTTTCACTGTTTGCGGACAGCACTTCGGTGATGGTGAGTGATGCCGATAATAGGATAAAAAAAATTTGGCTCGCCAAAAGGGAGAACCGGAAAAATCGTGAAAAAACAAAACAGCAATGCTCAATAATGTGAGGACAAACATTAAAACGAAGTGTTATCAAATCTTTCACAGTAACGGTAATCTCATTTAATAAAAAAAACTCCCGATTTCGCTGACCGCCAGATCGCCTAAATGTGATCGCCGAACCACCATGCTACGATGCGCAATTTTTTAATTTTGATGACGTCATCATATATAACTTTGAAGTGAAAAACAAATCTCGTAGGGCCTACATAAATGTTTGAAATAAATAAAAGTAATAACCTTCTAGCAGCAGCAACACTCTTTAATCATTGAAAATTTCAGAGCAAATGATTATGTATTTAAAGAGAAAAGCTATTGAAAAAAATTTGGAGATGGAGATTGCAAAATCATTTCTATAATTTTCCTCAGCGCCTCGTCGCCAATGATCGCACAGTAGTTTTCAAATTTGTCAAACAGAACGCGCAGTTCTGCAATAAATTAAAAAAAAATTAAACATCGATATCCACCAGAGCGCAAGACTTGATACACGCGTGATTAAAAGAACCGACATTTGTATGTGGAATGCCGAAATAATCACGCCATAATCGTGAAACATACTTTAGCGGAAGTGGTTCCCAGACTTTTTAGAGTTGGGACCCACTATTTATTACCAAAGCTTATGGCGACCCACTTAACTTTAATTTAATTTTAATTTAACAGAACACAGCAATGGCTAATCATCGCAAAACTACCGTGTTTCCTCGAAATGAAGACATGGCCTGAAAATAAGATAATAATTTGAATTTTTAAAATGATTTCAGAATGACCCTACCCTTAATATAAATTTAACCAGTATAATTAACCAAAGCTCTCTACATCTTTTCACGACCAACTAAGATTCCTTTTGCGACCCACCAGTGGTTCGCGACCCATAGTTTGGGAACCGCTAAAGTTTAGCCTATATAAAATACGGTACTAAAATTTAAACATTTAAAAATGTTGGCTTATGAACTCATTTAAGTGCGGGCTGAACGCGGCCCGTGCATGGGGCGTTGGTTGGACAGCCCAAACTATGTTTTTTTATTCCTCTTCGTTTTCTTTTAGATATATTCTATATGCGGTTATAATTTCGCAATTTTTAGCGTTTGCTAAGACATAGGTTTGGTATGACGTCATAATGATTCTAACAAAACATATGAATTGTGTTCTTTTATTCAGATAACAAGCGATTCACGCTCATTTACAAACATTCCTTGAAATGTGGAGCATGAGAAATTGACACGAAGCTCAAATACCTTTAGTTTAGAGAGAAGAAAACCAGAAATTAAAAGGTTAATGGAAGATGTGAGTTTAGCTTTCTGTGTAGACTTTCGTAAGGGTGATGAAGGAAGCTTTTGATCCTTCCCTAGAAACATTAGCAATGTTTCATTTCATTTGGAATACTTGAACACTTGCTCATTCTTCTGTTTTGCACGTTAGTATATTCTTCAGATTCAATATTCTAGAAATGTTTCCGACTATTCAAAAGAAAAAGGAAAATTTACATTCGTAGCTGATTATTATTAGTTGGAGATCTTTGACAACGCGGCACAATAAACAACAAGTCCTGTCACGAAGTTAACGATTCGTTTCTGAATCAGTTACCAGTGTTTGATATTAGAGAGCAAAGTGCATATTGCCTGTGCCTTAATGAAATTCATCTTAGAATCGGTGTAGTTTGTTCAGAACAGTCAACACGATGGAACTTGGAATAGAATCAGGAACATGGCATCTGCTGAAAACAATGAACATAAACTAAATATTCCATACGGCAAGACAATTTTGCAATATCATAATATCACAACTCTCTAATTTTTAAATCAATCAGCACGATATAGATTAAAAACATACAAAATTTACCAGTATATATATACCCAATGTTTCGACTTTCTAAGTAACACAATCAAATGAAATATTCTCTAAAGCAGGGTCGGCCAACCTTTTTCGTCAAAGGGCCACATGTAGTTCCATGGTAGTTATGTTCTGGTTTTGCTACACAAACTACAGGTTAATGAACAAACAAACAATACCCTCACACCAAACTTTCACAAATATTAGAATAATGAAACTGTTGTTTCCCAACCATTGATGGGGCGCCATCAGTGGTTATTCCCGAAAGTTTCGCCAAAGGCAAGCGAAGATGCTTGATCATTTTTATCATAGCTCCCAACAAATCAATGCCTCCAGTCGTGGCTTAATAGGGACAATGACTGCGAGCTCTTTGGTAATTTAAAATCATCATTAACTCCCCGCAAGAAGATCGCCAAGTTGTCAACTGAGCAGGAAACTTGATGTCAGTGCTTTTGCCAAGCGCCAAGGAATACGATGAAAATTTTCCCGCTTTTGCAATTAAAGTTTCCGCTATAGATTTCCCAGGCTCTTCAACACGACGAGTTATGGTCTGTCTTGACAGGCTATTTTTGCAAAAACCTCTTTTATTTCTGGACGTAAAACATTGACAACCCAAACAATACATAATATACATTCCTTAGATTGTTTTGCCATATCATCATATAGAGTTGTAAAAGACCAAGAGTTTAAGCGACTATGGCACCTTTATGTATCGATATCTCCTCCCAGTTGGTTTCGATTCAAAATGACACTCATGGCACGTTTGAAAGGGCTGGCAGAGCGCATTTTAGAAAAATAAAAAAATCGTTTGTATCACATCTTCACTCAATATTTTTTATTCAATTCTGGAAAATACAGCACGGGCCATTCTAAATGCTACCGCGGGCCACGGGTTGGACGACCCTGCTCTAAAGTAAGTAAAATCCAATTTTCATGACTATAATATTAAAGCAGTAGTCATTGTGCTAATTTGACAGTAATACTGCCACAAACTATATTTATATTACACTTGAGAACCTCAATTCTTATTGTTATTTCCAACAGATCCATAACGAGCACTACCAACAATACAGAACCTGTAAACACTGATTCACACCGAATACTGAGCTAGACTGAGACAAGACATCCAACCATTGCGCTTCCAATTTACTGATTATCTTAATAAATCGAGAGACTCACAACATACCATTGTGTAGTACGTCTGACGCGCCTTCGTTGTTTACCTAAAAACGTCAAAATTTGCCCTGGCCAACATTCCGATGGAACAGTTACAGCCTATAATTTATAGGGTAAATCAGGGTGGACCAAACCGCGGCCCGAGCACACATTCCCTGCGCCCCGCAGAAAAATTTTAGCGTGTACTGAACCATTGGTAGGTATGAGGAAAGATACCAAAAATACCACGATATTTCTTAAGAAGCAAATGAATAAACTCGCATTGTTTTATCACTTTTGTGTTTTTTCCTACTGCGGCCCGTAAGACATCGTCAAACATTTTCGCGTCCCGGCAACTTTGGACCACCCTAGGGTAGATCTTATATAACGAATTCTGCAATTAGTAGAAACAAAAATGAATGAAGCCTCGATAAAACATGTAGGGAAATCGATTTTCAATACGATTCCAGAAAATCTGTGGATTCCACACATATAAAAATTTAGATTCAAAGCTCGCTCTATCCCAATCGCTAAGACAAGTAGTAATTTCACAACGTATTTATATATCACAGAGTTGGTTTAGGATTAAATGTAATTACTTTAAGCCACATAACATGTATTTGGAAGATTGCCAATCATATCTCCCTGTCCCTTATTTTTCTTTTATAGTGCGAGAAAATTCCATTTGTACAGGCATTCAGTGAACGAGAGTAAACTTTTTTCCTATCCTAGGTAACATTCGGGACACGCGAAAGACCACTCATTTAACCTTATTTCTTGACACGTGTGGATACCAAGAGATAACCACAAAAGACTTCTAAGAGAATGATAAACGCAACAAAATATGTGGATAATAAAATATGTAAATTTAGCGTTCTTTGACTTGTCAAATAATGGCACCATGATCTTCAAACCTCCCTTTCACACTAAAATCATAAAATCAAACATTTCGTACAGTACATACCGGCCCCGGTAATTTTATGAACTGTTTTTTGGATAACATAGGGAAATGATTTTCAAAAAAAAAAGAAATGTTTGCTCAACTTCCAAAAACAATTGATAAAATAAATACAGTAACAAAACCAATGAAGATAAGCAAATTGCCAATGCAAGAAATTCAAAAAAGGATAGAACCAAAAACTAGCCCCCACTCAAATATAATTCGAATTATACACCTAATATTCCCATAGTGAGAATGTATGTGTGACTGTGTATGTGTAGTGTGGATGCTATTTATGTAGTGTGTATTTTGTGCGTAAATGTACTCAAAAAGCGTAGACAGAGCTTCATTATGTCGCGCATATAAGTAGAATTGGATATGCACACTTTCACTTTTCACTCCTTGATCATCAGGGTGACAAGATCTCCAACTTCAAAGTTGCGTTGAATCTTGAGTCGGCACTGTAATTGGGGAAGATATTCGTTTGTCAAGCGATGACAAAATAAATCATGTAATCACTGAACATGTCTGTATTCCTCTTCTGTATTCATGTGCTCGAAGAACAAATCAGGTGGCAAAGACGGTTCTAATCTATTCATCAAAATTGAGTTTGGAGAAAAGGGCATTCAAGTCTTTCGGATCGTCGCACGGTGGTGTGAGTGGACTTTATTTTTTGACGCGTGTGGATTCCAAGAAATTCCTTCAACGAGAATGATAATAGCAACAAAATGTGGGGATAATAAATAATGTGAGTTCAGCTTTCTGTGACTTCTCAAATACTGGCTATGTGATCTTCAAATCTTCCTTTCGTATTAGCCGATTCTTCAGGACTCTAGCAAATGCAATATTTGTGCATACTCTACATCTTTCTATCTGCTTCTACCTAGTTACTTCTCAGTGGTGTCGATTTGAAACCGGAAAAGTCACAACCGTTGGTTACAGGGAAATTAATGAGTAAACCAGCGTTATGTTGCTTTAGTCAAATGTAAGTTGTATGTTCTTGAAGTTGTGGGCAACAGTTATAAATATACCACTGCCTATTTCGAGTTTACAGCTATCATCAGTTTTGTGCGAATCGGTTCTATTACAATATTTCCAGGATGTAAATTATTTATTTCTGCATGTTGCAATTTCAAGATTGGGAAAAGTGACAATAGCACAGCAACTAAACGCCAGTTCTTTTTTAATGAGCAATTCGAGAGTCCTGCTGCACGCTTACACAAATGTATTTCTGTAACCTTTTGTCTGACCAAAGTCAGACAAGCAGTTTACAACAATCAACTTTTTTATTATTCAGGGCTAGGCTTTTATTAGTTTTAAAATGCATTCTCATTCTATTTTATGACGTCATAATGGATGTTACAAAGCATTTAAATTTTGTTCTTTTAATTCAGATAAAAAGCGATACAGGCAACGTCCGCACATTTACCCACATTACTTGAAAATTATGGAGGATAAAAATCAACTCAAATATCTTCAGAGAAGAGGAGATTGGCAGAAATCAAAGGGTTAAACAGGTGATGTAAGTTTAGCTTTCTGCTTAGATTGTTTTGTAAATTTTGTAACAGTATTTCATTTCATTTAGAATAACTGAATATTTGAACACATGCTCAAAACATCTGTTCGTGGAACAGCTATCGCTGTGCTTGGTTGATTCTATGCTATATTGCTTCCATGACTACCTTGCCTAATGCGAGTAGCTCAGATTATCTATTAACCATTCTCGTTTTTTTAGCAGTGTTTCTTAACATGGGTTCGATCCAACCTCATGGGTTCTGTAGGGCTGTTTAATTGGGTCGACGAAGGTGCTGGTTTGAAACATTTGTATTTCATGGACTTCTTTCTATTCTACCTATATCAAAGTTATACCTTTATCTCAGGTATCGCTGCTCGATAACCAGCATTGTTTTTTTCGCGTCACCCTCCACCATGAAATTCCTTTTTTGTGTTTTTTTCTAGTTTTGTTTGTATTAATTATATGTTCATTTTGGTGAAAAATGAACTTCTGACTGGCTGAATGATGGAGTATTTGTGTTACAATGTTTTGTAAACATACCTACAGTTTTCTGCAGATATTGCAACTTATAAAATAGCTTAACTATTTGCTGTTATTCAACAGTAATGCAACGACGTCATACTGTATCAATTGAAGACTTTTGCATCCTTTCGAGCTTTCTACAAAATTAACTTTAACCGTTCAATCCAAGAAGCAGTTGACGCGTGGATTGTTCACCTGGAACCAAACTAGTCTGGTAAATTTTTTGATAATGTACACAGCAGTGTTCACTATTAGCGCACTTTTTTGCGAAAATTGCGAAACACTTTCGCAACTTTTTTTAGGGACTGCGAAATAGCACTTTTTTCCGATTTTGAAGAGAAAAAGCACTTTTTTCCGATTTTGAATGGAATAAAAATTCAAAGTTAACAAATATTTTCGAGTATTAGGTTGACAAATAAGTAACATACTAGTACTTTTGTAACTCAATTCTGCATATCATAAAGATATTTATCGGAATTCTAACCTATGAGATGCAGACAAAGGAGATAAAGCTTTTGCATTAACGGCAAAATTCTTGTTTATAATATGATTATTATACAAGCACACCGATTCCGCTTCTCCCGCAAAAAACGCTCCCGGGTGTTTGAAACCAGATGTTGGAATACTAGGCAGTGCGTTTCTTTGAAGGTCATGTGACTATCAATGATATCGATGAATTCAAAATGACTATAAAAGTGTTAGTAACGTGTTATAGTCACTTTGGATGAATTGTGACCAAACTGCACGATTTTCAAATCAGACGAAACTTTTAGCAGCATGTCACAGATTTGCAAAATCACCAAATTCACAAAATACCATTAAGTGCCATTTTATTGTAATCACAATGTTGAAAGGACGTGGCAATGGTGGCATTTTTCGATATTTACACAACTATTTCTCATTGATATGCGAGGACAGGTGGGCGAAATTCAATATTTTTTTGAATCGAATATTTTTAAGGAGTACCGAATAAACATGGTGGAAACATTAAAAAATCGGCAATAAAGCCTTTTTACTGGTTAATTCCTTTGTAATGGCTAATTGTTCTTGTCACCGATCGTTTTGGCGGCGATATCCAGGTTTGGGGTAATCTATATTCCCGCCCTCTCTTTTTTACAAATATGAATTCTTATGGGTTGGCGGTCATCAAAGTTTTATATTTCGGGTTTACCCGTTCGTTCACATCGGCAACAGCTGTTGAAGACATTGAGGACTCAAATTAACAATTGCGTTGGCTTTAATATTACCTATCAAGATTTGTAAATTTACCGTCCCAATTTTATGGGAATGGTAATATTATTGTCCATACCGTGATGCAGATATTTATTAAGACGATAATTAACTTTGTCATGTATTTCTATGGTGATAAACTTCGCAAACCTGAAATTGTGCCAATCCTGAATGTTGATTTAAAATAGTGATTGAATAATTCGGCAATAAAGGCATTTCTGCGTGGTCATAAGACGAGATGGCGTTAATAATGAACAGCACTTCTTTCACAGGATATTTTACGTATGCGACTTGATGCTAAAAAGATTGGGCTCGAGTGCTCGAGTGCCTAATAGAGGTCAGGCGCTAATTGTAACTAATTCCCTCAAGTTTCAGCGTGTTTTCAACAAAACAATACCCCAGGCGATAATTATAGCTGAAAAGTTACCGAGCAATTCACAATTTTATTTATGGAATTTGCAAATGCACCAGTTTCTTGACGATTTTGATATTGTCACGCCCTAATTATTAGTGCAAAAAATACTCCCATTCTTCCGCGGCGGTTTGACGGGTTCTTTGTTCTATTCTTCAGAAAGTTCTGACACGGGGATATAGAATACTGAATCCGGAGGGTTGAATCCCTGTCCACTTACTGGTGATTTTCCGTTTTGAAATGCGTGAAACATTCTTTATTTTAAATTAAATGGCGTTTCGCGGGCTAGAGTTCTCCCCGAAAATGATGTGTTCCAGACCTTAGTTAGACGATAGATAAAACATTAGATTATTAATTTTCGTGACGCCCCGTTTTCGAAAATACAAAGTTATATCGCAAAAAAGCGTTATGATACATTTGGAATGAAACATTATTTATCGTTAATTCAGATCATATTTTACTCTTCATGACACCCGGTATCCGAAAATACAGTTGTATCTCGAAAAATGTGTTTTGTTACATTTAAAATAAAACATTTTTGCGATTAATTTAGATCATATTTTACTTTTCAGGACACCCGTTTTCGAAAATACAAGGTTATATCGCAAAATGTGTTTTGTTACATTTAAAATAAAACATTTTTGCGATTAATTTAGATCAAATTTTACCTTTTACGGCAACCCGTTTCCGAAAATACAAAGTTATATCACAAAAAATGCGTTTTGTTACATTTATTTTGCATTCCCAATAAAATACATATTTTCTCTAATTAAGGTCGTCGATGAATCTGTTCCTGTCGTTCAAGCTCGACACACGTTTGGACGAGTGTGGGGGCGGTTTTTTGGTCGACGATAAATTAAAAAGTTGCCACACGTTATTTGTATAACGATAGTAACTGAAAATTAAGATTTTATGATAGAAGTGAATTTGTCTCAAGATGGTATTTTACGATTCCTGCCCACAGAAAATAAACACGCTGACAGGCTTGGTTATAATTGATATTCGTTAAAAAAAATTTTACACTATTAATAAACGCACCACACCAATTGCGACCATATAAATTGCAGTCGCATCGGTATGGACTGTATGTTTTTGGCGCTCACACATTAATAATAATTTTCAACAAAACAATACCCCGACGGTCATTAAAGCTGAATTCGTTACCGAATAATTCACAATTTTATTTACGGAATTTGCAATTTCAAGATCTCACTTGACGATTTTGATGATGTCATGCCCTAATTATTTCTGCTTAAATGCCTCAAAATACAACAAATGTAATTCTTTTCGACGATAACAGGCGCAACAATTCGTAAACGAGCCGTTATAACCAAATTCGCGATTGATTTTACCTCTCTCTTGTTTACAATTTTAACATCCCGCCGGCCATGTATGGTCGAATAAAATGTTCACATATTCGAAACATGACTTGGCCAAGGATGGAAGGGATCACTAAAGAGCTAATAGAAAGTACATACGCGAGGGTATGATATTAATACCGAGAACATTTGTGAGCATATCACAGGACTGAAATATTTTGCACCCGGCTGTTTGTTGGCAGAACAACGATACGCTAAAGTTAATTGATCGAATACAGGGAAGTATTTATTTATCATCTCACTTGCGAACATCGAGGTTTTGGCGGAATTGTACGATCATGTTGTCTTTCTTAAATAATAACTTTTTCAATAAATGTTCATTTTACTTTTGCGTCTTTATTATATGTCGGGTTTTCATTTATTTTAAATTCGAAATTGTCCGAAATACTCCCAACAGGTGTATAAGTACAATAATATTAGTACTTACCAAAGTACTTACCAGGGAAGTTTAATACCCACGATGTGTAAAGGGCGTCGTAACTCCCGTTTATTAATTATAAATTATTTTTCATTCTGCTTAAAAAACAACGGCAGCATCTCACTTAACTCTCGCGACCAAATCTCTTTTGTTTTGTATGGCATCGTCTTGGCGATGATTTTATTGCCGACTTAATTTTAATTGTGTTTTAGGATAAGTTATTTTCTGTTTGTTGGTTTCTAAATTTTACAAACTTGGGTAGCAATTACTATTAATGTGAGATTTGTGCATATGAACGATTGAATATCGCGACTGGATGTCCGATATCTGAGAATGCGTGATTCTCTTTCAACATTAATTTTCAGAATATCAGCGTTCATGTGGTCGAATAAAAATTATTTATCAAATGGATTGGTATTTCGAGACACTGTCAAAATTATTTGGGATCCACTATCATATCATTCGTTTATTTTTTTTATTCATGTTTTTCTCAAGAATCACCGTCCTTATATTTAGTGTACCTTCGCAAAAGAAAACTCTTTGGTGTCATCGTTCCTATTAGTGTAATTGAAATATATGGAAACCTCGCAAGTGGCGTTGTGATGCGAATATTTGATACTAGGTCAGCAGCATTACAAAGAGTGCTATTTATGAAAGCTGAAAGTACGTGACATTACTGAACATTTTGTCAATATATGATGTTTTCTGCCCGATTTAAACTAACTCGCACGCAAACCAAGGCATGTCGACATTTAAAAATTACTTGTCTTTGGGTAAGCTCTGAAATAGTATAATATAATTGTAAATGAGGAATTAGGTCACGCTAGCTCACGAAAGGGAGGATTTTCAAAGTGATCTTGTGTAATATTTCGGAGAAAAAAGTTTAAAAGGAAAGTAGGTCAACCTATCTCCTAAAACAGGGGAGTATCCTGCGTAATATTTCGGAGAGAACGTAGGTTAACCTATCTTTTAAAACAGCGGGTGGCGACTTTCAAAGTGGTTCAAAATCACAAATTAATAACTATCAGATTAGGTTTAGGGATAAATCGAAAAGTTGAATTTCCAGCGCACCTAACCCTAATTAGGCTATTTATATTTGGGGGATTATTTTGCACGGGATTTGTACAAACGATCCACCCTGTAACTAATATGGTTTCCAGCCTGCCTCGTGTCTGTTAGATGGAAGGAGTAACAAATGTGAAAGTCTTTGCTGTTTAGGCTAGTAAGCAACTGACACCGTGATACATTGCATGAAAGTTTTGTCCGCGGCAGGTGTTAGCAGATGTTATTTCGTTGCCGATGAATTCCCTTGTTTTAATTAAACATGAATTCGCTTAAAGGGAACTTGGTTAACGAAAAGGCTTCTCTTTAATTCATAATATTAACCGGAGGAGCGCTTTTTCGAGTATCTGTGCCGTTTTAAATGGGTTATATGAAAGGCTAGGGCACATAACTTGTGAAAATCGGCAAAAGCACTTTCGCACTTTTTTTTTCGACTGCGAAGCACTTTCGCACTCATAATTTGCTTGGAGTTAACACTGGTACACAGTTGTATTGACGACGACGGTTCACATATGCTTCGGCTATTCGCGTCCTTGACGGGGTAGCAAACGACATGTCGACGGCCCAGGTACGATGGTGAGTAATTACGTAGTTGCAATGAGTAAATGTGGCAAAGATTCAGGAATTCAGTAGCCGCAAAATATCCGATTTTAAGTCATACTTTCAAGCATCCACAAAAACGTAGTTGCTTCTGCAATTGTTTACATTCTTTAAATGTACATGTCCAATGACGTAAAAAGAATTAATTTTCACTAGAATTAAGTTCATGTTTCAATTGTCTCGAACTTGGACAGTTTGCCTTTTGGTGTAAATTTTATAACATGTGTCGCGCTTGTTCGGGTAAGCATTATTCAGTGATCCATGGCCTGAGGATCTTTACAAGAAGATCAAATGCTAACAACCATCGCAATGTCTCTACTCGTAAAACAGCGTTGTCAATGCAAATGTTTCAGACGTGGTGTCCAATTTCAGCCTTTGCCAGTTGTAGTAAAAGGTCTGTGGGCTTTTCTGAATACTTTATCGCTATGCTAGACTTTGCTATTCAAATCTCAATTATATATACATCATCAATCGAAACGAAGACTTGGTCTAATAAAAATAAATCGTACCTGTGATACCATTGACACTTTATGTAACAAAGGCTTTTCACAAATAGCAGAGTTAGTAAAATTGTAGGTGGAATCTGGTTATGAAGAATATTGGCATTAAACAACGTGTTTGCGATGGAGTCACGCATACAACATTCAGCTAGAATGTTTAAAAGAGATCAATATATGCCTCGCCTCGCTTGCAGGATATTCCGTTGGCCGATATTGAAGCGAATCAAGCTATGATTCTAATCGCGGCATAAAATCCCATAGCGCACCCTTCGCAACATGAACCAATACGAATTGAAATTCCTCATGGTTGAACTTGATCGGAAATTTGCGTACAAGTATTGACAATAAGACAATTTCAAATTTCATGCATTGTGGTTTATGTGACCATTATAGTCACGTCGTTCAATTTACCGTGTAGCGAGTCGTTTAATAATAGACGAGAATATTTTCCACGAACAGTAAAATTAAATTATTTTACCGTCCTGATGAATTTGGTTTGATGGAGATGAATGGAAATTGCGAAAAGTCACAAAACGAACACGCAGCTCGAATAAGATTCCAAAGTCTTACAAAACAATTTAAAACAAACAACGATTAAATAAATAATCGCGTCAAGGTGCTTTTTCAATTGCAGAAAAGACCGACAGCTATAAACGTCAATATGAAAGCCATGCTTCATATATTCGATTTTTGGAAGATTATATTAATTCTGCAATTTTTAACTGTTCAAATAATGATTCTTCTTGGAAACAGCCATGTGCGTATAAATCACTGCTCCGTTCTTTCATCGCACAGTAGTTTTCGAATTTGTCAAACAGAATAAATAAATTGAAAAAAAAACTGACATCGATATTCAACAGAGCGCAAGACTTACTATACGCGTGATTGAAAGAAACGACATTTGGATGTCACGCCATAATACGAAACATAGTTTATCCATATATAAAATACGGTACTAAAATTTAAACCTTAAAAAATGTTTGTGTTCTTTTATTCAGATAACAAGCGATTCAGGCCAAGAACGCTCATTTGGAAATATTTCTTAAATATGTGGAGCATGAAAAATCGACTCAAAACTAAAATACCGTTAGCGAGAAGAAAACCAGAAATCAAAAGTTTAATGAAAGATGTGAGTTTAGCTTTCAGTGTATATGATTTTGTAACTTTCGGAAAGATGATGAAGGAAGCTTTTGATCTTTCTCTAGAAACATTAGTAATGTTTCATTTAATTTTGAATACTTGAATACATGCTCATTCTTCTGGTTTTCACGTTAGGATATTCTTCAAATGCAATATTTTAAAAATGTTTCCGAGAAGAAGAAAAATTTACATTCGTGGCTAATTATTAGTGGTTAGAGATCTTCGACAACGCGCCCCCAATAAACAAGTCCTGTCACGAACTAAACGATTTGTTTCTGGACCAGTTACTAGTGTTTGATATTAGAGAGCTAGGGGTTCCAGCATATTATCTGTGCCTTAAAGTGCTATGTCCCAATGAAATTCAACTAAGAATCTGTGAAGTTTGTTCAAAACAAAAACAGTCAACACGGTGGAACTTGGAATAGAATCAGGAACATGGCATCGGCTGAAAACAATAAACAAACTCAATATTTCATATGGATAGACAACTCAATATATTCTCTATATACACAACTCTCTATATTTCAAATCCATCAGCACGATAAAGATTAAACACATACAAAACCTAATTTAGTATATATATACATACGTTATGTCCTGGCTCTACAAGTAACACAACCAAACGAAATATGCTCTGATGTAAATATAATTCAAGTTTTATGACAAAAATATTAAAGCAGTAGTTACTATGTTAGTTTAACTGTAATACTGCCCTGAATTATATTTGTCTTACACTTGAAAACCTCAGTTCTTACAAGAATTTGTAAATTTACAAATTGGTATTTCCAACAGATACATAACGAGTACTACCAACAATACAGAACCTGTAAACACTGATTCACACCGAATACTGAGATAGACTGAGACAAGATATTCAACTATTGCGCTTCCAATTTACCAATTATCCTAATTAATCAACAAACTCAAATCATACCATTGTGTAGTGCGTCAGACGCGCCTTCGCAGTTTACGTAAAAATATCAATATTTACCCTGGCCAACATTCGGATGGAACAGTAACAACCTATGATGATTTAAGAATGCATGTTAGTAGGGATTTCAGGATAGAAGTTACATGAATATGATTAAGTACTGCTTGTACCGAGCTTCATAGGGTAGATCAGGGTGGTCCGAACCGCGGCCCTAGCACACATTCCTTGCGCCCGTAGAACAATTTTAGCGTGTACTAAACCATTGTTAGATAAGTGTATTTATTGGCAGAATATTTCTGAGTTATTTCTGAACTATTCCAACTGTCGCTGATTATTTGGTTTCTGCGAGACTAACTACTTATCCTTCTTCTATGCTTTTGTGCCGGTGGATCCGTATGCATATATTGCAAGGATGCTGTAGCAAGAGTAGAGATAACAATCCTAAGTGATTCAAGAGTCTTGCTGCACACTAACACAAATATATTTCTGTAACGTTTCGTCTGACCAAGGTCAGACTTCTTCAGACATACAACTACCAACTACCATTCAACTACTAGTTGAATTATGTATGTCTGAAGAAGTCTGACCTTGGTCAGACGAAACGTTACAGAAATATATTTGTGTTAGTGTGCAGCAAGACTCTTGAATCACTTAGGATTATTCCAACTGTGATTGGCCTTTTTCCTAATCCCGAGGTCGGGATTGATATTTGATAAAATCACGGATTTTCAATGTTGTATCTATAAACGTCAAGACTCTACCAGGATGGAAATGACTTCGCGTGGTCGGTACGAGGGGAATAAATTGTCTTGTGCAGACATGACCAAGCTGATGAGATGAATCGCGCTTCCATCCAAACATCGTACATGAAGCTCGCCATGACACCGGGGGTGATTAAAATAACATCATATTTTCCATATTTTGATCATATATATATAATATTTTGTTGCACAAATCATCGCGTGAGTCAATGTGCAGAATTTTGTGTACCAGGTTAGGGTTAGGCCATATAATTTTATTCCGATTTTGGGTTCTATTACGAGTTTGGGAATTGTCTGTGTTAGCTGTTAGCCAAGTGAATATCTCCCTGTCCATAGGTTTCAGTCCTTTTACATAAATTGATGTAAAATAGGCGAACAAAATAAGTTACTTCCATATTGGTACACATACTTCTGGAGTGCGGAATTTTGAAATTAAAATAACAAATACATTTAGAAGTTCAACAATTCTCAATTTTGACTTGATTTCCGTCCAGTGGGTGATGGTAAGAATGACGACGAGCCTTGTTGAAAATACTATAAATATATATATATAACATTATTCAGAGTTGTATAAAGAAAATAGAAAATCATATTTTATAAAGTTGGTACTCTGTGCACAACATCAAAATGTGCATACATAATAACCTGATTTCAAGCAAAGTTCGGATGTTCAATACTCAACTTTTTTTTCGTAGGAGTTAATTTAACCATATCTGGTATAATACATTACGATAACTCACGCGATTTTATTCCATAATCTACAAACTTGTAAGCATCTACCCAGAGACGAAATATTCAGCATTCTAAATATGTAGAGAACGATTTCTTACGGAAGGGAGAGGACTGCAAAAACAATATGATTGGTTGGAAATAAGTATGATATTATACGAGAAATTGATCAAATTTGACTCACTTGTAATATCTTTACTAGACGATGATTTTGAATATGGGGATTTCCAAAGACCACAAGTGAATGGTTTTTCGTTAGAAATATAAGCAGTGGGGTTTCTGTCGAATCTCCAATTTCGTCGTGGTTTTTCCGGAGTTCTACATTTCAATAGGACATCGTGTGTAGGGCGCTTAGTTTTCGGCGTTCGTAACAGAAATGTTTCACTTCGTTCATTTGTGTCATCCAGTTCTTCATCATATGATATTTCACCAATGATTCCCAAATCATCATATAACAATTCTTTTTCCTTATCGGCCTCTAGGTTGCACAAATTATTCGTGGAGTCGCTTATTTCATCTACTTCCATTAGCCAGATATTAGATATATATAAAATAATACGGATAAAATTTAGGGATTCCAACGTTATATATATTTCACTGTGGACTATAATTGAAAGATATCAGACGATGGTTTGTCACGTTAAAAAGGCTAAGTTGGAAAAAAGAAAAAAACTGGAACGGTGAAATTTTAGTTTCAACTCCCCAAAACCAATTTCACCTCATAGCTTGCGCCGCTCTACCCGTCCGCTTCCGTTTGCGGGGACCTTGTTACTCACCGAAGGGCGGATTGAAACATCAAACCGCGGACAGGAGTGAGGATATAGTATCAGTGTGAGAGCTGATTTTCCACTGTGCCTTTTCCACTGTTCTTCAAAAAACAATGCCAAATAATTTTTCAGTAATTACAGCGTAAATCTTTTCAATGCGAGCTTCCAAATTTTCATAACAGACAATCATAAAAATGAGTAAAGCGCTGTTTTTAGGAGAAATGGCAAAACTTTATTTGTCAACTTATTCCGGTCCAGATAGCATGATGCTTGCCACAGTGTTAAAAAAATGTTCCGCTGGCGCGTCAAATCCCAATCAGTTGTCTTACATATTTCAAAAGCGTTCGATAGAGTTTGGCGTGGACTGGTTGACGCAAAGATGCTTGGAACAGCTGGTCATAATCTTGTTACTAAACGCGTTATCAATATGACATATCAAAGATAATAGAGGTAGACCCAGAGCGGTGGTCCTAAAACTTCAATGACCCGTGTCCTCCTCTCAAAAACCCTTTCTCTCGTATAAAAATTCAGGTTTTGCCTCAACGCATTTTCGTCAGTTATTTCAGGGCCGTTATCTATAATAAAACATCCAACAAATGAAAGCGAAAAATTGCAAATCATTGCAATGGTAAAACTCACCTCAAATTAATATATCCATGGACATTATTAAAGTATTTGTTCGTGCCCTTCGCAGAAACGCCCCCGTGACTCTTCTAAAGGGCCGAGGGTCCGAAATGGAGAAAAGCAAACCTAACGACCCAAAGCTTCTTTTTGCATTATCCGCAAATCAATATAAACTGTTCAATACAATTATTTCTGCACAACAAAGTTTATTATAAAGTGAGAATAACAAAATCTATATGAATAGATGAAAATATAAAAAATTAGGCTTAAAAAATGTTGTAGTCTTAGAACAAGAAAGTCTTAAGCTGTTTCAAGGCAGTTCGATAAATATTGATTTTAAACAACTTCAGTGTTTGAGGGTGTCTAAATATTATGGGGTGGTCACGCTCTATAAAGGGACGTAGAAAAATAGTAGAAGCGAAATGGAACAAAATTACTTTTATGACTTAAAAGTATTTATTAAATTTGTATCGAAACCAATATTTGACTTCGTTAATCACTTGGCTCTAAAACTTGTCACGTTGTTGAAGAATTTGTGCGAGATTATATTTTTGAAAATTAAACTTAGATGTTTATTCGCCATGGTGATATCTCTAACACGAATCACCACAAATATATTTGCTAATTTCAGCTGCAAATCCCGGAGTTAGATTTTTTCAAAACCATCGTTTGCAAGGAGAAGTCTAGATTCGTCTCCAGCTATTTCTTGGAGCTGCTCCATGTTAAGTTTTCCAGTTGTCGGCGTGATTCCGAGAGCAAATGTCTGAAACGGGACAACAGATTAGAGATTTACTTTTTTTCCTGAGGGAAAGTAAATTTGATAAGATGGGCTAATCATATGGGGAACCACGGCCTCTCGTCCAGTTACTAGTCCATGTTGGGCATGGGATTCGTTAGCCAGTTATTTGTTTCAGATTCGTGGGTTAATAGTGGGGAAAGTTGTAACCGACCAGCGGTTATAAATGAACGATCATACGGCACCCCAGTACGAAGGAAAAGAGTGCAAAACTTTATGCTTTGTTTTTGTTAAACTGTTTAAACATTATAGCTTTGTATAAAATTCGTAATTTTGGCAAAGAATTAGAATTCTGAGATATTTTACTTCCATGAGATTCTTGAAATTGTCGAAGTGCGAACAAGGTTTTAAACCACCAATGCAGTGGTTTTCATATTTTATTATTTGCCAATTAGTTGCTATCACTTGCAATCTGATAACTCTAACCAGTGGTGAGATTCAAAATTTTAAGAACAGGTTGTCTCTTGTATCAAACTCAATAACAATCGATTCTATATTTCCAAAAACAATACCGAACTTATAGCGCTTTCACTATTCGTCATATTTACTAATGTATGTCACAAACTTAACTACAGTACTTTTGGTGTTATGGAACCCGTGGAGTGGTTGGCTATTATTTACGCAGCACCAAAATAAATTTATGAAAATAAAAGCAAAAAGTCAATGTTATTCACCAATTAACTCAAAATTAGATAACGTCATATGTGAACCGCCTTGTTGTCACAGTTCGAAGCTATCAATGTAAAATTTTATTAATGCCGTTTCTGTTTTCATGGACAGTTGCAAAATTAGCCAAATCAGTATTTTAATTGGTAAATGGATAGATTGCGGAGCGCCTAGGTTTCTCTCACGTATGAAGCACTTTGAGAACCTATGGGCTACATTAACATGACACACTTTATATATATCTAATACATAACTTTTGAAACGCCAAATATAACAATGCTCGGCAGTGTGGCGCATCGTGCAAAGCGTTAGGAATACGCTCGCCACCGCATCTCTGATTACCCTTCGTGGAATCGCAGGTTCGAATCCCATGCGGGGATGATCATGTGCGAATAGATTGCTCGACTCCTCGCTGCCGTAGGGTGGTTCACGTAACCGCTCTCCCCCAGGATAAATATGTAAATCCTATCCTATCACTAGTCATCTTCGCTGATTATCACGGTATTACCATAACGGATTCAGTCGAAAACTAACTAAAGAATGTATTATAAAATAACCAACACCAACAAGACTCGCGGTAAAACCAACTTGACGTTTTGACTTTTAATTTTGAAGTCTGAAAAAGCGAGGTGTAATTGTGATGTATGCATTCCTCAGCTATATATACTTTATAACAATATTGGTGTCTATTTCGATTTAAAAATACTTTTCATTCCAATCACATTGAAACGCTCAAACCAGTATGTTCCCAAGCGTTTCCATATAGGGGGTGATGTATATCTTGTGATTATTGATAAAACTATTTGTAACTTATAAAATCTGGTATGTATTTGACTGATAATCTTCACCAGCATATGAGACACTTTCTGAGTATTCAAATACTTACGTTAAAAATTAAAATATAGTGTCACACCTGAAAATGAGGGGGCGGGCCTATTGTTTGAAATTTTAGGAGGGGGGTTAAGGGGAATTTGAACCCACTGTATCCCACCGCTGGCTCTAACTATATTGATTATGGTATCTTACCAGTACATCAGCTTTTCTTAGTGCTCTTGCTGGTCTTTTTACATCATCTTGAGCTCTTCCATCGGTGACAACAAGAACAACGTCGGGTATTTTCTTTCTGTTTCCATTCCGCCGATGCAGCATGCTCCTTAATGCATATGTCATTGCTTGTCCTGTCCATGTTCCTAAAAAAAATTGAACATTTTTTCACATTTAAAGACCGTCTGCTCCGAACACAAGGCCCTGTGCAGCCGTCTCCTCGTATATCTAAAGATACATATGTAAAGGGCTGTTATTTAACGTAAAAAACAAAATCTGTTTAATTCGGCATTGCCCATATCTAATTTATTACATACTGTGTGAGGTGGTGGGCAAAAGAATTAAACTCAAATTCACATTATGCAGAAAAACAGATATAAACATATTTATTGTTGAGGTTATCTAGCGCGAGTGCTCATTCAGAGCAAAAGTGCGCAGTCTTGATCAGAATTACGTACATATATTTCTCACTGATTATCCTGGTCGATAATACACACAAATAGCTCTCTCTACAATCAATTATAACAGTAATTACATAGGACTGTGCAACAACAGCAAAGATAAGTCTGAAACAACATATTAAAGTCAAGTCTAAATCTTTAAACAAATCCCAACATAGAAAACAGCCAGACATGCAAATGATTTATCCTCTCAACTACTCACTGCTTCATATATCTTGGGAGCATCAAGTTCAGCATCTTCAGCCTCCTCTCCTGTAGGTTCTGGGGGATCGCGAAGAAAATCCACAAAGTATGGTTCTGTTCCTGTCATTTGTTCGGCTAGGTCGTGATCGACTGATTCTTTAACAACTCATTGCAATGAGGCCTCAAACCAATCTTTGTCTTCCTGGTTGGTAAATCTACAAAATTAAAGTTAAGATTCTTTACCGCCGATCAACACAGTATTGATAAAATCTGTTTCTCTTTGCCATATAAGTTGATACTGCATATGGCAACCAATGAAGAAAATAACTACTTCAGCGTCCAGAATTATAAAGTACTCGTTATAACGAAGAAGCTGCACTAACAGAAATTTCTTTTGAACTCCCCAAAATTGCGGCAAGTTTTTGACTCATGTAGAACAATATAAAGTGGACCTGACCAGGTTGGCTTCACAGATTGCTGAAGTTACTAACTGGCCTATTTTGTAATAAATTGGGTAAGTATGGTGGCCCATCGTTGTCACACGAAAAATTGAAAAAATAAAATAAAATCAAAAGACTTAAAATAAAAGTAAAATAAAAAAAATAGTTGTGAAAAAACATAATAAAAAAATGAGGCTGGTGGACCACAGCCTCTCATTTCATTACCAGTCCAGATTAGATAAAGGAATAGATGTTGACCATTCAATTGCTCCAGATGCACAGACTTGAGTAATTGCTTTCTCCGCCATGAGGTCCATACATCCAAAACAAATAATTGGCAATTCACTTACCAGCTTAGAAAGGTTCATGTCTCTTTTTAAGACTCTCATCACAATAGTGGGCTTTCCTTCTTCTGGTTGAGCTCGCTTTGTTGCTCCGAGAATACGAAGCACAGAGAGAATGTTACGTAATCCAAAATCATAGTGAACCTGACAAAACAATGAGACAACTGCAATAATAGCCTACAGTACTGAACAAAAGGGAAAACATTCAACAAGAATTCCATAGTTCTGGTTCACAAAACTATGCCACTTATAAGAATCATAAAGGATAAATGAAAGACAGTTTCAAACTGTAAATTTAATAAATTACATTATTCCGATCCTGTTTTAAAATATCCCTTTTGTCATAGAATATGTCCTCACCGCTAAGAGGAACTTAGCCTCCTGCCTCACGAAACTTCGCCAGTCATGAATATCATACTATGAACAAGTCGATTTAATCAGTATGGGGTATAGGCTTGCACGTAATTTACAGATTCACGGAATTATTTCGAGCTACGGAAGGGAAGTTACGAATTACGTAAAGGCGTAATTATTGGTCGAGCACTTTCACGATTGAAACGAGCTCTCTTCAAAGCAGTCAATTCCGTCGATTGTAAAAAGTGAAAGTTCAAAAAGTAGAAGAAGTTATAGCTTCGGTATTTGCAGCCGTTTTTATCACTTTTCTCTCTCTTGCCAATTCGTCACCGTGATAATTAATGTCATGCTTATCAAACAGCAATATGACGACGGAAAGAAATTCCGTAATGAACCAACGCAACTTTGTTTTTTCGGCATCGGTAAAGCGATTGAGACGGCAGAGAAACAATAATATGACGGGATTTCCCACGATCCGGTAAAAATCCTTTGCGGACCGTTAACGGTCCGCGGACCGGCTGTTGGGAACCACTGTTTCAGAATACTTGAATCGAATCCAGAATCCTATTCTATTTTTATAGTTACCCCTATTTAAATAGTGGGATTTCTCCACCACAATGCATGATTAAAATTAAAAAAAAAAAGCTAAATTGTAGCCTAAATGTTTAATGTATAACTATCTTTGTGCAGTATTTAATTGAAAATGTCCTGATCATTGGATTATATTCAACCAAGGCAACGAGATTTAAGAATTTCGACGATCGTTTTTTTGTTTTCAACAGTTCAATATTCTCAATTTAACTACTACCAAATATCAAGTATGAGCCAGTGTGTTTATTCTGTGCGAGAACCATTTTCAATTACAAAACCTTGATGTTCTGTTACCGGTTATATCGTTTTATATCAGTCCGGACTTGTCCTTGCTCGATACATTTTCCACAATGCCTCGCAATTTTTCGGCCGAATATGATTAACTGTCCTTACCAAATGCGGCAACTTATTTTGATTCTTGAATACCACCAACACACGACCAAATTTGTGTCAATCTTGGCCGATAGGATCGTCGACTTGAGTATTTTCGTGAGTGCAAAATAAATGTCACAATATGCATTTTTTGCGATATAACTTTGTATTTTCGGAAAAGCCATGTCATATAAGTACGGTATTTAAATTATGCGCAAATAATTAATATTTGATCTAAATTTGTGGTAATCGGAATAACGTCAATAAGTCGGCATCAATAATTATTATAAAATGCTGACTAGGTAGTAAAGTCGAATAATGTTAAAAACGGTGCAATAACAAGTCTTTGTCGCGAGGCAAGCGCAAGTATAATCAAACGAGAGAATACGCTCGTCAGGGCATTGATAAATTGGAAACCCCACATTTTTTTTAGTACGATTTTAAAAAAGTCGACTATCGTTTCATAAATATCCGTATACCAGTGCCGGTAATGATAAAATTGATCGCATAAAATTGGGACGGTTAATTTGCGAAGGTGATAAAGGAAATCAAAGCTAGCACAAAAGATAAAAATCAGAATAAAATTAATTTGAATTCACTCTTGTCTTAACATCTGTCGCCGGCGTGTAGTACTGCCAGGAATATGAAAACCCAAACTCGATGTCCCAATCGAAAATGAAGTGGATTCAATTGGCTATTATGATAGGTTTAAATGTGTGAAAAAATATCGCAATTCCGGGGTCATTACGTAATAGATTTGGCCTTAACTACGGAATTGATTTTTGTCAATTACGTGCAAGCCTAATAGGGTAGGCCTATAATAAATTTTTGCTCCAAACATAGCAAAACTACATATGATCACTGAGACACAATGCTACAACAATTTTAAAGAGGGCGATGTCTGTACGATCTTATGAAACATTACACATGCAGTATGTACCCGACATTTTTAATCTGATAAGCTAAAATGTCCAATATGCCGATCACAACAAGTTCATTTAAAAAATACAAGCAACAAAGAAAACTCAAGATCTACTCACCTGTTTGGTCAACTGTTCCTCACATAGTTTGTACAGAGTATAAAATTTCTGAGGAAGAATTATGTTTTCTTGGAAACCACAGCTGGCAAGCTTCACTCTCGTGATAATCTGCAAAAAAAGATAACAATGAACATGGGTTGACCCTAGTCTAAATATATTCATTATCTCCAGACACTTTCAATTTAATGAGTTGTTAAAACTTGATCTATTTAAAAATTAAATTCAATCAATATTAATACCGGTTATAAATTCTAAAATTTAACTGCTGTATTTTACAGACTATAAGGCGCACCAGGTAATATAGAACACTGTCAATAAATTGGCAATCAGTGACAAGCATGTTCCTAATGCTCACAACTAAAGGAAAGCTCGTTAATTACCTGAAAAACTGGATTTGTTCAAGGAACATGGTGCGACATAATTGTTGTTGGCTCACTCAACTTGGATAAAAAAATTTTGATAAAAAAGCCCTATTTAGAAAGGCAGCCATAAAAATATGTTTAGTTACATATCATACAAAAATTCTCACCGGCATAATTTTCTTGTCATGTCTTGCATTAGAAAGAGCTTCTTCAGCATCTTTCGTCCAAATCATTTGTAATCCGAGCAACCCAACCTGCAATTAACAGAATTCAAAAAATTTTCACATAGGGACAATGAATTCAGAAAGAAGCAATGAATTCAAGCCAGAACCATATGAAGGGATTACAACATCTCTTGTAGCACTATTGCACTACAATACTTTTTCAAAACTATTCCCCTGTATCAGCAGTTCCCAAAAGGTGCGCCGTGACGAGTTGCTAGATGCGTCGCGAAAATTAACAGAATTGTGATAAACATAAATGAAATATGATTGAATATTCTACAATTTTTTTTTATTCAAAGTTGCATCTCTGCATCAGGGGCCGGGAAACTTAATGGCTATGAATTGTAAAACAAATTTTGTTTTACTAGTTCTCGGCATATCTGTGGCTGCTCGTAACTATGCTCAAAGATCAGTCTCCTTTACAACTGAGTAGCTCTTGGCCCTTCAATGGTCGATTTTTTAGATCTCAGTCTCCTCTACTTCCGAGTGTTGTCCCTTCATTGAATGGCCACTCAGAAATCTGTCTCCTTTACTTTCACAGGAGTATGCTGGCCTGACCTCGCTTTGAACATATTCTCTAATAATAATCCTATGCTATTCCATCATCAGTCATGCTATTTCTAGACAACCTCAACAGTGCAATACACATACCTGAGCAGGAGCAGAATCCAAGAAAGGATGAAGTTGGAAAGAAGGATCCACTATCTGTAAGGGCTCCTTTATTAGGGATTAAAATGGACTTCCAACTCATTTTCAGGCAAGCTCAAATTGGATCTCGATGTCTGATACCTGAATCGCAAGCGAGCAATGTTAAGCTAAAAATCAGTGATTCAGAGAAGATAAAATACACTGGTGGTGTGCAACAGGCAGCCCGCGGGCCCCAACATGACCCGTCATTTAGTGCATCCCTTGTCAACACTCAGATAGATAAAATCCTAATCCAACAGTTTATGTTTAAAAGGATGCTCAAATGGGTAAAAATAGATAATATTTTGGATGGATACTTTATAAATTACAAAACCAAACAAGCTAAGCAAGCAACATATAAAATCAGAACTCACAGAATTCAATATATAATGGCCATTCAGGTACCATTGCTATGCAAAGGATAAGAATCACAAATCTTCCAAGCCTTTGTTTCCACAGTCAAAGCTGTTTTAATATTATCGGTCAGCAATTGTACAGGTCCAATGTTGAGAGTGTTGGGCAAGGCTTCCACACTCTAATTCACGTCCTCATATTTCATGATCTCGGCTCGGAACTCTGTCAGAAGAGGTTCCGTTGCCATAAACCTGAGATGGAAAGATTGAAAAACTTCAGTACCGGTATGGCACAAATGTTCAAATCAAAGAAATTTAGAATTTGAGCTGGACAATAGAAGTCTAACAGAAAGAAAAGAATCTCCTTTATTCAAATGCTAAAAAATTAAAAACAGATCCAATGTTTGTTAACTTTGACATTCTGGCTTTTTTAAAGCCAAACACATTGAATCGCAATTACATGCCCACCATATCACAATGCTGATTCGGAAGGGCTGCAACCCTCCCAAAAATAGTAGCAAGTTGAATAGTTGCTTGGACAGTGCAGTGTTTGGACTACAGATTAGAAAACTAATGAAAAACACACTACTGAGATAGTCAGTTTGAAAAAACCTTGTTCAATCATAATATTAAAAATCTGAAAAATTTAGAGGACAATAAAAGTCTAACAGAATGACAAAATTCTCCTTCATTCAAATTTCTCATGCTGAATAATTAAAAACTGATCAAATCCTGTTACACGGTTCATCATTCCGACATGAAAATAAAATAACGAAATTGATAATATAACTTGACCACTTTAGCTGGAAAAGACGTGACACGTTTCGATTCAGAGCTACAAGAGCTAAAGTATGGTACAAATAAATGTTCTTGCGAGTTTACTTATGCAAAGTATGGTACAAATAAATGTTCTTGCGAGTTTGCTTATGCATACTATGATAAGATAGAAACAGGAATGGTATTTTAGTGTGATATTTGGGGCTGTATCGATGAGTTTTATAAATATTTGATTCTGACTGGAATTGAAGGGACACAAACACGCAGCTTTTTCTTAACGGCTCTTTATTATCCAAGTTTTTCAACTTTTATAGTGGCCAATAAAGTGGTGGGCAAAATCAAATATTTTTTCGACTCAAATAATTCGAATATTTCTAACGAATACCGAATAGTCCAATAACAATGAATATTTTTTACACACATTATGATTCCAGAACGTCAGCTTTCACGCTTTAGTTGACGTTATCACACTCACTGTCATCTCCGAAAACATGTAGTAATAATAGAAAAAAAAAACTGGTGTCCCAGAAAAAGAATTCAGGCGAAAACTATATAACGTCAGTTGAAAGTATATACCATTATACTGATAGGATAGACCTAAAACGGATATGATTGGTAGAAAAAATAAAACAGCAGAGAAAAAGATCATAATAATAGTTCAGAAAAGCAGTAACAGAGTCAGAATTAGATTCGGCTTCATTGACGACGAGACAGAATATGAAACAGAATTCTCACATAGTACAGCTGATTATAACAGAGGACTAACTATAAGTAGCATATTCTGACATTAATGAAATCAAGACCTTGACTAGCTGGTTGAAATACGGGGAAAGGGAATTCCTTGGCCAGGTTGTCCTCACCAATGTATATAAAATGAACTTTGTATAATACCAGTGTATGAAAGAGCTCAAAGATTTTGTGTTAGATTTAACCCAAAATAGGAACATAAAAAGTATCTCTATCAAGGAAGTTGTTGGCCAAGTCAAACCACCCATTTCTAGTCCATAGTGAACTTGTATTTAAACTAAAAGCCTATTTGTGGTAAAAAGTTTATGGAAACCATAATTGTGATCTATCATGCCAAGTTTAAAGTGATGTCAGATAATTATGTTCCAAGGTTTTTGTAATTACTATTTTTTAAAATAAACTATATGTTCCCAAGTTTCTCATGAAGGTCTTTGATTTGGTTCTAGGGCTTTCTTAGATTTGATTTGACAGGTAGATGTCATTATACTCAGTTATCCTCGAAAAATGAGGTAAATTGAGTATACTGACTTCCAAAAAAAATTTGCATTTTTAAGGTGACTTGAATACATTGAATAAGACTCAAACTGTTATGCAAGGAATGACATCTAGTCAGAATGTTACAATGAAACCATAATTTCACGGAGAATCGATTTCACTCAGATTTTACATCGGTTCAAATGTCAAAAACTACTCAAATAACCTACAGGGGTGGTGACTCTTCTACGGCCCCATGGGCCGGGGCCACGGCTCATCTAATTGGGCCACATGGGCCGCGGTCCATCAGGAAAAATTCAATTATCTTACCAAAATTTTCAATTATATTCGAACCAAAAAAAATCGCAGGATGACAGTATGCCACCAAACCTTTTTCTTACAATAAGCCTTTACATAAAAATAAAGCAAAATACCAAGCTACAGAAAAGGATACACCTGAAGTATGTGTACCAGGTTAGGGTTAGGACAAAATTTTGTTCAGATTTTTCACATTATAGGCCTAGTTCTATTATGAGTTCGGGGAGTGGGTAGGATTTACATATTTATTAGTCTTTATTATTTTATCCCTTTAAAAAAATTGATGGGCCGTGGCCCCGACCCATGGGCCGAAGAGGAGTCACCACTTCCACTCCAAATACCCCCCCCCCCCCCCCATCAACCGTTCGGTTTTCGACTTTCTAAAAATATGTGCAACCCGCCAATGACTTGCAACCCTTAATTTTGACCGCTAGATCAAATAAATTGGAAACCTCAATGACGTATAAGCTAGTAAAAATTGAAAATATTAAAGTGCCTGAATCACAAGTGCCTGGTTTTAGCAAGTGCAGTTTTAAGTATTCTGTGGCATCTGCAGCTGCCGCAAAACCATGGCAGTATTTCCATACCATGCCCGCTACGGCCAAACTCATGGCAACTGACTTTTTAGCTGCCACAAACCAATGTCGAGCTGCTGTTACCGCGGCAGCAAATTGAAAACCAATGGCAGGTAAAATTTTGCTGCCGTAACCGCGGTCCGCGGCAGGTGGGCCGTAAAGACAGGGCTGTCTATTATGGTGACAAATATTGGGTAAGTTGGAACGTTTTTCTTATGGATACAGTTTTGATTGATTTGGGGTTAGGGTTAGGGTTTAAGTAGATATAATTCCACATGATCAATTGAAATCTGGTACATTAATTTGTGAATATACCGTTAATACTGATTACTGAATAGCGCTATAAAACCATGGCAAGAGCTGCCGCGGTTCGTTCGTGGCAGGAGCTGCCATGAAGTGGTAAGAACTGCGCCTCGGTTTTAGGGTGACCCCCTGAACTGAATGATGATTGATGACAATGATTCCATCATTCTTTGCAGTAGGTCTACAGTCATCGCGTAAAAGAAGAGAGTGGGTCACAGATATTTAATCAATGTTTGTATCTATAAAAAAACTTCTGAAACAAATCTTATGAGTTTCTGTTGGTGTTGGTGTAGTTTTGGGCTTTACTTATGCAGTACTTCTATCAGGGACTGCATTCGATTTTATGAAATAACAGTACGAAAACACGGATATGAATTACCAAAAACGTTTATGACGATGCGGCAAACTATTTCACTGTTCCAAAGCGTTTGGAGGGAATTCCACTCAGATAGTGTTATATTTTTTGATCAGTTTTCAACCACATTAAGGCACTTCTACACTGCCCTACACTGCCCCGTTGTTATTTCAGATTTCTAGGTTTTTATATCAAATCTGAAATTTTTTTTTCTCAACGGCATTGTAGGCGATAAACTAATAAAAATCAAAGTGGCATCTAGTTCTCGTATTATCTCGACGTTGCGAGAAATAAACAGATCAATTGCATTGTTATGTCATAAACGATATCAGAGCCAATAGCTGAATAACGGTACACGGCGGTGCAGACTTGCGTCTAAGATTAGGGGTTTTGAAAATATCCATACCGGTCCAAAAATTAACAATTTGAGAATAAGCGATCGCGGCCCCGACGGTACATTATAATAGTTTAGTTATTGTTAGATTAATTTATGACCGGTTTTATCAATTTTTATTACTAATATGTTAGCATTTTATTTTTATTTTATTCGTGCCTTGGCGGGTCACGAATAAAACGCGGTGGGTCACTTTGTGACACGTGGGTCAGTGGTTCGCCATCCCTGATATATATTGTGTTATTTTTATCCTAGGTAACATTCGAGACACGCGAAAGACCACACATTCCCATTTTTTGACACATGTGGATACCAAGAGATAACCACAATATTCTTTATGCGGTCATAATTTTGCCATTTTTAGCGTCTTTAACCACCTTCAACTGCTAAGATATAAATTTTGCATGATGATTACAACAAAACCTATGAATTGTGTTCTTTTATTCAGATATCAAGCGATTCAGGCCAAGAACGCTCATTTGGAAATATTTCTTAAATATGTGTTGTCGGTGTCGGTGGATAATAAAATATGTGAGTTTAACTGTCTTTGACTTGTCAAATACTGGCACTATGATCTTCAAACCTCCCTTTCATACTAGCCCAATCATCAGAAATTGAACAAATGTAAAGGTTGTGCATGTGGGATAAGTAGTTTGAAGTAAGGTTTCCCACTACGGTTACGAGCTAACTAAAGTCGTATCCTGTCCTTTGGTATCCAAATTATTGTCTTCAATTTATGCACCAACAAGAAACTTTGAAAGAAACTTTGTTATCAGCCTGAAACACATCTGATGTTGACATCAGTGTTAACAGTCTTAGTACTTCAGTATTGGTGTTAATAATAAATTGACTCTTTTTGACAAGGACTCAAAGAACAGCCGCGAGTATGCTAGGATACAAAATAAGACAATGATAAATATAACATTGCATATATTAGAGCAATCCTCAAAACCTATTCGGGTAATATATGAATAAACCTAACAATATTCTAAGTATCAAATTCCCACCTGATAATCATTTTGCAACGTATGGCATGAGTCAAACGCGAAATAGGAAAACCCATCATTAATAAAACATACATTTGCACAGCAGACTCCCTGATCCGCATTGTGCGACGTGCATCTACCTCGTGGCAACAAAATTTCAAATTTTCTAGCGAGGGGGGGGGGGTGAGTCATTTATTCGCCACAGTAAAAGGAGGGACGTTGACTAACTTTACAGTGCTTAGATTAAAGGGCGGTTCCATAAAATGGGCAATAAAACATTTCGTACATACCGGCCCCGGAAATTATATGAAATGTGTTGATGAAATGGATAACGGAGGAAAATATTAAAAAAAAATGTAACCTATTGTCAATTTGTATGTGTGGTGTGGATGCTATATATGCAGTGTGTATTTGGTACGTAAATGTACTCAACAAGGTTCAAGTAGGCCAGGGGTGGGCAACCTTTTTCGGCTCGCGTGCCAAAATCGGCTAAATTTAACAACAAAATTCTTCCGCGTGCCGACCAAAATAAAAAACAATGCTTTGTTACTTCCAAAGCAAAAATACATAATAATAAACCTTTCAAACATGTAGGCCTACAGACGGATTCACTATCGGATATATTATCAGTCCGACAAATAGATTTGATTACTTTTCTTATTCTATCTCAGTGAGACTTCTGCTGCTGCATTACCGCTGATAGAGATTTTACATTGGGTTTATATTTTGTAACTTTTAAAGAAATATACGAACTACTGGTTTCAACGTCCAGGCCACTCCTGTTACGAGACGACTTATTAAAATTCCAATCATAACTGAGAACAAAGATTCACAAGCATATGCAGATGATGTAGAGCAGTGGTCGGAAAACTTTATGAACTTGCGGGCCAAATATACACATTCCCTGTAGCGCGCAGGCCGCAATATTTCCGCTTTCGAACAAGCGCTAGATTGAATTTCAAATTGTGGCGCATTCACACCTTCTATTATTGCGTTAAAAGCCTGCTACTATGAAATGTGTCTGTGCCGTTTTTTAATATATATATATTATTCAACAACATATTGTTTTTACTTACTTGTTATTAATGTGAAGGATGATGTTTTTTTGCCACTTGCCCCCACGGTACGTCTTCCAAAGAAGACCTGACAAGCGAGTACGAAGTTTATTCCAAGTGTAATGCATTTCAGATAAAGCTGTTCGCAGCAATATGTGCTTCCGAACGTGCCCATTACTTGCACTGTCGCATAGATCAACTGTGGCGCAGTCCTGGGTCTCGGCTCGAATTTTTCGTCGAAGCACATTGGAATGTTCAGTCCTCGTCGCGAGCTATCCTGCGTTTTCCAAACATTTTTGAATTTTAAAGATCACAATTAACTCGAACGACATGCAACTGACGCTACATATTTCAAAACAAGCGTCATACAGCAGAACTTGTTACCTCATAAATCCGCGTACATACAATAATAAATTTGGGATCAATTTTTGTTTCATTTAATAAATGTCGGGTTGTTCGAGGGCCGCAACAAATTAGCTCGCGGGCCGCATTTGGCCCTCAGTTTACCGACCCCTGTTGTAGAATAGTGCATTGCAAAGTTTTCAAGTTTCAAAAAAATTCTCTGGAATGGCATCCCAATCATGTAATAGTTCGTTTTCTGCACTTCTCTCTTGTATTTCCTTTCCTAATAGCTTATATTTCTTTCGAAATCAAGTTATAACAGTAAGTTAGCAAGTAACTCTAACCAACATGAGCTGCACCACTTCATAAATCAATCAGAAATATATATTACGTAACAATGTAGCCAAACGTTGTGTTAATTCCGACAAAATTCGTCGAGAGCTCAGTTGCTACGCCATGATATATATATTTCTTTGAAGCCATGAAAAGACAAAAAGAACTTAAATAAATAACATATTGTTAACAAACGATAATGAATAAACGAACACCGAGTTTTATCAGATAATTCAGTCTCGAAACTTTTTATCTGAAATAAGACGATCTCGTGCCAAGTTTGGCACGCGTGCCAAAGGTTGCCCACCCCTGAAGTAGGCAGAACTCCAATCTCCATTTTAAGTCATACGTTCAAGCTTCCACAAAAACGTAGTTGCTTCTGCAATGGTTTACATTTTTCAAGTTTTTTTGTCCAATGACGTAAAAAAAGAAGATTTTCACTAGAATCAAGTTTATGTTTCAATTGTTTCGAACTTGGTCAGTTTGCTTTTTGGTGTAGATTTCCTAACATGTGTCGCGCTTGTTCGGGTAAGCAGCATTCAGTGATCCATGGCCTGAGGATCTTTACAAGAAGATCAAATGCTAACAATCATCGCAATGCCTCTACTCATACAAACAGCGTTGCCAATGCAAATGTTTCAGACGTGGTGTCCAGCTTCAGCTTTTGCCAGTTGTAGTGAAGGATCCATTGGGCTTTTCTGAATAAGTTATCGCTGTTGTAGACTCTGCATGTCATATAAGTGCGGTATTTTAAATAATGCGCAAATAATTAATATTTGGTCTAAATTTATCGCAAATAATGTTATAACTTTTAGGCCGCGAAAAGATTTAATGTAAAATGAAGCATGGAATTCGGAATATCGTCAATAAGTCGGCATCAATAATTAAAGTCGGATATTCTAAAAAATGGTGAAATAACAAGTCTTCGTCGCGAGGCAAGCGAAAGTATAATCAAACGAAAGAATACGCTTGTAGTTGATTAAAAATTAGCAACCCGGAATTTTCATTTAATACGAAAGTCGTATTAATACGTTAATACGATTTTAAAAAAGTGAACTATCGTTTTTTAAATATATTACCAGTGTTGGTAATGATAAAATTGATCGCATAAAATTTGTTTATAAAGCGGATAAAAAAATCAAACCTAATACAAAAGATAAAAATCAGAATAAAATTATTTTGAATTCACTCCTTGATATTTGTCTTTAACATCTGTCGCCGGCGTGTAGTATTGCCGGGAATATGAAAACCAAACTTCGATGTCCCATTCGGAATAGAAGTGGATTAAATTGGTTGTTATGATAGGTTTAAATGTGTGAAAAAATATCGCAATTACGGGGTCATTACGTAATCGATTTGGCCGTAATTACGGAATTGATTTTTGTCAATTACGTGCAAGCCTACCCGTGTTAGCACTGACACTTTATGAAACAAAGGCGTTTCGCAAGATACAGAAGTAGTAATATTATCGGTGAAATCTGGTTACGACGAATATTGGCGTTGAACAACGTGTTTGTGATCGAGTCACGCATACCACATTCAGCTAGAATGCTTAAAAGAGATCAATATATGCATTACTTACACGATATTCCGTTGGCCAATATTGAAGCGAATCAAGCTGTGATTTTAATCGCGTCGGATAATTCCATAGCGCACTTCTAGCATTTTGCGTGGAGTGGGTCGACAACATAAACCAATAGGAATTGAAACTCGTCTTGGTTGGACTTGGTCGAAAATTTGCGTACAAGTTTTGACAATAAGACAATTTTCAATTTTGATGCATTGTGGTTTACGCGACCATTTAACCATGCTACAAGAACAAATCGGGAAAAGCTGGTCCAGTGAATCTGTAGGCACGGCGTACGATTTGTCGCTCAGTGAGTCGTCTAAAGATGGACGAGAATATATTTTCACGAACAGTAAAATTAAATTATTTTACCGTCCTGATGAATTTGATTTTATGGGGAGGAATGAGAATCACGAAAACTAAAACGAACACGCAGCTCGTATAAAAAGTCTTACGAAACAGCCTAAAAAAACAACGATTTTATAAAAAATCGCATCGTAGTGATTTTTTGGAAAGACCGACAGCTATAAACGTCAATATGATAGTCATGCTTCATATACTCGATTTTTCGAAAATGATATTAATTCTGCAATTTTTAACTGTTAAAATAATTGTTTTTGTTGAAAACAGCCATGTGGGTATAAATTATTGTTCCGTTCTTTCGGAGATGTTGATTCATCATATGTGGCGAATTTTTGTTGCCTAACGGGAGTTACGTACGACAGCGGAAATAAATTTCCTAGTAGTGCAATATCGATATGGACTTTTAAGTTGATTTACCTACTTTGAATGGGTTTCGAATTCTAAATCAGATTCCACGTGAGATATACGTTCATCGTGTCGCCACAAGTATTGATTTAGATATCGAGAGACTTACTGCGAAAAGTGCTTGAGCTTGAACTGTGGGAGGGGAAAGGGATTGCTTCATACTTGAACACCAGGGGGTCACAGGTTTTGTTACAAATAGAAAAGCCCTACTGTTGTAAGTTCAATATCTGATGCTTGATATGACGAATTCAACAATAAGAGACTGAAGTCTTGATCAAAGTGGAGTAATTCTATAATTTTTCGAAATATTCAATTCGTCGTCAATTCAAAGATGTTGAATGTAAATATTCCCTGTACAAATTTGGAATATTCTGTCAAATATAATTGAAGCATTCCAAATAAATTGCCAGAATCGTTCTACTTAAAGCTGATTCCGCGCAAAATCCAACTGATTACTGCACTAGATGAATGGATATTCTTAAGTTTTTATAGAATTCTGACAGATGGCTAGTTGGACCAGATTTTTGCGATTGACTGAGCGAAGCAAACCGAAGCTATTTGCAATTAGTTTTGGAAAAAAGGACAAAAGAATATAGACAAGACAAAAGAATATAGACAAAAACTTTGATGACTCGATGTTGAGTTGCGGAAAAAGAACCGAACCTTGGAAGGAAAAATTCTGACACTAGTTTTGGACCCTACTCGACCCGCGTCAGGATTCTGCCTCATTGATGGATGACTTCCTGTGAATATTCATGGTGGTGGCTTTGTCGTCAGTCCGCGTGGTTATAAGTTTCAGTTTCGTTTGAGTTGGGGAAAATATTCGAATATCCTATCGAATATTAGAATGACAGTTTACTGTTCTAATATCTGTTAACACAACACGTGGCCTGGACACGGCACGTCGTTTGTACGTCGCCGAATTAAACGCTTGGACAGCACATCGTACGAGACACGAGAATCAGCATACACTTCTGGCTAACGGACAATGGCGTCAGAATTGAGTGTTATATTTGCGGTATGATA